>NC_065450.1:175474981-175807907 GCF_917563875.1 Diabrotica virgifera virgifera | reverse complement strand
GTGGGTAAAAAATGTCCAGCTAATGCGTATTCCCTTGTAACATATTTATTACGTGTTTAAAAATTTTAAAAAAATTATTTATTGTTAAAAAGACAGTCCTTTATCGAATGTTAATTTGGTTCTACCGATATTTTTGAAAATAAAAGTAGCATCTTGAGTTAAATATGGGTGGGCATAAAAAGTACACCCTTGGTAAAACTTGTTACTAAAGGTTTCTATATAATTTCTCGTTGGTAGGAAGATAATCCATATAATTATCGACGTATAATTACATAATCTACATAATTATCCTCCAATGAGGAGGTTCAAAGGAAGAATGTGGAGAAAATCGACAAATCTGAATTAGTGGCTTTTACTGGTATGTTAATTTTGATGTACCTTGTAATTTTGTTGTAAGGTTTGTAAATTGTTTATATTAATATTTTAGAAGATGCTGTGTTTATTAAGCATAAGAATCTTAAGTTTAATCCATTTCCAACAACTCTCAATAAATTTATTAGTCTGTCCGCAATTTCTTAAGAGCTCAGTACAGGCACGTACAAGTTTAACCCTCATTAGTGGGCTTAAATACAGAGAGGGTAGGCAAAATGATTTATAATAACGGAATCCAACCTAAAACTGGCAGTTTAAGATGTTTTCGACTAACCCACCTTGTATCTGAAGGAATACAATAGACCTGTAAAAGTTAAATCGGATTATGTAGGTATATTTTGGGTGCAGATGATTGACCAGGGCCGTAGAGTATATAATTAAAACATTTTTTATTTAAACTAAATAAATATATTTTTTAAACGGTAACTACGTAGGTAAATTGTATTTTTGTTTTAATAAAATTTCTATATTTTATTCAAAAATAAACAATTCAAAAATAAAAAGTTACTTGCAATTTGTAAAACATATGTACATTTATTTAATTAATACCTATTTTTAAATTATACAAATTAGTCCAATCATTTGGTAGTTTTACCTGGAAAGTTTTCCGGGAGTTTTGAAAATTGGTAATTTAATGGATTTCGGTACCTTATATGCTACCTTGTATCCTTGCTACCTTGTATCTCCGCCGCCATGTTTAAAAAATGGCGCCTAATAACAGTGTTTTGGGAATATCTTCTTTTTGACGCATTTTACGAAAAAACATTTATGTAAAAAATTAAACTAGAAAAAATTTCCCACAATTTACATAATTTTAATTTTTTCATAAAATTAATCGTATTTGGCGTACGAGCGCTGCAAAATATATTTCAATAGACGTTTTGAAAAAAAAAACTCATTGGTAGAGTAAGCGGCGCGTTTTTTTTATTGTGGTTTCCCCTGTAGGCCTAATCCACATATGATGTATTTATTAATTTACAAATTTAGAGCAATCTCCTTCGTTTTGCAGTTCCTGATATACCAGGAACGTCCTAAGCATCGATCGAGATATCGCAGACCGAAATTTAGTAGGACATTTTTTCTAGTTTCATTTTGTGCATAAATGATTTTTTCGTAAAATGCGTCGGAAAGGATGTATTCCCAAAAAAACTGTTATTTGGCGCCACATTTTCAATATGGCGGCGCGAGCGGCGGAGATACGACGTAGCAAAGTTGAAATTCAAAAAGAGCATAAAATCCACAAAATAACCAATTTTTAAAACTCCCGGAAAACTTTCCAGGTAACTCACTTTTTTTTTCGACTATATGACTAAACTAAATTACGATTACAAAACTATTCAAATTCAAAATAAACAGGATCATCTTCGGAATCCGAGTCGTCTTGCAGGTTAATAATTATCGGTTGTATCTCTACAGTCGCATCAATTATGTTGTCAAGATCCCACATTTTTTGTTCTTCTTCCATTACATGTCTTACTGCATCTCGCCAGTTTTGTTCTGTAATATATCCTAAAGACTCATATGGATAGCGCTTATCTAAAAGGTACCAAGCGCCAAATTGCCATTTCTGACTTAATTACATTAACTGGCCGATAATATTAAACTTTGTTTATCTAAAAAGTCCCAAGCACCAACTAAACGTCAGAGACCTCTTTTGGCAAAGGTTACCAAGTTGCGTGTTATGAATTATAGGACTCTGTTTATCTCTAAACGGATCCAAGCGACGAAAGTTTTATCATGTCGCATGTCGCTTGGATTCCTTTTGACAATTTATTTCAATCATTTGGTTTTCTTTTGATTAACGTGTTTTCGTAGAGTCCTTCTGATAATCCTCTTTAAGAAGTGCTGAAATATATAAGATGATTAAAGAAGCTGATGAGTCTGATTTGACTCTACAGACCAAGAACAAGATGATGAACAAGAAGATGAACCACAACACCACACTCGTCTAACAGGTCGACTAAAGAAAGGGGATTTGCAAAATATCCCGGACAGTCTTTTAAATCCAGAAAAAAAATTAAAAGACGGTAACAAAAAACACTACACACTGAAAGGAATATTGAAGGAACAAAAACATATATCGACTTTCAGTGTAAATGTACATTAAAATGTAATGAACGCTTAATGAATGTTGACAGGTTATTAAAAAAAGGTTATAATTGAATGGTACGAACAACTTATTAATGTTCTGTTATTTAATAAAAGGATCCACGTAAACAGTAGTTTTATATAAAAGATCCAAATCCTAAAATTAGTATTTAAACAGATTCATATACATTATTTAGATTTTATCAAAAAAGAACCAAGCGCCATTTCATACTACAAAAAAGAGAAAAACTATTTTATTATATTTTTTTATAGAAGACAAATATCTAAACTCAATCTTTCCCCTAAAAAAATTGAGAAACTTAAAAAATGATAAAATGCCGATTTTTAAAACTGATAAATCTTTAATCTTAATTTACTCAAAACTGCAAAATGGCTGTTGGTACCTTTTTGATAAGCGCTATCCATATAACAATTCACGCACAGCTTGTATTTTATATGATGTATTTTTTTCTAGCCACATAACCTTTCATTTTGGGCCCAAATGAGTTTAATTGGATTTATTTCACAGTGGTAGGGTGGAAGTCTAAGGACTGTGATGTTTCGCCTTTCCGCCATTTTGTCAACTACATATTTCTTGTACTTAGATTTGTGTTGCCGGGCAATTTTTAAAAGTTCCGCTTTAACCATTCCATCTTCGTAAGTCAGAGACTTATTCCTCAGGCAGTCAAGGACATCTTGTTTCTTCCACGCAGTCGTTGGAAGTCTTTCTACTAGTCTTGAATGATAAGGTGCATTGTCTAATACTATAATTGAATTTGGTGGTATATGTTCAATCATCTGCTCAAAATACTCTTCGAAAACATCAGCTGTCATCTCCTCGTGATAATCTTTTGTGCTTTTGGATTGAAATTCCAACAAACCGTCCATAAGAAATCCTTTTTCACTGCCAAGGTGAGAAATTATTAATCTACTATCTTTACCAGAGGGTGGGGAAATACTAGTAGACCAACCTTCTATAAACGCTTGCCTGGAGCTTAATATATTTTTATCTGACCAAATTTTTGTTAGAGTATGACCTGCATTTACCCAAGTTTCGTCCTGATAGTAGATTGGCCTTCCTTCAGCCCGGAATTTTCGTATGGATCTTAGATAATGTCTTCTCCAACATATTATCTCTTCGCGGTCAATCAAAACTGATTTTCGGTCTGATTTCTCCCACCGGAAATTTAATTCTTTTAAAACTTCCCACAGTTTGGTTCGTCCGATATTAGGCAAATCAGGATCGTCTTTAACTTCTTGTAAAATTTTGTTAAGGTTGGGTATTTCCTTTTTGAAAAAAAATCCGTGAATTTTCCTTCGAATAATATTTTTGGCAAATTCATTAATTTCAACAGGCTTTTTCCCCTCTTCAAGTGTTCATTTGTGTTTAGGTTAGTTATACCTTGTTTTTTTCTTTCTGATAGGAACCTATATATTGTTAACGCTGCTACGAGCGTCGTGTTGGCACAACTCTCGATTATGTTCCGAACAGTGTTTGTGGGATTCTGAAAAACCAGAGCATCGTGAACGTTCAGAACAATAGTCTTCTCTCTTGGTGAATAGACAGACTTACTGACTGTACGCAATAGCACCGGTGTAAAACTTGATGACGTTGATGATGATGAAGCCATCGCAAGCAATAACAAAAACAAGCACGAACGAAAGGTAAGTATATGTTTGTAGGAATATGGAAAAAAGAATGTGTGTGTACTTTGTACGTACGTATTATATAATTTCAACGAAATAAATAATATACTTAACAGGTTAGTTGTATTTTATTTAAGTATTAAACTAACTTTCTTACCTACCACTTTCAAAATTTTTTTATTAAAACAACCAAAAATTAAAAAAAAATATGAATCATCCGGGACCTCTCGATCTCTGGTTCAATGCTCTACTAACCAAGCTATCGAGCCCCTTGTAAGTAACCAGTAACGTCTCGGATATAATTACACAACACGGTGACAAATAGATCAAGTGAAGTATAAAAATGTTATACCTAGATATTTTATTATCTTACTACCGACGAAGACAAATCCAAAGACACAAAAATTATAATAAATAATACATTTACTAAAAACACTAATATATTCTTTTAATGACTTATTTGCGCTGATATATACATACCTATCTTGAAAGATTAGCAACGAACTACATACTGTCTGTATGCGCCTGCGCCAGGGAATTAAAAAATTTCACTCACGATCGTAAAGAAGTATAACTTCAAAAACACTACTCACGCACTGCACAAAATTCGCAAAAGAAATTAATATTCGATTAAATGCGGTCAAAAACGTACTAAACAAAAAAATTGTTTTCGTTCCTAAAAAAACCTTTTCGATTCAAGTTTCGAATATAAACTAAGAGGCGAGGCCAAAGCGCCAAAGACGGTATCTCTATACCTTTCTTCAGCTTCAGGTATGAATTCCAAAGGTATTGCATATTATTGTACTTGTACAGAAGTCAAAATTTTAAGTTTCTTCATAAGTCACGTCTTAATATTAAATAATGTACATTGAAGGTTTAGTATTGAAATATGCAAAGAGATCTCTAAAGATAATCTTATTTACAAAATTTGTAACGGTTAAATTATCAAACATTAGCGTTGAACGTTTTAATTTTTTTTTTGCTAAGTAAATAATTATTAAAAACGTTATTTTATTCAAAATAGAATATTGATAAACATTTTGATTTTAAACACATTAATAAATACCTCAGGAACCTCCGCCTATGATTTTACGACACTTACGGCCGTTTTATGGCATTGACCCTCATTTCGTGCTCTTAACAAATTGCGAACGGAATATAGCTATTTTCGAGGTGGACATTTTTTACCCACCCTTGGGCGTACATGGAACCTAAAAAAGGTTGGGCGTTTAAGGGTTAAGTGAAACCTATACCAAAAAATCAATCAATTATTTGTGAATAATTGCCGCAAGATTTCTTCTTAATTTCCGTTACAGTTAGGGAAAAATATATATTTTTTTAAAACTTGTCAACTTTGGGGCGCCATCCCCGCTAAACGGTGGATGATAGACAGATGCTGTCGGGAAATAAATCGTAGAAAATATAGTCCTCTTCATATTTCTGTGAAAGAAATTTTTTGTAAAAGGTACAGGAAGGGCTACGTTCCGCAAAAACCGCAAATTACCCCATTTAAAGCGGCGAAAAGGGGGGTTCCGGGGCGAAATTTTTTCAGAAAAAGTTAGTCTTATAATAAGCACCCCTTGATATACCAGAAAAAAAATAAAACCGGACTTGTGCCCATTTTGCAAGATTGAACCTTTGTTTCCTACACTAGTATGTGATAACACATCACAATTCTATAAGAAATTATCATAGTAATCAATTTATTTCAAGCAAATATTTAAATTTTGATGCGACACACTAGATCAATGTTAATAGATTAACTTATGGGGCAAAGGGGCAACATGGCTTCCCTGCTCGAACAAAAGGGGTGCTTATCTTGTAAAGGATAACACAGACAACGGAGTCCATCTATATCCTTTACATATTTAGAGGGGTCCTTATCGGAATTTTAACTATATTGTACAAATAAATTCGTTTTAAATAAAATTGTATATTAAGGAAACATGCGTTTAGTTTTAACATTACAATATATGAGGGGTTCGAGCTAAAACCCGGTAAATGACAAAATTGTGAAATCCGGTATTTTTATTTCTTCTGTATTAAAAACACGTCTTCTACCACTGATAAATATTTTAAATTGGTATTGACATTCTTAAGCACAATAATTGATAAAAACCAAACATGGTAAAAACCGTTAACTCATATTTTTAAATAACAGCAGCCGATATATAACTTTACTAATAAAAATTCTTTGTTGTAAACAGAGCTGGGCAATACCCGGGTACAAGTACCCGAATTTTTTACTCCAAGTACATTTTGGGTACTCAGTACCCAGTACCCGAGTACAGTTTAAATAAAGTACTCGGTACTTGTACCCGTCACCCGTAGCATATGGGCTATAAAATGGGCATAAAAATACCCGGTACCCGCGTTTATTATACGAGTACATTTTCCTAGTACTTTTTGCAAGTCTAACCTTGTCGTTGCATGTGGGAGAGCAAATTAATAGCAACACGCAAACGCGGTTTTCAGCACCAGTACATTCGTCAAGTCAAGTCTTTTTTTCAAAGGTAATTCAATAAAATTGTGTTTTGACTAGGAAAGTTTTGGGGTAGTTCTGATTTCTACCATTATATATGTATTTTGGGCTGCTGAATCCGAATATGAGGTTTGCGGACAAAATTTCGTGACGGAACATTGAAAAAATAGCGAAAAGATCGTAAAATTTCTGCTTTTTCTGGCTTTTTTGCTTATATCTCGAAAACTATTAACTTTCAGTAAATGGTCTCTTAACAGAAATTAAAGTACTTAAAATTCTCTGCAAATATCAATATTTACTTTTTTTTCAGACGAACCGTTTGGTCTAAAATGCAAGTTGAAAATTGCCAATTTTTAACGGTCTCGGCAAAACACACTTTTTACATTCCAAAACTTTATTTTTTATTAGAATGCTTGTCAATTGATAAATTTCTCCTAGTTTTCTGCACAAATAATAAATGTTAGTTCATTCGGTATGTCTCTTGTGACAGATTCCATGAATCCATTCCATCCTAAGAGGCTGGGAATGTCTCTGCTTTTCCCTTAGAGCCACAGAAGATCAGGCATAGATGGAGTCACAGTTTCAATTGGTGTGAACATTTTCTTCGGATCTGTTATCTTGATTTCTGATAAACCTTGAGGTTTTTTCCTTTTAAAATGAATTAGTTCAACAGCTCCCTGGCTTCCATAAACCTCAGGCGCGGGTTTCGTTTTTAACCGAGGAATGGATTGGTTAGGAGCTACTGCATGTTTTGGTGCAATACAAGAAATACCATCTATGACGTGAAACGTGTGGTATCCGTCGATTGTATGTATTATGTTAAAATCAGCGTTATCGTACACCTGCTGTGTAAAGCACGGCAGGTCAATTTTCTGCGGATCGCCTGCGAATGCTGACACTTCCAGGCGAACAGCTTCTGTATAGGATGAACAAAACCCCAAAGAGGAAACTACATCAACCTATTTTCTTGAGAAGTACTTTTTGTAGAGAAACCTGCCAACCCTGCAAGGAATGGTGAGACGAATTATCTGGGCCTTACTGCTGCTACAAGACTTTGAGCAAGCGCGTTGCTTGTCTGGAAGTGTCAGCAATCGCAAGCGATCCGCAGAAAATTGAATAGCCGTGTTTTACACAACAGGTGTACGATAACGCTGATTTTAACGTACATACAATCGATGGATACCACACTTTTCACGTCATGGGTGGCATTTTTTGTATTGCACCAAAACATGCAGTAGCTCCTAACCAGTTCATTCCTCGGTTAAAAACTAAACCCGCGCCTGAGGTTTATGGAAGTCAGGGAGCTGTTCAACTAATACATTTTGAAAGGACAAAACCTCAAGGTTTATCAGGAATCGAGATAATATATCCGAAGGGAATGTTCACACCAACTGAAACTGTGACTCCATCATCTGTGCCTGATCTTCTGTGGCTCTAAAGGAAAAGCAGAGACATTCCCGGCCGCTTAGGATGCAATCGATTCGTGGAAGCTGTCACAAGAGACATACCATATTCATATTATAAACTAACATTTATTATTTGTACAGAAAATTAGGAGACATTTATCAAATGACAGCATTCTAATAAAAAATAAAGTTTTGGAATGTAAGAAGTGGGTTTTGCCGAGACCGTTAAAAATTGTCAATTTTCAACTTGCATTTTAGACCAAACGGTTCGTCTTAAAAAAAAAGTAAATAGTAATATTTGTAGAAAATTTTAAGTACTTTAATTTCTGTTAACAGCCTATTTACTAAAAGTTAATAGTTTTCCAGATTTTAGCAAAAAAGCGGAAAAAAGCAGACATTTTTCGCTTTTTTCGCGATTTTTTCAATGTTCCGTCAAGAAATTTTGTCCGCAAACCTCATATTCAAATTCAGCAGCCCAAAATACATATATAATGAAAGAAATCAGAACTACCCCAAAACTTTCCCACTAGGGAGCTCGTAGAGTACAAATTGACTGAATTAAGGCTTGATATAATAAACTTTAAAGAAACTGAGTTGCTGTACTTGGAGAGGAGTACTGGATGGCTATGGTCTTGAAACCTCTCGCTGCAACCCACGATGTACTGCAAGCAGAAGAATGTGTCTTTTATGGGTACTTACTTCCAAGTCTGCCATCTTTGAGGAATAAATGGGAGAAGTTATTGCTTCAAACACTGAGTTCTGGCGGTGATTTTTTTCTAAAAATATGTATGCAGAACTTGGAGAAAAGGTTCTCTGAAATACTTAATTTGTCATCGGAAGACGCCATTATGTCCACAATTGTCCATCCTAAGTTTAAATTGCGTTGGTATAATGTTTTAAAAAATGCAGAATTTTCTATGGATGCTTTGAACGAAGAAATGCTCTAACTAATGGAAAGTTAGTTATCTTAAAAGCCAATAAAATTAATCAGTGAGTTACACTGATTATTAATCTATGATTAATTTTTTAAATTCTTTTTTTATTTTATGTTTTCATAACTCTAGACGAAAAATTCGGGTAATTGTACTTTGAGTATTGTACTCTGAGTACTTTTCTTGAGCAATGTACTCGGTACTCGTTCCTCAAATATAACAAGTACCCGGTCCAGCTCTGGTTGTAAACATAATTCATAATATGAGATTCCCGTAGAATCATTTATTTTCTTTTTCCTGTGTAAAGTTACTTTATTAGAAATGTTTCTGAGTTAAAAACCGATATAATTAATTTTATCGGAGATGAAAATTACAAAATTGTTAATTTTGACAAAATATATTCATGCGAAAATCCAATAAAGAATTTTAGACTATGATAGTTTATTAAATTTCAGCACACTTTTTGCCTGCGAAAACCTAATAAAAGATGGCGTAAATTGGAAATTGAATATTACGAAAAAAAAAAGACAGTTAGAATGGGGCCCATATTTACAACGATAAACAAAGTCAGAGCTTCCAAGGTACCACAGCAAATCAATTGTAGTAAATTTAAATGTACTGAAAAGTTGCCTGAAGACTATAGAAACAAACTCAGTAGATATTACTGGACTCTAGAAATAGTAGTCTAGTCTAGAATTTTTTTTATTTTGGACAATATAACTGTCAACCTAATTAGAACCAGACTTGTCCCTAAAACTACCCAAAGAAAGGACCTAACATTTAGCAAAATGTTTCTTTCCACTAGCTTATCATGAATGAATTCCAGTGTGAAAAAAAGGGTTTTTACAAAAACGCTGTGTATATCAGATGATATAATAAATACTGTAGCTAACAGTGATTCTACTGGATGATATTCTAAAGAAGACAATCGCGGAAAACTTTAACCAGTTAATAAAATTATCAGAAGATATTGGTTTGAATAAAAAGAAACTCCTACTTTACGCCCTAAAAGGCAAAAACAAATTTCATCCCAAAAAGCAACCACAGACGCAATGATGGGAGAATAATCGGAAGAAGACATTTTACCTTTTAATTTTCTAAAAATAATGTAGATTATTTTTTTATGTTGGAACCATATGCAGTTAAATTTTATTAATTAATTAAAAAAATTAAAAATAAAAACCAATAAAATCAAATGTTATACGCATTCAACAAGGTAAAACCAGATAAATATCACGTTTTATTTTTTTTTTGTAAATACGTTTTTATAAATTAAACTTAAAATAAATTATTTTAACTAAACCTTAAATTCTCTACCATTTGGCTATAACAAATGTTTGATACAACTTCCTATGACGATTTTAAATCGGCTTCAAACTTCCTAAAATCTTTAATCGCGATTTTAATCTAAACAATGGTTTTGTTAGTTATCAGGTTTTCGCTCGAACCCCTCGATATTGTCACTGGCAATAAAAATTTTTAATTATTCTATAATATTCTCATAAACACAATATCAACTATTGTTTATATTACATTACCTATGGCTACTACTCCGGGTTGTGCTGGACTTGCTACTAGACAAGAAGCTTGGTGCGATACTGGATATTCAACGAAATCCCTACCAGGTCTACCTGTGTCAAAAATTTTAACATTTTTCTTATATCCACAAAATATATTCTGCCCATCTGCAGAAAATGTGACACTAATGGCTGGTTCTACCTCATCTTGATTGTTGTAACCTCTATAGGTACATCTCAGTTCTCCGGAAAATGCATCCCAAAGATGTATTGGCCCACTATGACCACTAGATAACCAACTAAAAGAAAAATAGGTTTAATACTTTTAGAAACAGACAGGGAATTAATGTACCTACTACACCAGACTTTGAATTTAGAAAATTCTCCATGTTATACCAAGTCTGAAAATCGTTCATAAAGTCAATTATATTTTATTTTGTTTAAATATTTTTAACAAAATTTAATATGTATTTAATGTTCAATATGTATAATGTTATACAGGATACAGATAATGCAGAACATTTTGTCTAATATACAGTTTATTCACCCTATTATTATTTGTAGTGTGAAAGTTTACACTTAGCGTTTTTAGGCGTATTTCAAATGCCTCATATTTGTGGCCAAAACTCAAAATCGAAATTTCATGTTACAGGTTTTGGCGATTAGGCTCTATCAAAGGAAATTCCATAGTAGATCAATCAAGTTAGGTTTTTACTCGATGTAACTGAAAGGGCAGGGTTTTACAGTTGAAATGTGTAGTATGAGATGTTACAAAAAGACTACCATCTTGGGATTCATCAATTTTTTATTGGAACAATTTTTAAATTAACAACAAAAACGTCAAACTTAGTTTTTTGCTCATAACTTAAAAACTTGTTGATTTAGAGATTTGACGTTCACAGGTAACTTTTTCAGACAAAAAAGATACATCGAATGAGATACGCTAAATGAAAATCGGTTAATAAACAAAAAAGTTATTGCAAAACGGCCGACAAAATCGCTGTTTTTGGATCTTGTTAATAACAATTTTACTGTTGATTAAAATTTGTTTAGATGTGTCTAAACTTGAGGGTATTATGGTGTTTGAATGGTGTGCAAAAATGGTCCAGATCTGTTAAATATATAATGTTAAAATAATGTTTTTGCGAAATTGAATTTGTTTATAACATTTTTTGAAAAACGAGCTAATTTCTGAGGCTGGTCCAGTTAATTTGGTTGACTGGATTTCAGTGATCTGGGGCTTATTTCCTTCGTTAAGATGTATACTAATAGCCTATGAAAAAAATTAAAAAAAAAAGTTACATTTATGTACTCAAAATTTTTTGTTAATAAATAGCACTTTTTAAGCTTATAAACAATTACAATAACTCCGTGGAAATTAGATCAAATTAAATGGCAATAAAAAATACGGAAAGCTGATTAAAATACACAACTTTAAAAAAAATTAAAAGTCCTACCGCCTTGGGGAGTTGAGAAGGCCTCTTTAAAAAAATCACTGTTATGCTTCTTTTCATGAGCATTTTTCAGTGCGTCACAAATGATAGAAAAAAAGGTAAGTCCGTGATAATATACATTTTAGTGACATGACATTTTAGTTAAATCTGACAGTTGTCACATTTTATTTGCAGCTTGGCATAAAATCAAATTAATTGTGTTTATTGCATTTATAAAATGGTATTTTCTTTGATTTGTATAGTCTTATAAATTGAACAGATTATATTCGTAGATATATTATATAATTAGTAA
Organism: Diabrotica virgifera virgifera; assembly: GCF_917563875.1. NCBI lineage: Eukaryota > Metazoa > Arthropoda > Insecta > Coleoptera > Chrysomelidae > Diabrotica > Diabrotica virgifera. Next base: position 175,795,717 of record NC_065450.1, on the reverse strand, counting down.
ATAATTTTTTTTCGATTATAGCGCCATCTATTGACAACTAGAATAAATGTTATAAATGTCACCGACGAAATTTAATCACCGACGTGCGTTTTTTTCTGTCACATGCAATTTAACGCGTTAAAAAGAAAGCGAAAAACTGTGACGCACTGAAAGATCCTCATGAGAAAAAGCATACGTTAATTAACAACATTAAGAGCTGAAATTAACCAATCTTTTATAAGAAAAGTAAAAGTTTTCAACAAAATTTTTAGCTAGAAAAAATATTATAAATTGTTTAAACAGAAGTGTTATAAACAAAGAGTATTTTGCGTTCCGAGTAAAAAATAGTGGACGTAGCGGCTAGCGTAGCCGAATGAGACTGAATTCGCGCGCTATTACACTAATAGCCGGTATAGGTGAAATTTGCTAGTCATTTTAGGCACGATAAGATCCTAAACTTAAATACTAGAACCTAAAAGAAAACGTACGAACACTATGCCGTTACGTTTTAGTGACGCACATGCGTCGACAGTGGCGCATCAAAGTTTCCACTTATGGACGGGATAAATAAATTAAAAGGTACCCCCGCACTAACAGAATTCAATTTATTTCACTTTTTAAGTTCTATGCGATTAACAAATAAGACTAGTAATACTTAATAACGTAATTTTAACCCTCCCCACCATCAAAAACCAAAAAAAAATTCGCGATTTTATTTTTTTTAGGTGGGATGCAATCAATTTTTAAATTTCAAAAAATTCACACGCATAATTGAGGCTTTTACAAAATATGTCTATTTTTATGGACCTGTAGGTTAAGTATACATCACCTCAAAAAAAATTTTTTTTTCAGAGAAAAACCTATAACTTTTTTTGGAGATGGTTGCAGGTCTAATTTTGTTAATCTTGTATTTAATGTATTTTATCAAACACTATATTTATAATTTTTTCAGACTTTTCCTTGAGGTTCGACACGTTCAATAATCCAAAAAAAAAAACTGTGTTTTAGTGGTTTGAACGTGTTTTTCCCATTTTTAAATATTCTAAGGAACTCAGTTACTTCAATTTTCATATAACCTATAAAAACACAATTGACTTTGATACATTCATTTGATCTATTTTGAAGTCTATAAAATAGGGAAAATCCCCAAAAAAACATCTAAAAAACAGTTTTTCGGATTTTTGAAAGTGGCGAGCCTTACGAAAAATCTTATAAAAATTAGGAATATAGTGTTTGATAAAATACACAAGATTACAAAAAGTTAGACTTGCAGCCATCCCCAAAACAAAGTTATACGTTTTTTTCCGAAAAAAAAAAATTTAATTAGAGGTTATGTACACTCAATTTACAGTTCCATAAAAAGAGACATGTTTTTTAAAAGCCACAATTGTGCGTGTGAATATTTTTGAAATTTAAAAATTGATTGCATTCCACCTAAAAAAAAAACAAAGGCGAAAAATGAAGTTTTGATGGTGGCGGAAGGAGGAAGGGGATGGTGGGTTAAAATTATAGTTTATTTTTTAACCAAGAGGAGTAAACTAAAAAGACAGATTCACACCCAAGAAAGTCACTAGAATAATAACCAAATACATCTTCTTTTTTGGTTGATCTAGTCGACCCTCAACGGTAATCCATAAATATTATATTAAATTAATATGTCGCTAAAGAGTTCCAAAAACAACTGCTTTTTATATAAAATCAGACTAACAATCTAAAAGTTAAAGGAATAACACAGAAAACACAAAAGTCGCCGATATAACTTAATTAACCTATGAAATGTCACTAGTTTCAAAATTTGATAAATGTCATTAGTGTCAAAATTATATAACAGTGGAGTAGGAATGCGGACTGTCGACGCATGTGCGTCACTAAAACGTGAGAGCATAGTGTTCATACGTTTTCTTTTAAGTTCTACTATTTAAGTTTAGGCTCTTATCGTGCCTAAAATGACTAGCAAATTTCACCTATACCGGCTATTAGTGTAATAGCGCGCGAATTCAGTCTCATTCCGCTACGCCAGCCGCTACTTCCATTATTTTTTACTCGGAATGCAAAATAATCTTTGTTTATAACACTTCTGTTTAAACAATTTGTAATATTTTTTCTAGCTAAAAATTTTGTTGAAAACTTTGACTTTTCTTATAAAAGATTGGTTAATTTCAGCTCTTAATTACTGGACAAGGACAAGGAAAACCACAAATTTGATGGGCACATGATCTAAAAAAATTCACATCTCAGATATGGATGAATATAGCAAGAAATAAAAGATTTTAAGAAATTATGAGAGGTTTCTATCAAATAATGAGTGAATAAAGCTGATGTATATAGCTGGAATTGGAATAAATTATTAATTTAATGTTGGTGGTGAGGTGAAGTCTAATGAATACAAAAAAAAAAGAATGTGTGTGTACTTTGTACACACGTAATACTTCTATTATATATAATTTAAATGAAATAAATATATTTTAGACAGTTTATTTGTATTTTATTTAAATATTAAACTAGTTTTAATAGTTAACTAAGCGGTCCCCCATCCAAAGAATAACCATCCTTGATACTACTTGACTACAGTTAACGGGCAACAACTGGTGTAACTCAGTGTGCTATGGCCAGTGCTAGCTAACAATGGAATAAAACTGATACCAAAATAAATTATTTTGACAGATTGTACAAATAATACACTCGCGATCATAAAAAGCGGGTCACTCGATGAGTTATTCAAGTTAGGTGTCTCGAATTTTCTAAACCTGTTGTCTGATTTGAGTGATTTTTTTAGTATGTTATAGCCTTATTCTTTAGCAATATCGCTATAATAATATTGTTGCCAGACCGGTAAATTGTCATTGTATACCGGGTGTAACAATCATAATGTGTTTATTCCTATTATTATTATTATTTATTGCTCTAATACCAATAGAGATATGCAAATGAAATTTGGTAGATCTTAAGAGGCAGTTATTGTGGATTTTTTGACATACAATTAATAATTCTATATTCACCAACGTGCATACGGGTACAAACATTTTAGATACATCCCGTATGCACGCCAATGGTGAATATAAAATTCTTAATTGTATGTCAAAAAATGCGCCATAACTACCTCTTAACACCTACCAAATTTCATTTGCATATCTCAACCGGTTTTAGAGCAATAAATAAATCGTCAGTTTGTAAGAAAAAATTCAACATCCCGTATCTCAAAAGCAAAGAATTTGCGGTCATACGTTTATAAAGCAAGCAGTCATTATTTTTTCATGCAGAATTGCCCCTTAAAGTTTGTCGCACTTATTTAGAAACACCCTGTATTGATGAACAACATGGTTAGTTACTAAGATGCCTAACTTTTTTATGATCCAACATAAACAAATAAATCAAAAAAGAAAATGTTAAGAAAGCCTAAGGCTACAATCGAGTTTTAATTTCAATATTTTATCTATGCTAAAACATTCCAAGGGGTGTTTCGAACTTTGAGGAATAAACACAGTATGATTGTTACACCCGGTATAGAATGACAATTTACCTGACTAGCAACGATATTATTATGGCGATATTGTTAGAGAATAAAGCTATAACATACTAAAAAAATCACTTAAATCGTACAACAGGTTTAGATAATTCGAGACATCGAACTTGAATAACTCATCGAGTGACCGCTTTTTATGATCGCGAGTGTATTAAGATTGCTTTTTAATCTTCATTTCATCATATTTTAGTACTTATTATCCTTATTATTTTCGAGTAGACCAAGTATCTGGGAAGAAATACACAAAAGACTAATGTCAGGGAATCGTTGCATGTATGCACTCAATAGAATACTCAGAAGCAAAAATATATCCAAAGCAGCTAAATTAAGAATGTATAAAACTGTGATAAGACCAATAGTTACATATGCCTCAGAAACCTGGGCTATGACAAAAACCGAGCAATCAATGTTACAAGTATGGGAAAGAAAAATACTTGAAAGGATATTTGGGGGAAAATGATCAACAATCAGTGGACGTGAAGAACAAACAAAGAGTTAGAATAATTTTATAAGGATCCTAATATAATTGCAATTGTAAGAGCACAAAGACTTAGAATGGTTAGGACATGTCCAAAGAATGGCCTAAGATAGAATGCCCAAAATCATGTTAACCTGGGAGTATTCGTGCTCACTTCTGTAACGTGAATAGTCGCGTGTTAGATTTCATCTCACAATACGAATTTACAACAAATTTTTATTTTATAGTATTTTTATTTACTTGCTATGTTAGAAATATTATTTCTAACAATTATTAAAGCTAATTGGCTCTCCCCAAAGCCATAAATTCCACAAAAAGAAGAAGAAAAAAAATACATACGCATTACTACACCCCTCCTCGAGGCACTTACGAAATTTTTTCAAAATTGCAAAATTTTTTATCAAATTATTGCGAAAAATGATAAAATGTGAGATTCTATCTAACGGCGTGACTACTCACGGGTTAAGTGCTACACTAGGTGGTAAAAAGAGAAAATGAAGACTTAAGACCAGATGGAGCCATGAAGTTAATGATGGCCTGAGGTATCTCAATGCAACCAATTGGAAAGAAAAAGCGAAGAACAAGCAAGATTGGAGGAAGATTGTAAACCAAGCCCTGAACCTGCTTGGCTTAAAGTGATAATGTATCTATTATCCTATTACTGACAAAGACAAATCCAAAAACACAAAAATTATAATAAATATATTTACTAAAAACACCAAATTTCGGCTCCAATACTTTTTAAATGTATTTAGTTTCTTCGAATCCTGATAAAACTAATGAATATTTTTGAAAAATTTAAACGCAGAATGAAAGATTTCTTTTGAATAAGATACTTGAAATTAAAAATCACACCAAATTTTCTCTTCGTTTTTCACACCTATAACTTATTAAGATAAACATTATAGAAGTTGTCAGGGACTTTCGGCCTCGGTAATAATGTAATCTTCCATTCTGCGTTTAAATTTTTAAAAAATACTGATTAGTTTTCTCAGGATTCGAAAACAAATGAATACACTTAAAAAGCATTGGAGCTGAAATTTTGCGCCTACCCCCTTAAGAAACAGTGTTAATTTTTAATTGTGAGAGAAAGATAATGAAAATAAATAATTAAATAAAACCCTATCCATGACCCATAAATAAATAAGTAGGTTAGAATAATGTAAAGTGATATTCAAAGAAGAAGACAATGGAGTAGAAGCTCCAACCATAGAGGAAGTTCTCGAAGATATTAAGGCCCAGAAAACAATAAAGCTCCGGGAGTTGACGAAATACCAGCAGAATTGTATAAGGTAGGTGGCGACCACCTAGCAAGTGACATCCACGCACTCATCAAAGACATATGGCAAGAAGAGAAAATACCCGATGACTGGAAGAAAAGTATAGTATGCCCGATCTATAAAAAAGGAGACAAACTCCAGTGCAAAAACTACTGTGGCATCTCTCTACTATGTACAGCATAATATAAAGTCCTCACGTATATTATAAACCAGCGGCTCCAACCACTAGCAGAAAATATTATTGGAGAGTATCAGACGGGCTTCCGACGGGGAAGATTGACACTAGATCAAATATTTACAGTCAAACAGATCTTGTGCAAATCATGGGAACACGTAGACTTCATGTAGAACATGGGAACGTGTTTGTAGACTTCAAACAGGCATACGACTCAGTCAAAAGGAACAAACTATACTATATATTGGCTGAATTGGCAATACCACACAAGCTAATAAGACTCATCAAGGCCACAATGGACAAAACTCAGGCATGTGTACGAATACAAAACCACTGGACAGACTATTTCAAAATTTCGCAGGGGCTAAAGCAGGGAGATGGGCTGGCCCCAACATTGTTTAACCTGGCACTGGAGTATGCGGTTAGGCAAATGGAAACTGGACGAGGAAACCTGCTGACCAACCGAACGGTTCAATTGGCCGCTTATATTAATATTATGAGTAGAACATCAATAGGAGCACAGGAAACATACACAGAGTTAAAAACACAAACAAAAATGCTGGGTCTGGAAATTAACACAGAAAAAACAAAAATAATGACTCAGACGAGAAGAAATATAGCCCCACAAAACATTATACATGAAGATGACATTGGAACGGTTGGAAAGTTTACATACCTGGGAGTAGAAATATATGCCGACGGATCAGAAGATGGAGAAATACGGAAGAGAATAACCCAGGCAAACAGAGCTTATTTTGCCCTCTCCCATATATTTCGATCTAAAAGTGTCCACTGAAATACAAAGATGAGAATCTACAAAACCTTAATTCGACCAATAACATGCTATGTCAGTGAAGCCTGGGTCCTGAAAGAAACATCCAAAAACAAACTCGACACATTCGAAAGGAAAGTACTGAGGAGAATACTAGGACCTGTGAGAGAAAACGGAATCTTCAGAAGTTGATACAAGCTTTATCAACTCTATAAGGAAACACCCCTGTCAGACTTCATTACAATACAAAGATTGCAATGGGCCGGACATGTGATAAGAATGGGAGAGGATAGGCTACCAAAAAGAGCACTGAATGCTAGAATGCAGGGAAAGAGACTGGTTGGAAAGCCAAGAAAGCGCTGGGAAGACACAGTAAACAGTGACACACAAGCCCTTTTAGGAGTCCGTGTATGGCGAAGAGCAGCCACAGACAAGCAAGGGTGGAGGAAAAAATAAAGGAGGCCAAGGCTCAATTTGGGCTGTAGTGCCATAGAAGAAGAAGAAGATATACAAAGAAAATCATATGTTATTAAATGTTTTTTTATTTAGCTTAAATGCCTTGACAACTAAGGCGATTGGCATGGTATAGTTGATTTTGCGATTAGATTATAGTGTAATGCAGTGGTGGGCAAACTTTTATAATAGGGGGCCACACAGTTCAAGAAATTCTATATGAGGGCTAGAGTTATAGAAAAAATGCATTTTGTGTTAAAGCTATATGTATTCTATCTTCTATCCATGTTGATGGGCCATCGGCAGGCTGGATTAAATACTTTTGTGGGCCGCAATAGGGCCAAGAGCTGTCCTTTGCCCATTTGGTGTAATGTGTAGTGTGTGTGTTGACTACTCATAAATGTCTTGATACTTAGTAAAGTTGACTTCATTGTCTTTACACAGGGACACTAATTGTATCCGAATGTCTGCGGTGCCTCCAGTGAGTACCGATCTCACAAGGATAGAAATTATTTTTATTTATTAATTTTCATTAAAGAAAGATTTCCTACCCAGGTTAGATTTGAACTCACAACCATTAGATCCAAAAGTAGGCTCTCTTACCACTGAGCCACAGCAGGGGTAGTATTAAAAATTATTATACCATCTAAAATATAGATTTGTAACCATAGTGAACAAAAAATAAACAAAATGCAACCAATAACCTGATCAGTACATTATGTATTTGTACCACCTCTACTATAAGAGATGGCAGAGCACTACATATATACAGTGATGCGCGCGAATAACCGGTAGAATAACACAAAAGAATAACTATGATAATTTACATTATGTTGATAGTTTCCCACCTTTAGACATATGGGAGTCAAACTCTCCTGGCACAGTGGCAGTTGCCAAACTCCTCTGATATGTTTACAAGTGGGAAACTATCAATATAATGTAAATTTATAGGTTTCTACTGATAATTTCACACCTCTACGAGTTTATGTTTTTCGTCTTTTGAGTTATTTTGTCAGTTATTAGCACACTCATCACTGAATTTCACCTGATATCATATATGATACTTAGATATTTATAATTGTAAAAAAAGATCAGTCAAATGTAAAATAGTCCTTACATCAACATTCAAATGTAAATGATTATCAACTTACCAACATGTAGCTGGGTTACTACTATTCATACCAGGATACCAACAATAATCATATATAAGACCTGCTTCGGGAACACTAACTGCTGGAATTAAAGGAACAATAGGCCTACAACTCCCAACTGATTCCCCAGTATATAAATCATTGGGCAACTCCATAACATGCATACCAGCTCCCCTAACTATTGTGAGTAAACAAGTACCATCAGGGGACCACTTGCAACTCCTAAGGTAATGTTGATCATCATAGTTTGGCCACTGGGCTCTGGCTAGTTCTAAAGCTGTGTTTTTAAAATTGTATTCAGCATACTGAAACGTCGAAGCATAAGGAACAGCACTGCTCTCATAAACAGCTTCAGTCATTGTAGTCATTAAATACGCCTAAAACAGGTATTAAGAGCCTACAAAGGAGTTATGACAGAACTTCTTCACTAGAGTTGTATATTTATCGGAAGAAATATGTGAGACGTTAATAAAATTAAATCATATTTACATCGTCTAACTGAAAACTAATACATAAGTCCCACTATTCAAATATATGAAACGAAAACAGCAAAGCAAACCACAATAATTCAAAAGTATTTACACTCTTTCTTTACCGTACGACTGTACGCTTCTTCCACTTCTTCTTGGTTTACAAAAACTAAAGAAATGTATTTAAGTCAACGTCAACTGTCAGTTAGCAACACTGACACAGTACACTGGGTGCATTCAGCAGACGCAATCGCTAAGTAATCGATTAGTAATCGATTTGTGATTTACATGCTGAATGTCACAATTTATGTGGCATTCAGCAGAAAATCACTAATCGATTAGTTAGCGATTGTGTCTGCTGAATGCACCCACTGATACCAACAGACGGAAATATGGTTCGTACTGTATAAATCCCGATATACGTCATTAACTACGTCACAGATCTAAGTTGACATGGTTGCCAAATTAGAAAAAATTTCTGAATTTATTTTAAATCAAATTTATCATCGTACTTCTACGACCACAAATTAGACAATTAAAACTTAAGTAAATAACTTCCAAAAATTTAGAATAAAATTTGATTTTCACTTAAATACTGCCAAAACACAAGCCAAACACGACCAAGGTCGCATACATATGCCCGGTTTCATAATCAACTTAAAGTGAACATTAAGGCCGCGTCTCACCATCAAATAATTTGATCAAACAGTTTGAGCAAACTCCGGAAGTACGTCAAAGTGACGTCACAATTGCAGTTTTTTGAAATTCTAAAAATCTGTGCTCTTACTATCAGTCTAGTTTGATCAAATTTTTTGTATTGAGTTGTCTAACTTGTTTGTACTTTATTTAAAATTAAAATTTTTCATTATTATCCACAATGAACACTCAGGATGGGACGTCACTAACTGTCACTTTCAGGTTGCTCAAACCAGTTTGATCAAATTATTTGATGGTGGGACGCGGCCTTTAGGTAACTAAAGTTCACTTTAAAGTTGACATTTACCATAGCCACCTTTACTTTACAAGCCATGAAGAGAAAAAGGCAACGTCGCAATTGATGATGTCCGTAGTCTGACTTTCGTACTACCGCTTTCGAAACTACGATTTTAAAGTACAAATTCTGGTAAAATTTATAGTATTTTTTGAGTCGAACAAGAAAATATTATTAATTGGAAGTTTGTACAAAATAATATTAAAAGTAATTCCTTGTAAGTAACGTTTATTATACAAAAAAAAAACCAATAACAAGAATATAAACGAGATTCATTTTTTTCGAATCCTAAGAAAACTAATAAGTATTTTTCAAAAATTTAAACGCAGAGTGAAAGATTACGTTAGGACCAAGGACCCAAAGTTCCTGAAAACTTCTATGTTTATTTTAATAAGTTACAGGGGTGAAAACCTAAGAAAATTTAGTGTGATTTTTAGTTTCAAATATGTCATTAAAAAAAACTTTTTATTCATTCTAAGGGACTTTTGGCCCTCGGTAATAAAGTAATCTTTTATTCTGCGTTTCAATTTTTCAAAAATACTTATTAGTTTTCTCAGAATTCGAAAAAAATGGTTACCTTTAAAATACAGGCGTCAAAATTTTTCATTTTGTTCCTTTCCCCTTAAAGTTTGTCGAACTTATTTAGAAACACCCTGAATTGATAAAGAACAAATCTAGTTGTTAAACATAAGCAAATTAATAAAAAAAACAGAATGTTAAGAAAACCGGAGTCTATAGTTGGGTTTTAATTTCAGTATTTTTTAAATGCCCGGTACACCATAAAAATTTAACTGTTTACCAACAATATTATTACAGAGGTATTGTTAAAGAATTAGGCTATAACATATTATAAAAATCACTTAAATCTGCCAACAGGTTTAGGAAATATGAGACATTAAAAATGACAAAATTTTTAAGTGGACGGATTTCTATATGCACGCAAGTTTATATAAAAATATATTATATTGAACTAAAATCATCTTAATAACATACCTTTTAATGTTCTTTATAATTTGGAGCACGAAATATTGTAAAATGTTTCAGTTTCTCTGTAAATACAGTGAAAATTATTTAAAAACAAATGAGAACTGTCAGAATTAATCGGTCTACCAATAGATGTTGCCAAGTTTCAACTTCATGGCTTGTTAAGTAAAGGTGGCTATGCATTTACCCATATGAATTACATTGATAAAGGTACCAACTTAAAATTTAAAGTCCACTTTAACTGATTATGAACAAAACTATCTCCTACTTCGTATCAAAACAAAATTCCCTCCGCTGAATCATGTTGACCCCACGTTTTACAGCAGTGGCTGCGTCTATTATAGGTGTTTATATGTCATTGGATTCTCCCTTTTAATTTTTATATTTATATTAGTTTTCATAATTTGCATTCTTTTTTCTTTCTGTAGTTAAGTTTTCAATTATATCTGTCGTTAATTTCTATTCTATTTACAACTAGTGCAGTCACTGAAGGTTTTTACCTCCGATTTCATTGAACCTATATCGATTTTCATGAAAATTTGTGAGTAGTTAGACGATACCTCAAGGAACAAAGGTGACATGATGTCAACTTGCACTTTTACCCTGGGGGTGGATGCCACCCCGTCTCGAGGGTGAAAATTATTTTATTAAAAATAATACCATAATCGATATAAAGTTATAAATCAATACTTTTTGAGTTATTAAAGATCAAAGATTTTTATTTTTCATAAAAAATAATTATGCATGTTTTAAAGCTGTTCTTCACGTATAACTCAAAAACTATAAGCTTTTACAAAAAAGTTATTCTTACCAAAATTGAAGATAATAGAAATTGAATACACTCCTCATTTAAAAAACTAAACTAATTAACTAATGTTAATTCAAAGTGAGTTATGGGTAATTGAATGTATATTTTTTTCGACGAGTACTCAAATCTAAGTATTCAAGCTTAAATAACGGGAAAACGATGAATTTTATAAAATATACCAGTTAAAGACTTGTTAAAGTACTTCGGAATACCTATCAAATGAGCTCCAGAAGAAGTTAATAACATCAAAATTAACCCGGCACCTGCCACGTGGCTTTGCAAGGCGCCAACTGCCACGTGGGGTGCTCACAGCACCCATTAAAAATTTTCTGTGATCTACTTGTTTAAAAAACAAAATAATGTGTTGAGTAACACAAGAATATAAATAAACATGTTTTATTAACTTATTAGCTACTAATATGTTACAAAAGTTAAAAAATAAAATGAAAAAGGTGTTATATGCAAATTAGCAAGTACCAACCCATAATAAATGAAGTCAAGTAAAATATCTAAAAAAATTAAGATTTAGTGAGTATAGAGTCTATATGAATAATTTAAATCAATTATTTCAATAAAAAATGTAAATTTGACCTGTTTATCAAAAATACAAAAAAAATTTAAAACTTAAAGTGCCAGATGATGACACTCCAATTCGACTTTAGAGCTGTAAGTTCAGAATGACACTAAATAACCACTTCAAACACTAACACATATATGCTATATAGTATTATAGAAAGCTACTATGACGCACAGCTCGGTTACCAAACTTGAAATACCAAATATTTGATAAACATGTGTTATGGGGTGCTGGTAGCACCCCACGTGGCAGGTGCCGGGTTAAGCAAGTTATGATGAAAATAAGGGAACCCTTCCGATTTTTTTAGGAAAAAGTGAAAAATGACACATACCTCATTTCCACAAAAATTAAAATTTATAGTAATCCTTACAAGAATTTCTCTATATTAGCATAAGTAATGATTTCAACCATTTTGACCAGTTAAAAATGCATATTTTTGAAAAAAAGATAGAATTAAAAAAAAAAAGAATTTTTAAAATTATCGTAATTTTCATTTCCATTTGATAATAATGTTCTGAAGCTATTTTCTTGTGGCATTTTTTACAATTTTAACTATTTATAATGGGAAATAAGCCACAATATTAATAAAAAATGATTTTTATTAACGTTTCGACGCCCAAATCGGGTGCCGTTGTCAAAATACAATAGTATTTTGTATTTTGACAACGGCACCCGATTTGGGCGTCGAAACGTTAATAAAAATCATTTTTAATAATATTGTGGCTTATTTCCCATTATAAATAGTTAAAATTTGATAATAACTTAAAAAATACTCAATATACGTAAATAATAATATATAACCAAACTTTAGTTTTTTGTGTATCAAATATTTTACCTGTATTACTATCTCTGTATGGTAAAAAAGAACCGAGATAAAAACGTTTAAAGCTTAAACTTTGCTGCGAGAAACATTTTGCTGCTTAAACTTTGAAGCGAGAAACTTTGCTCAACCGGGGCCATTTAACCTTTTATTTTTAAAAAAGTAAGGGGTTTAAAAGATTAATATCAACGTGGTTTAATAGCCCTTGGAATTAACTTTCAAAAGGATTTTAGTTAAACCTGATATCGTAAAAATTAACGGAGTTATTAAAAAAAACAATAACATTTTTTGAAAAAAATTTTAAAAGATAAATTTTGAAAAATTTTTGGGCATACATTTTAATGCTATCAACTTGTTCGGAGGCTCATTTGATAGATATTTCCAAGTACTTTGACAAATGTTTAATAAGCTTATGTTATAAAATGCATCATTTTCTCGTTATTGAAGCTTAAATACTTAGATTTGGGTACTCGCTGAAAAAATATACATTCAATTACCTATAACCCACTTTTAGTTAACATTAAAAGGTTTTTCTAGTAAGCAGTTTATTTCGTTTTTTATTAGCTTCAATTTTGGTAATAATAACTTTTTTGTAAAAACTTATAGTTTTTGAGTTATTTATGAAAAATTTGTTAAAAACATGCATTTTTCTCATGAAAAATTAAAATCTGTAATCTTTAATCTTAACTCCAAAAGTTTTGATTTATTTTAATAACTTTGTATAATAAATTTTGCTTAGAATTTGTCCCTCTATCGAATTATGGGGTTATTTTTTATAAAATAATTTTCACCCCCGAGAAGGAGTGGCATCAACCCCCTTTGTTCCTAGAGATATCCTCTAACGACTCACCAATTGTTATGCAAATAGATGGAGGTTAAACGAAATTGGAGGTAATGGCTCATATCCACTTTCTGTGACTGCACTAAACGTAAATGAGGAAACCTACGAATAAAAAATAAAAAAAAGGTATAAACAGTAAATATATTTAAATAACTATAAATATGTAAGTCTAAGTCAGTATAATATACATTATAAATGGCAAAACCAAGTTATCTACTTGAGTTGTTCTCGCTTCCACCACTGACGTGACCACTATTGCCACCAATAGTCTCAGTGCATCTGTGGATGAGATGATTTGTATAAAACCTATAACAAATAATAATATCGATATAAAACATACATCGGTTAGGATTGCATTATTCAGAAGTATTAACAAGTTTCTATTTATGGTATGTTTAACAGTAAATGGTTGAGTTCAATTAGTGACCACTATAAACATCCTGGATTAACCGATAATAGTATAAAAGGCCCGGTTTCAGGTAAAATTTAAATATGTTTTCTGGTAAAATTTGTTTGCTTTATTATGGGAATACCGTTTAGTCAGTGTTAATTGTCAAAAGACCAACTCTGTCTACTTCGGTTGCTTATCGCTCCGGGTGGGTCTTAACAATGGGCCAGGTCAGATAAATTTAATAATATTTACGACCGCACTAATTGAACTCAACCATTTACTGTTGAACAAACCATACCCTACAATTCGTATTATTTCATTGTCTTATTCACGGTGTGCAAGTACTTGGAAGGGATACGCGAAACGATCGTGTGCGAATAGCGGAGAAAAATTGCAACTTTCTTAAATAATTCATATTGTCAATTGAAATTGAGAAATTGACGTACATTTCATACCTATTGTCATTTAAGAAGAAAAATTATATATTGCTGCACAATATTGATATGATATTATGCAATTATTATATAAAGGTAATAGTAGATTATACCACGAGTCAATAATGATGGCTATTATTCCCGAGGAATATTTACGAACCGAGCCGCGTTAGCGGCGAGGGAGTAACATTCCGAGGGAATGAGAGCCATTATTGCGAGTAGTATACTCTACTTTATCTACGACAAATTAATTAATTTAAGATTTTTAATGAACAACTTTATTTGTTAAAAACATTAAAATTAGTAATAGTACAATTAATAAACTGAATTGGTTGAGAATCATCATTAACTTTAGTAGAGTTTTTAATACAAATATTTGGGATCTCGATTGCTGTAGAATAAGAAGATGGTACATTACTGTTTATCTCTTTAGCGATAGTATCTGCTGTAGTTGCCTTGTTTCTCATAGACTGATCAATGTATCCTTCAGCTACCTGTGTTGACTTCCAGCCCCCATGACGCTTTAATCCAGTTAAATCGCCTCCTCCATCAATATACAGAGTGGCAGATGATCTGCGATAACAATGGCCGGTATAACTTTGAGGATTTGGCAAGTTTAAATATTTGGCAATCTGCCTACCAATATCTGCAAATTTGTTCTTTCCTATACGTTGTATTGTACATTTAGATTTTTGATAATTTAGAAAGAATGAATTTATTTTCACATGTGACGGACGGAGATCGATGTATTTCTTCACAATATTGTAAAACGTACTGTTTATGGTAAATTTTCGTACAATTTTGGTTTTAGACTTGGGGATTGTTATTAATAAATCTGTTTGGAGATCCTTCACGTCTTGTATATTCATTTGATAAAGTTCGTTTGAGCGGCATGCACCCATAATTCCAATGATCAATATTACCTGAAGCAAATAAGCATATGAGTTTTTGAATAAATCAAATTAAATATGTATATTTACCTTATGTAAAAGATAAATTTCATCAGGAGCTTTGTCAATAAATTTCCTAATTTGCTCTGGGGTTAGAGTGGAAGACTTTTTTGCTTGAAATCCTTCCGATTTTCTCTTTAGAGACGCTCTTAGTTTGCCGTATTTTTCCAGATCAACGTCATGGTTTATTCTCAACATAGATTTAATCATTGAATAGAATGACCATAATGAAGACGGTTTATATTTTGCACTTAATTCAGCGAAATAGGCCAGCAGAACATTTTCGGAAAATGATTTCGCGTTGTTTCGAACACGCCATTCGTTGAAGGTTGCGTACGTTTTATTATAAATGGATTTCGATGTTTCAGGTATTAAGGTAGATGCTGTTGCTGTAGCTAGTTCTACAATTTCTGGTGGTGTACAATTAAAAGATTCTTCATTTTCGTCCATCTCAACACAAACTGTCAAATATACTATTCGTTTGACAGTGACACTTTTTGAGGTTGATTATTTTGTTTTCGTGGTGAATTTTGTGATTGTTGTGCCAGAGAGATTAATAGCTATTAATCCCGCATTATTAATCCCTAAGGGATTATTATATGGCATTATATTGCAAACACCACAAGTATAATACATATATTATGTATCAGTCGTAGATAAATTTAATTAATTGTATTTTGCTTGCAGTACCTACTGCATTTTAATAACTAATTTTATTTACTACATACAATTAGGCATTCCAATTAAACGTCAAACATGGCCGGGTGTGGGCAAAATCTAACCTTACATCGACATTAATTTGTAAAGAAAATCCTGTTTGGTTGTTTTTTTTATGTTAATTGTGTAGGGAAATCTGCGAAATTGTGATAACAAATTAAATATGAAGTGGTTTATCCCCTACAGAACTGAATTATCCCATATTAGTTACCAGTTTGTGTCAATAACTGCTATGGGATAATTCAGTTATGTAGGCGATAAACTAGTTTATATTTATTTTCTATCACAATTTCGGTGCACAATTAACAATAAAAAACAAAACCAAACAGGATATTCTTTACAAAAACTGATGTAAACCCTATATTATTAAATTTTTGCCCACTGCCGGCCATATTATATCACGTGATTTGGAATGGTCAATTATTTACGTTTTAATAATATAACCTAAATCTTATTTTTTCTTCTTATTATTTTTTTTGGACTATAGCCTTGACAAATATCCAGTAACCAGGACCATATGATTGGCCAATATAATTAAAAGTGCGAATAAAAGTGCAGAGCGTAGAAGACAGGTGTCGCTTTTCCGAACTTGCACGGTCCCAATAGGTAACCAAAATGACGAATGACGAATAACCATTTTAAAACCCAAGATAAAGTGGAAGTTGGAAAGGAATAGGTTTTTATTAAGTCACACTCTTTAGCAACCAAAACACTAGCAATAAAAGTTATATAAGCTAAGTAAGTTATCAATCGAAGTAGCACAGAAAACAACAATAAATATCGTTCCAATACCACCAGATTGAAAAAAGGTGGAATACTTTCTTTGGTTACACCTCCTGAGATTTTCAAAATTTATAAATCATACAGGGTGCCGAGGAAATTATGATGAGAGAATTTTAAATAATTCACAACTCATTTGTTCAGCGTGGTAAAAGTTCCAACAAAAAAGATTCCTTAATACTCCTACAAAAGAGTAAATGAATTAAAAATGTATAAACATTTTTAATTTCTTTGCAACACGAAAATGCAGCAGCTGCATAATGCTCTTGTTAAATCGGAGAGTGCAGGAAGAGTATATAACGGTTTCGGAGGTTTTTTCCCCCTCATCAGTAGTCTCATATCCACTTCTCTCCGATTTCCCCAGGCATCACACTTTGGGCCTTTCCGTATTGCAAAGAAAGAAATGTCACGGATGAACTAGAGCCATCTACCAAAAAACAAAGTAAGTTATCAATCGAAGTAGCACATAAAGCGACAATAAATATCGTTCCCATACCACCAGATTGACAACAGGTGGAATACTTTCTTTGGTTACACCTCCTGAGATTTTCAAAATTTATAAATCATACAGGGTGCCGAGGAAATTAAGATGAGAGAATTTTAAATAATTCACAACTCATCTGCTCAGCGTGGTAAAAGTTCCAACAAGAAAAATTCCTTAATACTCCTACAAAAGAGTAATAGACCAGGGTGTGGTATATTATGAACCCTCTGTATAAATCATAATTTAAATATGATGTTATTAACCTTTAGGGTATTGAACATACATAAAAACAATAGCTTATAGTTTGTATCACATGTTTATTACGAGTGAACTTGAACTATATTTGTTATGGTTCAGATAGGTATAAAAACACGCTGAGCAATCAGTATGGATATAGATATACAAATAATTATTAGAAGTTAGTATGTAGTAAGGCGAGGCGCTATAAATCATTAATGTTATTGTTTAGATATTGGATACCAGTGAATAAAATATAATGTATAGTAAGACGTGTTGAGTCTTTTTAATTAATTAGAACCAGAAGGCAGTAACAACACACTATTTAATACATGGCGACCCTGCCAGGATTAGAGGAGGTCTTCTGAAAGGAGCAGAGATGGCGGTAACAAATTGGAAACGGAGACGGCGAAGATGGACCAGGACGAAGATGCAGAGAACCCAGGGAACAAAGACAAAGTGATAAAATGTAAGTAAGAATGTCGTATCTTTATTAAAAATGCTTCCCTCGTTTTTATATTATTATTGAACATTGAATATTTATCTTTGCTGATTTTTGAATAATTTATGAAGTATCGATTTTTTTTAAGAATATCTATGAATTTTGAAATATGAAGTGATTTTTGAATTGAATATTTTTATCGAAGTTTATTATATATGCTATTATTGAATTTTTATTGAATTTATTTGAAAAATCTATCCGATTTCGATTTTTAGTACGGTTATTTTTGAATATTTTATGGAATATCGAATTTTTTCCAAAAATTTCTATCGAATCCTGAGATATGAACTGATTTTGAATATTTTTTTTTTCGAATATGTATACTATTATTGAATTTTATTAGCCAGTTGTTTTTGTTATTGAGTATATAGATACATTTTCATCGATTTTGTGTTAAATTTTGTATGAGATGAACCTGAATTAATATTTTTTTGAGTGATAAATGATATTTTTTTAATGAATAATGATTAGTGGTGACATACGTTGATATAAGAGCTTTAAGACAAACATTGCTATAAGCAAGAGATATATTTTTAACGAACCGACCTGAAGAGTCGAGATAAAGAATCTGGAGGACTATATAGATAAGAAGAAGAACTAACAATATTATAAGCTAAATATTATGAGGCAACTAGAGACAATAAGAAACCCACTGCTCTTGTCAAATTAGGAAGGTACTAATGATTTATAGAAGCTTGAACGCTTATTAGAGACCCACTCTGTGTTTTGAAGGGTACCTATTTTATTCATGATTATTCGTGAATAAACAACGGCCTCAAAGCAAGGGATTGAGGTTGTGATATTTTTAGAAGAATTTGAACCGCATAAAATACCTATTTCGTGTTTTGAGTTAACTATACCACCTTAATGGTGCGTACAGATCAGGGCGAAAATTCGGGTTAATATTGGAGGAGAACTAAGACATCCGAGTGAAACCTCTTTTATTAAGGTAAAACGAAGGTATCGGAGCTAGTATATGAAGTGATGATTATGATGTTATATGAAATGATATATGAGATAAATGATATATGATTGTTATATGAAATATGTATATGAAGATGAATTATGTACACTGTAGAAGTGCTATTATATGAAGAAAAATGAATTAGGTATATGAGTTGTAGTACCAGACAAGAAGAAAAGAAAGGAAAAAAGAGAATTTTATTAAAATATGTGGGAAAAATGAAAGAAGAGACATAAAATTTGTAAGAAATGTCAAAATAAACAAGCAGAATTAAGAATAATATACTAATCAAATAAGTAGCTAATCATTGAATTGTGGTTAAGAATTAAAGTTGTAAATTTTTTTTCTCTAAAGTAACGTAAACTATAAATAACTTATTTTTAAATGTATATAATGAATTCAGGTTAAATTTTCGCGGAAAATGGAAGTTTTTGAATTAAGGATAGACAATATCTTACAATAAGTGTTAGTAGATAGTAAGCAAAGGGACACAGAAAGTGAAATTTTTAGACATTCAGCAACATAGATTAAATCTTTATTATAGGTACAAGAGAGTTATTGAAAGTTTTATAGAGACATATTAGAAGTTTTTAGAGATATTACATTTTTATTATAGGTAACATTATTTTAAAGTTAGTAAGGAGTATATAAATAAAGCAAAAGAAGACTAAAATATGAATTATTAATAAAGTAAAGGTTGCATTTTTATTAACTGATTCGAGTAATATTAGCTTAGCTTAGGACTTTTAGCTAGATACGAGATTTTTATTATTATTTAGGTAGATTAGAGTATTCCCCCGCTTATATGAGATGCTTATAGGCACTAAAAGACTATATTAAAAATCCCGATAGGTTTAGTCACTGTTTTTATGTGGACACTGTTTTGTGAATGGAGAAAAGCCTAAAAAGCAAGACGGAACAGAAAGTGAATTAGTGATAATAATAAACAATTTTTAGGATTAAAAAAAAACTCTGAAACGTACCATGTTACGGTTAGTTAGCATAGTTAGGAAATTTAATTTTTGAAAATAGTATTAGGTAACCATAAACATTTTGTAAAAGGGAAAGAGGAATATACCGTCAGATATTCTTCTTCTCTTCTTAGGACTTTCTTTTTTTAAAAACGGCGGAGATGTGGTATATTATGAACCCTCTGTATAAATCATAATTTAAATATGATGTTATTAACCTTTAGGGTATTGAACATACATAAAAACAATAGCTTATAGTTTGTATCACATGTTTATTACGAGTGAACTTGAACTATATTTGTTATGGTTCAGATAGGTATAAAAACACGCTGAGCAATCAGTATGGATATAGATATACAAATAATTATTAGAAGTTAGTATGTAGTAAGGCGAGGCGCTATGGATCATTAATGTTATTGTTTAGATATTGGATACCAGTGAATAAAATATAATGTATAGTAAGACGTGTTGAGTCTTTTTAATTAATTAGAACCAGAAGGCAGTAACAACACACTATTTAATACAAGGGCGCATCTGTAAAAATATTAGTACATTTGGACGTTGAGAGGTGACTCAAATTTTTTTGCAGAAATTGCTTGAAAATAACTCAAATAATAATATTTGAGTTATCCTCCCTTACAAAAAGGTCCGGAACATTGTTTAAATAATCAAAATGTCAAAAAATGAAGGAAAAATTCGATTTTTTTCTTCGTTTTTTGATTATAACTTTAAAATTATTTATTTCTGAGAAAAGTTGTACTGACATAAAAGTTGCGTAATAAAATTTCCTATAATATAGAATTGGTTAAAAATTTAAAAAATAGTCAGTCTTGTTGCAAAATAGCAATAATTGCGAAAAAAACATACAAAAACAAGTATTCGCATTTTACGTTTTTCGACCATTCATGCTACACATAGGACCTTCATATTTCACCCAGAAAAAATTTATGATACACTAAAACAATACTGTAAATTTTATTAAGATCGGTTCAATAGATTTTGCAAAATAAATTTTGCAATCCAGCTTTCGCAAAAAAATTCATTTTTTCAAAATGTTACAGGACTGAAAATAAAGCAGATAGCAAGTTGAACTTTTTTTTGGTTATAGAAGTGTACTGTACCTTTCATATGCAATTTGCAAAACTAAAATCGATTAACTACCACGGCGTCAGGATTTGTTTTAAATAAACATTAATTATCGATGCTACGCGCAGGACAGCAGATAGTTTGCTCTGATTGGGCATTCCATTGACTTTTGATAATGATTGATACATTTTAATTTTTATTACATTTTGATATAAATAAATAAATTTGTTTATTGCAAAATAAAAACACATACTCTATCCTTTGAAATAACACTTTTTTAGCAAAAACTTTCTTTGTTCATATATTTTAACTTAGAGAATAAAAGTTTATTATTTTAAATACTTATTTTAAACTTATTACTTTACTTATTTTAAATACTAAAATACTTGGGAAAACGTCAGGAAAAAAGTTTGAGGATAAAGAGACTTGGTGGTGGTCAAACGAAGTACAAGGAAAAATAAAAGAGAAGAGAAAATTATATAAAAAGTGGCAAGAAACCAGATCCGACACAGATCTTCAAAACTATATGGTGGCGAAAAAGGAAGCGAAAGTAGCAATAGCAAAAGCCAAAGCAGAAGCGTATTCAAACCTATACGATCAACTTGATACCAGAGAAGCGAAACGAAGATATATAAAATAGCCAAACAGAGAGCAAAGAAAGCAAAAGATTTTAATAAGATTAGATGTATCCGAGATGAAAATAATAAAATACTAGTTCACGAAAGAGATGTCAAAAAGAGATGGAGAAAGTACTTTGACAGCTTATTAAATGAAGAATTTGACAGTAGAGTCAACGGAGACAGTAGCAGAAACGCGGTAGGACCAGATGATATTCCTGGGGAAGTATGGAGAGCATTGGGAGAGACAGGAACAAGGTGGCTAGCAGGTCTATTTAATAGAATTATGGAAGTTGGACAAATGCCAGACGAATGTAGAAGCAGTATACTGGTACCTGTTTACAAAAACAAGGGAGATATACAACAATGTACAAACTACAGGGCTATAAAACTGCTTAGCCACACCATGAAAATATGGGAAAGAGTAATTAATAGACGGATACGTGAAGAGACCGAAATATCCAGAATCAATTTGGCTTTATGCAGGGTAGATCAACAACAGATGCAATTTTCATTATAAGGCAGTTGATGGAAAAATACAGGAGTAAAGAAACAAACGCTCATATGGTATTCATTGATCTTGAGAAAGCATATGATAGAGTTCCTCGAGAGATTCTGTGGTGGGCACTCAATAAGAAAGGAGTCTCTGGTGAATATGTAAAGATTGTGAGGGATATGTATGAGGGAGTAATGACTCCCAGGAGGACAGGTGTGGGAGAGACTGATAAATTTCATGTGAAAGTAGGATTGCACCAAGGCTCTGTGCTTAGTCCGTATTTATTCTCATTAGTTTTGGACCAGATAACAGCGAAACTACAGGGTAACATTCCACGGTGCTTAATGTAAGCTGATGATGTCGTGTTAGTAGGAATAGTGAAAGAGACTTGGAACAAAAACTGGAACAGTGGAGACAAGCTCTGGAGGAAAAAGGTTTAAAACTTAGTAGGACAAAAACAGAGTATTTGGAATGTTCATTTAAAGATGGAGCTACTACAAATAAAATGGTATCTTTGGATGGTGAAATGATTGTGAAAAGCAATAGTTTTACATAAGTACCTAGGATCGGTATTACAGAGTAATGGAGAAATAGATGGAGATGCATGCAGTAGAATTAGGGCTGGATGGATGAAGTGGAAAGAAGCGAGTGGTGTGTTGTGTGACAGAAAAATTCCAATGAAGCTGAAGGGAAAATTCTATAAAACAGCCATAAGACCGGCTATGATGTACGGAACTGAATGTTGGGCAGTGAAAAAGAAAGAGGAACAACGAATGCATGTGGCGGAAATGAGAATGCTTAGATGGATGAGTGGAGTGACAAAGAGGGATAAAATTAGAAACGGGTATATTAGGGGAAGTCTAGGTGTGGCACCAATTGATGCCAAAATGAGAGAGCATAGGTTACGATGGTTTGGTGATGTTTAACGTCGAGACGTTAATCACCCAATACGAAGAATAGCTGAAGTGCAGATTCCTGGAAGAAGTAGGAGAGGAAGACCAAAGAAGACCTGGGGGAGACGATAAGGCAGGACATGTTGGTAAAGGGGATTAACATTGATATAACCCAAGATAGAATTGTGTGGAGAAATGCAATTAGGGAAGCCGACCCCGCATAGGGATAAGGCAAAGAGAATGATGATGATGAATAAAAGTTTATTATTTTTTAACATATGCAATTGTTTAAACAATATTTCACAAACAATAATAAAATTAGTTTGATTTTTGTGGAATTAAAATATTAAAATACAACAAAATATAGAGTAAGAAAATAATATATTAGATAAAGATTGGAAGAAATTTTGGTGGAAATCAACTTGTGTGAATCGAACACCGCTGTCCTGCGCGTAGCACCAAAAATTAATGTTTATTTAAAAAATTTCCTGACGCCGTGGTAATTAATCGATTTTAATTTTGCAAATTGCAGTACACTTCTATAAGCAAAAAAAATTCAACTTGCTTTCTGCTTCATTTTCAGTCCTGCAACATTTAAAAAAAATGATTTTTTTGCGAAAGCTGGATTGCAAAATCTATTAAACCGATCTTAATGAAATTTACAGTGTTGTTTTACTTTATCATAACGTTTCTCTGGGTAAAATATGAAGGTCCTAAGTGTAGCATAAATGGTTGAAAAACGTAAAATGCGAATACTTGTTTTTGTATGGTTTTTTTCGCAATTATTGCTATTTTGTAACAAGGGTGACTATTGTTTAAATTTTTAACCAATTTTATATTATAGGAAATTTAATTACGCAACTTTTAGGTGTGTACAACTTTTCTCAGAAATGAATAGTTTTAAAGTTGTAATCAAAAAACCAATAAAAACATCGAATTTGTCCTTCATATTTTGACATTTTGATTATTTAAACAACATTTTCAATTTCTATGCAACAGGAAAATGCAGCAGCTGCATAATGCTCTGGTTAAATCGGAGAGTGCAGGAAGAGTCTATACCGGTTTCGGAGGTCTTTTCCCCCTTATCAGTAGGCCCATATCCTCTTCTCTCCGATTTCCCCGGGCACCACACTTTGGGCCTTTCCGTATTGATGTCATACATATTGATTCCGTAATGATTTCCATATTGATGGCCTTCATATAAATGTCATCCGTGACATTTCTTTCTGTGCAATACGGAAAGGCATAAAGTGTGATGCCTGGGCAAATCGGAGAGAAGAGAATATGGGACTACTGATGAGGGGGAAAAGACCTCCGAAACCGGTATAGACTCTTCCTGCACTCTCCGATTTAACCAAAGCATTATGCAGCTGTTGCATTTTCGTGTTGTAAAGAAATTGAAAATGTTTATATATTTTTTGTTATACAGTATGTCCCTGTAAGTTGTATCCATATGGAAAACTTTTTTATTATTAATTTTACGAAAAAAAGTTATTCTTCATAAAAAGCTCTGCGTGGTCCAAAACCTAAGATTTAACCATCAAACATCAAATTTTTTGAACATTATACGAGGTATGTCAAAAAGTTTGAATTTCACTCAAGAGTAAAGTAGCTTTATTTTTCACAATATTGAAAATTTGCTATTATGAAAAGTCGTTTGGAATTAAAAACTGTATTCTAGTATGCAATTACATCCTTCTAATTGAAAAAAATTTTTTTTTGAAAAATTATGGATAACTAACATTATTTTCAGTTATTTCAATTCAGATAACTCTTTTATTATTAATTTTACGAAAAAAAGTGATTCTTAATAAAAAGTTCTGCATGGTCTATAACCTAAAATACAACCATCTTATGTCAAATTTTATCAATTTTATACGAGGTATGTCAAAAAATATGAATTTTACTCAAGAGTAAAATACGTTTATTTTTCACAATATCGAAAATTGTTATTATGAAAAGTTATTTAGAATTAAAAACTATGTTTAAGTATGTAATTACATCCTTCTAATTGAAATATTCTGAACTATAAAGGTACTTTACTTTTAATCTAAATTTATCTTTTTTGACATACCTCGTATAAAATTGATAAAATTTGATATGATGGTTGTATTTTAGGTTTTAGACCATCCAGAACTTTTTATTAAGAATTACTTTTTTTCGTAAAATTAATAATAAAACAGTTATCAGAATTGAAATAACTGAAAATGTTATCCATAATTTTTCAAAAAAAAAATTTCAATTAGAAGGATGTAATTGCATATTAGAATATAGTTTTTAATTCCAAACAACTTTTCATAATAGCAATTTTCAATATTGTAAAAAATGAAGCTACTTTACTCTTGAGTGAAATTCAAACTTTTCGACATACCTCGTATAACATTCATAAAATTTGATATCTGATGGTTGAATCTTGGGTTTTGGACCATGCAGAACTTTTTATAAAGAATAACTTTTTTCGTAAAATTAATAATAAAAAAGTTTTCCATATGGATACAACTTACAGGGACATACTGTATACGCTAATTTGTTGGCTGCGGAGCAAAGAGCTCCTATCGGCTTGGTGAGGTCTTCTCCAGTGACAAGACCACTTTAACCGTTTTTTAGGTCAGCTGGCCAGATTCTTTGAGTCTCCTATTGGCATGATGTTCTATTAGAGGTTGAAGTAGGCGGTTACTGTGTAATTCCAGTCCTTCATGGTGCTTAGTGCCATATTTAGTGATCACATCCTGTATGAACGGGATTCTTAGGTCTTCATCAAGCGTTAGGTTTGATACATACCAAGGTGCATCAGTTATCGTTCGCAGTATTTTCGACTGGCTTCTTTGAATTATGGCTGTATTTGATTAGATAGCACATCCCCAGAATTGGATTCCGTACGTCCAGATAGGTTTTATGACAGCTTTGTAGACAAGGATTTTATTTTCTAGGGTTATGTTCTTTCCAACTGAGTTTTGAGTCAAGATGTATTCCTAGGTACTTGGTGCTAGAGGATTGAGGAAGTTGGATATTGTTAAGTAAAACTGGGGGACACTGGTCTCTTCTCAATGTAAAAGTCACTTGGACTAATTTTGTATCATTCATTTTAATTCTCTACTTGTTTGACCATGTCTCTATTTCATTCAGTTGTACCTGTAGAATAGGAATAGGTTAAGGAAAAGAGCAATAACAGAAGGTATGGCTAAAATTTCACAACCTGATCTTTTGGATCAGGTCATGAATCAAAATCAGGTTATGAAATTTTCCCAGAATTTTCAAATACAATTTCTTTTTTATCTTGAGAACGATTTCCGGAGTGGAAATCGAAACGTATAAACATAATACAAAAGTCTCAAAAAGCTTCTTAGACCAGGGCGCATCTGTTACAAATATTAGTACATTTGGATGTTGAGAGGTGACTCATATTTTTTTGCAGAAAATGCTTGGAAATAACTCATATAATAATATTTGAGTTATCCTCCCACTCAAAAAGGTCCGGAACACTCTTAAAATAATCAAAATATCAAAAAATGAAGGAAAAATTCGATTTTTTTCTTAATTTTTTGATTATAACCTTAAAAGTATTCATTTTCGAGAAAAGTTCCACTGACATAAAAGTTGCGTAATTAAATTTTCTACAATATAGGATTAGTTAAAATTTTTAAAAATTGTTACCCTTGTTGCAAAATAGCAATAATTGCGAAAAAAACATAAAAAACAAGTATTCGCATTTTACGTTTTTCAACCATTTATGCTTCACTTAGGACCTTCATGTTTCACTCAGTAAAACTTTATGATATAATAAAACAACAGTGTAAATTTCATTAAGATCGGTTTAACAGATTTTGCAATCATGTACCTTTCATTGGCAATTTTCAAAATTAAAATCGGTTAACTACTACACTTGACTACACCGTCAGGAATTTTTTTAAATAAACATTAATTTTTGGTGCTACGCGTAGGACAGCGGATACGTTCGCTCTGATTGGGCATTCCAATGACCTTTGATAATGATTGATAAATTTTAATTTATTGTACATTTCGAAATAAATAAATAAATTTGTTTATTGCAAAATAAAAACACATACTCTGTCCTTTGAAATAACACTTTTTTTAGCAGAGTTTCTTTGTTCATATATTTTAACTTAGAGAATAAAAGTTTATTATTTTTAAACATATGCAATTGTTTAAACAATATTTCACAAACAACAATAAAATTAGTTTGATTTTTGCGGAATTAAAATATTAAAATACAAAAAAATATAGTTAGAAAATAATATATTATATAAAGATTTAAAGAAATTTTGGTGGAAATCAACTTGCGTGAATCGAACACCGCTGTCCTGCGCGTAGCACCAAAAATTAATGTTTAGTTAAAAAAATTCCTGACGCCGTGGTAGTTAACTGATTTTAATTTTGCAAAATGCAAATGAAAGGTACAGTAATCTTCTACATTTAAAAAAAATTCAACTTGTTATCTGCTTTATTTTCAGTACTGCAACATTTTGAAAAAATGATTTTTTTTGCAAAACCTGGATTTCAAAATTTATTTTGCAAAATCTATTGAACCAATCTTAATGAAATTTACAGTATTGTTTTATTGTCATATAGTTTTTTTGGGTTAAATATGAGGGTCCTAAGAGTAGCATAAATGGTTGGAGACTGTAAAATGCGAGTACTTGTTTTTTTATGGATTTTGCGCAATTATTGCAATAAGGGTGACAACTTTTTAAAATTTTTAGCCAATCGTATATTGTAGGAAATTTAATTACGCAACTTTTATGACAGTGCAACTTTTCTCTGAAGTGAATACTTTTAAAGTTATAATCAAAATCGAATTTTTCATTTTTTGACATTTTGATTATTTAAACAATGTTCCGGACCTTTTTGAGTGGGAGGATAACTCAGTTATTATTATATGAGTTAATTCCAAGCAATTTCTGCAAAAAAATATGAGTCACCTCTCAACGTCCATCTCAAAACAGATCCGCCCTGAACTATCTGTTGTTGTGATTCCAAGGACTTCTGGGCTAGTGTGGAGGCATAAGACACGCTAGGCTCCACATAGAGGGAACATCTAAAAGTATTACAAACCAACTTCTCCTTTTAAATGCTCTCTGATGGTTAGTATGCTTACCGACCTCTATAGACTCCAGTGGTACCGACCCCTGCTTGGATTAGTGGATGGGCCACGGTGCCGTCTATGTGATGAGGATGAGGAAACCTCCGCAGATGTCCTCTAGAAGTACCATGCAATGACCTATTAGGGGTGGCAGATTCTCGGTTTATCCTTTACGCAACTGAGCCAAATGAAGGAGTTACCCCTAAAGACACTTATGGCTTTTTGTGAGGCCACAAAGTTACTAAAGGATTAGACGTTCGGAACCGTAGGAAGAGCTCAGATTTAAAGCACCTGCTGATTCTAGCAGCTATGGGAGC
The DNA here is from genome assembly GCF_917563875.1 of Diabrotica virgifera virgifera. NCBI lineage: Eukaryota > Metazoa > Arthropoda > Insecta > Coleoptera > Chrysomelidae > Diabrotica > Diabrotica virgifera. The sequence continues at coordinate 175,767,475 of NC_065450.1, read as the reverse complement.
TCGGAATTACCTGGGCCCCAAAAAAGCCGAAGACCAGATACTTATGAGCCTAGTCCGTATGATAGGTGGGATACAGTGGACCCGACTAAAGAAGTCTAAGTGCTTGAAGGTCTCACAACTGAACCTTCGATCTATACTCCGTCCCAAACCCTTTTTTCGTGCGTCATTAATTTTGACGTCAAATAGGATTTTAAGAATGTCTTAAATCACTACATGGCATTTTAGTTAAATCTGACACTGACGGTTGTCAGAATATTTAATTTTATACAAAAATTTTAGGATATTGATTATGTATTTTAGAAAGAAACTACAACGTTAACGGGGTTTTATTGTTTCATATAGTAAATGGACCTCTAAATATGAAAAAACCGCGGAGTGCTACCATTTAAAGGGGTGCGTTTTTGAGAAAGAGGTGAATTAGTCCCTAGGCACAAGGCGAATTAAAGTGAGTTCTATGCACTTTTGGTGCAAACACGTCTACAGGGAAATTGTTGCAGGTTAAATTTACTATCAAAATATCACATTTAAAAGTCAAAAATATTTTTTTTTACAAATATATATTCAAAAGAAAAGCAAGAAAAAAACACGAAAGATAGCAATTTTGTTTTTTGTCCCATAACTTTTTTCCACGGGGATATAGCTATAGGCATTACTTTACATAAAAAAAAGTTCCATCCTTCCTATTTAAAATGACGTTTCATAGAAGTACCTATGGTTTAGAGTTTCCAAAATATGATTTTCCAAAGTTCGCCACTCACAGCGATTTTGGGACATTTTTCTTGTTACTTCGCAAAAATTGTTCTGTAACTTTTTTCTACGTAGCTTTAGGTATATGCAATGTTACATTTAATAGGAAGAAAAGTCAATTACCCTTAAAATGGTCTATTGTAGAAGGCGGTATGGCTTTTTTAAAGCAAGATATGGTTTTTCAAAGTTTTGTGCTTTTAATGATGTTTGATATATTTTACGATTATTTTTAAATTTCTCATTTTTTTTGTATATTTCATTTTGTATATTTTTCAAACTTTTTTTATTGTATATTTAGATATACATATATACACATTGCTAAATACAAAAGAAAGCTTATTTTATTTATTTTAAAATGGTGTATCGTAAAAAATTCTAGGACTATTTTTAAACGAGATATGCTTTTTCAAAATGTGACATATCACATGCAATAGGTCCCACTAAGTTGGAACCATATGGAAAACTTTTTTATTATCAACTTTATGGAAAAAGTTATTCTTTATAAAATGCTCTGCATAGTCTAATACCTAAGATTCAATCATCAGGTATAAAATTTTATCAATAGTGTACGAGGTATGTTAAAAAAATGAATTTCGCTCAAGAGTAAAGTACCTTTATATTTCACGATATCGAAAAGTGTTAATAAGAAAAGTTATTTGGAATTAAAAATTATGTTACAATATGCAATCATACTTTTCTAATTGAAAAAATAAAAGATTTTAAATTTTTTCTTAAATTACAGATACTCTTGGATATTCTACAAATATATTGTCTCAAAAAAGTCCTTAAATTTTTTTGCAATACACCATTTTAAAGTAAAGAAAATATGCTTTTTTGTTTCACAATGTGTATACCTAAATGTACAAGAAAAAAAGTCAGAATGAAAAATTTTAAAAATAATCATAAACAATATCAAAAATCATTAAAAGTATAAAATCTTGAAAAACCATAACTTGCTTAAAAATAGTCGTACAACCTTATACAATAGACCATTTTAAAGGTAATTGACTTCTCTTTCTACTAAATGTACCATTATATATACCTAGAAATGCGTAGAAAAAAGTTACGGAACAATGTTTGCGAAATAATGGGGAAAATTGCCCAAAAATGTTGTGAGCGGCGAACTTTGAAAAATCATATTTCAGAAACTGCAAATTCTAGAGACTTTTACTAAAAGTCATTTCAAAGGGGAAGGATGACTGTCATTTTTCGCTGAAGCAATGCCTATACCTATATCCCTGTGAAAAAAAGTTATGGGGCAAAAAACAAAATTGCTTTCTGTCGTGTTTTTTCTTGCTTTTCTTTTGAGTATATTTTTGTAAAAAAAAAATATTTTTGACTTTAAAGTGTGATATTTTGATAGTATCTAAATATAACCAGGAACTATTTTCCTGTAGACTTGTTTGTACCAAAAGTGCATAGAACTCACCCTAATTCACCCTGTGCCTAGGGACTAATTCACTCCTTTCTCAAAAACGCACCCATCTAAATGGTAGCACTCAGCGGTTTTTTCAAATTTATAGGTCCATTTACTATATGAAACAATAAAACCCCGTTAACGTTGTAGTTTCTTTTAGCTCTCTTATTTTGAACATAATCAATAGCCTATTTGGCCGAATATTAATATTTAAAATAGTTTAATGTAAAATTAAATAAATATAATATCAAATTACACTATACAATGCCCGAATATACCAATGACATAAAATATTTATATTTACGTCATTGACAAATTTCTAACCTAGAAATTATAATTGTCATTTTACCATACGATCGATTATTTTTGTGTCAAATTACCTTTACTCGTCTCATTGATTGGTTATCTATTTAGTTAGAGTCTTTTATAATCGCCCACTACATCTATAAGTACCTATAAATTCGTTTTAATATGCAAATACCCGTCAAGGAATACATATAGAATTTTCTAAGTTCAATGTATAATAATTACAGAGGTACGTTTATTTTTTCTGTCACTTCCAACTATAATGCGTTAGAGAGAATTCGATCATCTGTGAAGCACTGAAAAAAGGGTTAGGACGTCATGTGGATGTAACTATGTCCATTGGACGTCCACCCCGAGTAAGAATGACGTCTTTTGGACGAATAACAAGACGACAAGAAGTCCATTGGACATTTCGTGATAGCCGAAGTTACAAAGTGTCTCTATAAAAAACTTGTTTCTGAGTAATAAACAGTAAAATAGATTATTTGAAACACTTACCAAAATTAAGAAGCATGTACAATATTCCAATTTGCGATAAAATGCACGCAACAGTCCCTTCGATGGTCTTTTTAGAACCTAAAATTCAATTTTACAATAAATATTTAACCTATATGTATTCTATACAAGTATAGAATGCAAAATATAACTCAGAGTGAGACAGGATGCTCTTTGTCACATTATTTTTTAATCATATTCTGAAAAATCATAGCTCTAGAAGTTCAAGTATGTGAATGTGACAAATGTACACTGTAAACTGATCAAATGAGGTATACAGATGATACTGCAAGAGTAGTAGGAAGGAAAGTGATCTTTAATCAAATTTATGATCTTCCTTCTCAATCCATATCTTGATGCAAACTTTACCTCTATGGATAACCAATTGAATAGAAAGTTAAATTAACAAAGGCTAGAAACAAATGTACTTTTAAAAAAAGATATGAAAATTTAAAAAATTGACGAAATGAAAAGAAAATACAGACTTCCCAGAACCGAATATTCCAATACCCATTCGAACTAAATTATATGGCCAGGGTAGCAAATGACGGTTATAAACAGAACAAATATTCGAGGAAGATTATCAGCAGTGAATCAAAGAGACAAAAGACTCAACACGAAATTCCGCATCATATTTGATAGGAAGAAACAATATTCCAGATCAAGGCCTACAAACCCCAAACATAATGTACAATTTCAAAATGCACGACAGTCAGTAATGAATGAATTTTAAAATAGGAAAAACATATCACAGTTTTTATAAATAATACTTACCAGGCCAAAAAAATTTACCATAAGTGGAGCCAACAACACTAGCGGCGGTATCTCCTACTCCAATGCTTAATATTCCGCTTAGCAATGGAATCAGATTGAAAGAGGCAGAATCGGTAACATCGCAAGGAGAAGGATGAATCCAAATTGGTAGCGAACAACCCACTAGCAGATAAATCGGCGTCAATGACAAATATCCATCTTTCTCGTCGCTAAAAACCACAAAGCCGTCTTGAAGGTAAATGCCTAGTGGGGGCAAGTGAAGAAGACGCAAAATCTGAAAATTAAAAAATGTTGACAGTGATAAATCAATATGCACTTGAGTGTATGAAGAAGCATGTAAATAAAAATATGTAATTTAACTTTATTATTGAACTTACAAAGACTTTCAACTTTATTGAAACTGCTATTACATTATTTGTATTAGAAATATAAGATAATAAAAGATACAAATAAAAGTAAAAACTATTTGTTTTGACCGAACCGTATTATAACAATAATATACAAAGAAATTAAGATATGTGTTTCTTCTACAAAATATTCTTACAGACTAAATACCAAACCGAACTAAAACACATTTCTCGCATTCACATCCCTTGTTACATGATACTTTTCGATACCCTTGTATCGGCTTAATGGTTCTAAGAAGTGGCTCACCCATGAAGAAAGACTCCACGTGTTCATTCTGACACTTAACAAAAATATATTATAGTTGAGTATTAAGTAAATTGCAACATCCCCTCGCAACTAAAATTATTTTTGAATTAGTCAAATAGACCCCCTTTACTACTTAAGTACTCTAACTTGACCCTATTCAGCGGCTTAATCAACATAACAGCTATCATATTTACGGTAGGACAATACTTAAAGTTAACAACGCCTTTTTCATGCAATTCCTTTACGAAATGGTACTTTGTATCGATATGTTTTGTTAGATTACTGAATTTGTTATTTGCAAAAAATTTAAGGACACTTTGATTGTCTTCGTATATAACTAATTCCGGCTCTAAACAAACAAATTCCTTTATAACCTGTTTTAACCAAATTGCTTCCTGATATCCTTCAGCCAATGCTATGTACTCTGCTTCAGTTGATGATAGAGACACGCAATTCTGTTTTCTACATCCCCAATTTATAGGCGAACCCCGTAATAAAAATATATACCCGCTATTTGATTTTCTGTTACCTTTGTCTTCTGCCCAGTCAGCGTCTGCATAGCCGTATAATGCACTATATGTTCCTTGTTGTAATAAAATAAGCTTTTTATATTTAGTTTTCTTTAAATATCTTAACACTCTCTTTGCTTCGTTCCAATCTACTTCTTTTGCATTGTTATTCTGTTGACTTAGTATGGTGACGCTTGCCAATATATACGGTCTAGTATTTACCGCAATATATTGTAGCGTGATTAGTGTAATTACTTCTAATTACAATAAAACTAGCGGTTCGTAATTTATATACGACTTTATTTATATAAGTTACAGACGAATTTATCTTATACACTAAAACTTATTTACAAAATATGCCCGTATTTATACCCAGTTGTTATTCTGGAACAATCGACTCCCATCTCGAGCTATCGGCTTGTTCCGCCTACGTGACGTACCTTCCAGAATTCTCCGGCGAGGCCTAGCACATCCGATTACGTCATTCTCGAGGTGTTTACTGTTATACGGGGATCGGCCAAGATTTCTCTTCCGCTACACTGCTCCCCTCTTAAGATCTGAGCGTCTCGATCAGCAACTCTAAATGAAGGCCCAGGATGGCGGAATCTACACGACTCTCCAGCTCTGCATACACCCTTCAAGAAGAAATAACAGTCTACTGTCTTTGAAGGGTACGACATCTTCGGGTTCATGCAACACACAGTGATTTGTACACCAGTTCCTCTGAAGACCACTTCAAGCATGCTTCTCACAATCTTCCAATCCAGATTTTCTACTGCATGGCCTATTTTTGGTAAAGCCAAATTTTTGATGTCATAATTACACACGATTTTCTTCAAATTAGTTAGAGCACGCCATATGTTCTCGTAGCTTGGCGTGTCCGTATAAGACTTTCTGGTCACCATATACAGCAAAGATCGAGGACCATCTTCCAATCGCAGTACTCTTCCAATTTTAGGCTGCTGATTTCTTAACTCGTCCAGGCGGCCGAACTTTCTATTGAATACGGACGATATTCCTTTAGTCATCTCGAGGTCTTGGGCAACACAGTGGGCCAGAGAGACGTTTTCTGGAACACCAAACAGATCTTGCTGAACTTCTGTGGTCACGCCGAATCTAGCACTCTTTCTCGCTGCGTAATTTGACATAAATTGATTAAAACTTGGCTGTGCGACATCTTTCATCTCCTGTTGGAGGACTCGTGCTTCTTCTGTTTCATTTGAGCCAGCATATGGTGCAAGACGATTTATGTGAATAACTTTTGGTTTACCGTTTGGCAACTTCTTAATTCTATATATTACGTCATTTATTTTCTTCTTAACTTCATATGGACCTTCCCATTGTCTTTGCAGTTTAGGACATAAGCCTCGACGACGTTGCGGATTATAAAGCCAGACAAGATCACCTACTTCGAAGCTTTCATTCTTGCATCGAGAATCATATTGATCTTTCATTCTGTCACTGGCTATCTGGATGTGTTGTCGGGCAAGTTCATGAATGTTGTTCATTCGTAATTTCAGGCGGTCAACGTAGTCTTCGCCTGCAACATGTTCCTCGGAAGGTCCGCAGCCAAACTCTAGGTCGCAGGGCAACCGAACTTCACGACCCAACATCAGGCAGGTTGGTGTTTGACCTGTAGTTTCATTTACGGCCGAGCGGTAGGCCATCAGGAATAAATGAATGTGTTGGTCCCAATCTCGCTGATGTTCAGATACAACTTTGGACAAGTGTTTACCCATCGTTCGGTTCATCCTCTCGACCATCCCATCTGATTGAGGATGCAGGGGTGTTGTTCTGGTCTTATTGGCACCAATCAATTTACAAACGTTTTGGAAAAGATCTGACTCAAAGTTTCGCCCTTGGTCGGAGTGGATCTCCAAGGGAACACCAAATCGGCTAAAGAATTCTTTAACAAGTACCTCTGCAACGGTAGCAGCTTCTTGATTTGGTAATGCATAGGCCTCAGTCCATTTTGTAAAATAATCCATGGCTACCAGGATGTATTTATTTCCAGCATCGGTTTCTGGAAATGGACCTGCAATGTCGATAGCTACTCTTTCCATAGGACTTCCAACATTGTACTGTCTCATGGGTGCTCTCTTTTTACCAACCGGACCATTACCGGATGCACACAGTTCACATTTCTAGCACCATCTTCTTACATCATCTTTACAGTTCACCCAATAGAACCGTTCTCGAACCTTTTGCAGAGTCTTCGTAATACCAAAGTGTCCACCTGATGTACCGTCATGCAACTGACGCAATACTTCTGACACTTTACTTTTAGGTACAATTAACTGAAGCTTAGATTCTGTACCATCATCGTTCTCAAAGGTTCTGTACAGAAGATCATCTTTTAGTACCAGACAATTCCATTGGCTCCAGTAGGCCTTGACTTCTGGACTACATGCACTAATGTTCTGCCAACTAGGTCTTTCACCTTGCCGCATCCAATCCAATACTCTTTTTATACATGGATCATCTTCTTGGGCGTTTTGTAACTGTTGGGGCTGCCATTGCTCATTAACTACGGTGGTTCGTCTCACGGGGCAAAATCGTTCCTCTAATTTGGCACAGTGATTACAATTTGCACTGCATGGTCGTCTCGAAAGGGCATCAGCATTTGAATGAACTCTTCCGGCCCTGTGTTCTATCTCATAATCATATTCTTGCAGTCGTTCTAACCATCTTGCCATCTGGCCCTCTGGATTACGGAATTGTATGAGCCATTTTAGAGCAGCGTGATCTGTTCGAAGAAGGAACTTTCTGCCGTACAAGTATTTATGGAAATGTTCGCAAGCCTTCACTACACCCAGCAGTTCTCTTCTGGTAACGCAATAGTTTCTTTCTGGTTTCGACAGGACTTTGCTGAAATAAGCGATGACTTTTTCCTGTCCATCCTGGATTTGTGAGAGAACAGCTCCTATGGCACTGTTGCTAGCATCGGTATCCAAAACAAATTTTCCTGCCTGTCCCGGGTAGCTTAATATCGGTGCACTGACCAGAGCCCTTTGTAGTTGTTCGAAAGCTTTTTGACACTCCTCACTCCATGTATATTCTTTGCCCTCCTCCGTCAACTTTGTTAGGGGCTTGGAGATATTGGCAAATCCTTTGACAAATCGTCGGTAATATGTACATAGGCCAAGGAAACTTCTAATTTCATGTTTATCTTTTGGTACTGGCCAATCTTTAATTGCTTCAATCTTTTCAGGATCAGCTGTTACACCATTACTCGATACAATATGTCCCAAATACTTAACTTCTCGTCGAAACATGTGACATTTCTTCGGACTTAACTTCAAGTTCGCTGCCCTCAATCGTTGAAAGACTTCTATTAGATTCTTGGCATGTTCATCAAAGGACCTTCCAACCACAATTACATCATCCAAGTAAACCAGGCATGTTTTCCATGTTAGACCTCTTAAAACTGCCTCCATTAATCTTTCAAATGTGGCAGGGGCATTACATAAACCAAACGGCATAGCCGTAAACTGCCAAAGCCCTGATCCTATCGAAAATGCGGTTTTCTCCCGATCGGCTGGCTCCATGTCTACTTGCCAATATCCACTTTTTAAATCGAGTGTGGAAAACCAACGAGAACCGGAGAGAGTATCCAATGTATCGTCTATTCTGGGCAAAGGATAACTATCTTTTTTTGTTACCGCATTGAGCTGGCGGTAGTCGATACAAAAACGCGTTGAACCATCTTTCTTCTTTACCAGAACTACTGGTGATGTCCATGGACTGTTCGATGGTTCAATTACCCCTTGTTTGTCCATATCCTTGATAATCTCTTCGGCTTCATCTCTTTTCGCGAATGGAAGTCGTCTAGGCCGTTGTCTGATTGGCTGAGCGTCTCCGGTATTTATTTTATGCGTCACTATGCTTGTTTTTCCCTTATCCTTCGTGTCAATAGCAAAAACATCTTGATACTCTATCAGCATAGACGTCACTTTTTCCGTTCGTTCATGATCAAGATCTTGGCATCTTTCAATGATCATCTCAACAAGCTCCTTTGGATACTTCGCCTTCGATGATTTCTCATTGGTATTCACAGAGCAAATTGAAGCCACGGGAACACACTGCCCGATCAAAGCTCCTCTACTTAACTTGATAGCAGTTTCCCTTAAATTCATAACTCTTACAGGGATCACATCTCGAACTTTTACCAAAGTTTTCGCCGTTAGGAACTCGACATTATCCACATCTTCGACCATCCTTAAACTTCCCTCTCGGCAGTGTCCATCAAGCATGGTCATCAGAATTTTCTCACTATTACCGGGTATGGTTACGTCGCATGTAGTAAGTAAGCGGATGACATCTTCTTTGTCGTCGTGAAAGGGCAACTCTTCACCATTGATCTTGAGAACTCCATTTTGAACATCCAATATTGCCCCCACTTTCCTTAGTACGTCCATCCCCAATATGAATTCGTCGGAGATCTCGGCAATTAATACTTGATGTTCAACTGTGGTCTGGCCAATGGATACTGACATATTAGCCTCGCCATATGTATTAATTAGCTGACCAGTCGCTGTTCTAAGCTTTACTGTTGCAGGTGATAATTTATTATGGTCTCGTACTACATCTGGACGTGCGATAGTTCTCGTTGCACCTGTATCCACCAAAAATGATCTACATCTATTACTGATACGACCTTCGATGTATAAGTTGTGGATTCCACCGGAGGACGTGAGGTTGACAGTTACTATGGGGGCTCTAGTTCTCGAGGTCGGCAGTTGCCCCTTGGTGTCGACCCGCTCTAGTTTTCCGACGGCTGTACGATCTTCTTACAATTACGACGAATGTGGCCTACGTCTCCACAATTCCAACATCTAGGCTCGCGTCTCTTTGGCATCTGATTACTTAATACTCTCCGTATCATTTCCTCCAGACGTTCATCGTTGTGTTCGTCACTTTCTTCAATGGTTCTTACTCTATGGCCTCGTGAAGTTTGACTAGCCGTTTCATGTTCCAATGCAATAGCAAGTGCTTCATCTAAAACTTTCGGCCTTGCTAGTCGTAAAGCTTTCTGTAGTTCATTATCTTTCAGCCCATTGACGAAGGTATCTACTGCAATTTCTTCTAAAACGCTGTCTGGCACCTCTGGATAAGCCAACCGCACCACACGAGCCACATCTGCTTCAAATTCTTGCAGATTTTCACTTGCTCGTTGACTTCTACTTCGCAGTTGTGCTTTGTATACTTGTTGTAGATGGGCATCTCCATAGCGTTTTTCTAGACGAGTGAACAAGGTCTGGTAACAATTTTCTTGACCCTTAGGAATTGATCTTAATATATCTGCAGCATCACCTCGCAAAGCAGCAGTCAAGGAAACAGCCTTTTCCTGTTCGGTCCAATGATTGGCGGTCGCAATAGCTTCAAATTGTCTAAGATATATGGACCAAGAGGACTTTCCATCGAATGGTGGTAATTTGAATCTCATATTATGCGACGTTTCGTCTCTCGGTAGTTCATCTTTCACTACAGGATCTAAAGCTACTGCATTAACTGACGGTTGCACTTTTGTATCGGTTATCATGCTCTCTAATTCTTTGATTTTCTCTTCTACGGCCAAAACTACTGCATTAACTGAAGGTAGAACTTTCGTATTGGTTACCATAGTCTCTAGTTGTTTGATCTTCTCTTCTAACATTTCTTTATTGTCGTCTACACTTTTCTGTATCTTATCGAATGTTCTAGAAACTTCTTCAAATTTCTCATTGTTCTGTTTACAAACTTCTTCAAGTTTTTCGTTGTTTTGCCTACAGACCTCTTTAAAAGTTTCTTCAATCTTTTGAGAAGTCTCGTCGAATCTTTTAGCAACGTTTTCGAATTTCTCGTCGCTTTTTCTACTAACTTCTTCAAGTTTCTCGTTGTTCTGTCTACTAACTTCTTTAATTACTTGAGAAACACTTTCAAATTTCGATAAGATCGCTTGTTCTGCTGTCTGGAAGTGGAACGTCTTTGGGTCCTCTCCATTCTTCTTGAGGACCTCGTCGAGTCGTGCTTTCAGGACTTTCTTGGACCCACTGGCATCTTGCTCGTACTCTTCTAATTGTTCACGGAGCTGTTTTAGCGAGAGTTCTTCTAGCAACATCTTTAGTCGGCACACACGTACTTTTCACAATGTCTTTTAAGTCTTTCCGAATATCGAACAATCAACGCACTCCGGTTATTCCCGACGAATAAAGTTCAAAAGTCTTTTAAAGTCTCTCTGTAATTCACTTATTTATATCGCACTAAGTTTACCCCACACCTGACACCAACTGTAGCGTGATTAGTGTAATTACTTCTAATTACAATAAAACTAGCGGTTCGTAATTTATATACGACTTTATTTATATAAGTTACAGACGAATTTATCTTATACACTAAAACTTATTTACAAAATATGCCCGTATTTATACCCAGTTGTTATTCTGGAACAATCCACTCCCATCTCGAGCTATCGGCTTGTTCCGCCTACGTGACGTACCTTCCAGAATTCTCCGGCGAGGCCTAGCACATCCGATTACGTCATTCTCGAGGTGTTTACTGTTATACGGGGATCGGCCAAGATTTCTCTTCCGCTACAATATAATAAACCACCAATCAGTTGTTGATATATTTCACTGTTTTTCATCGGCTTTTCTCTGCTAAGCTTATAGTATCCAACATCCAGCGGTATATTGGACCCTTTTGCATCTCTCATCATAAACTTGTTCAGCAATTTGTCAATATAACTGGTTTGATTTAAACTATATATCCCTTGATCGCACCTTTCAATCTTCATACCTAGATAATTTTGTAATAATCCCAAACTCGTTATTTTAAAATTACATTTTAGATTCTCTTCAAATGTATCAATTACCTGTGTATCCTTTGCTGCTATTAAAATGTCATCCACGTACGTAAACCCTTTCATTATTTATTACCATGATATATATAAACATGTATCAATATTGCTTTTACAAAAATTTTCTTTAGATCAAGTTTGCTTCATCAAATTTTTGGTTCCAAGTTCTGGCAGATTGTTTCAAACCATATAAACTTTTATTTAATTTGCAAACAAAACTTGTATCCTTTTCTTCAAATCCCTCAGGCTGTGTCATTAAAATTTCTTCTGACAGTTCTCCATTTAGAAAGGCTGTTTTTGCATCTATATGCCTTACTATGAGTTTTTTACTCCATGCTTCTGCTAATAAAATTCGAAGAGTAACTTGCTGCGCAACCGGAGCGAACACTTCATCGTGGTCTACGCCGAATTTTTGGCTAAGACCCGTTGCTACCAGCCGTGCTTCTTCGAGCTTTGATCTTCGCCTGTTTTTAACTTGAATACCCATTTGCATGAGACTATATTCTTTCCCTTTGGTGCTTGTATTAAATCCCAAGTTTTATTTTTCCTGAATGACGTGATTTCCTCTTCCATAGCTTGCTTCCATTTTTCACTATCACTTCTTTTAAGCGCTTCTTTAAAGTTTCTAGGTTCTACTTGTTGGAGTTCTGTCAACTTTGCTATGTAGCGCTCAGGTGGAACACTTTTATTTACTCTGCTAGATCTACGATCACCTGGATTCTCTATATCGAGATCTGTATCTAATTGATAGTTAGAATCACCGTCATCATTGATTAACGTCAACAAGTAAGGCTATAGTTGACAAAGCCTTATCATTTTGTTTTTCCAAGAACTGCTTCGTTCTGCTTCTAATGGTAACTCATTCGAAACTATTTCCCATAGATCAGCATTGATGAGCAACATTTTCACTAAATAACTCCACGACTGATAGTTCTGACCGTTCAACTTTTCGACGTTATATTTCGCACTTTCCGCCATTATGTATTTCGGTTAACACGAAAACTTTGCGACTGTACACTTTTAATTATTATCCTAATACAGGTGAGCTAAAACGTAACTGAGCCCAGAACCTATTAGAAATATAAGATAATAAAAGGTACAAATAAAAGTAAAAACTATTTATTTTAACCGAACCGTATTATAACAATAATATACAAAGAAATTAAGATATGTGTTTCTTCTACAAAATATTCTCACAGACTAAATACCAAACCGAACTTAAACACATTTCTGGCATTCACATCCCTTGTAACATGATACTTTTATACAATTTTACGTAAGAGGGTATCGGCCTAATGGTTCTAAGAAGTGGCTCACCCATGAAGAAAGACTCCACGTGTTCATTCTAACACTTAACAAATATACAGTGATGAGCGCGCTAATAACCGGAAAATAGCGCAAAAGATGGAAACCGTATTAAATTGTGAGATAAAAAGAAATAAAACTAGTAGAGATGTTAACTTTAGCGATAGGAACATATAAACTGACATTATATTGATTGTTTCCCACCTTTAGATGTAGCAAACGAGTATTTCAACTAAAACTGTGACTGTGACAGTGGCATTTCTCAAACTCGTTCGATACGTCTAAAGGTGAGAAACAATCAATATAATGTTAATTTATAAGGTACTATCGCTAAATTTAACACCTCTAGTAGGTTCTTCTCTTTTTATCTCACAACTTAATATGTTTTCCATCTTTTGCGTTATCTTGCCGGTTATTAGTATGGTCATCACTATTATTATAGTTGAGTATTAAGTAAATTCCAACAATTTGGAGGACTCATTATAAAAACATACGCATATAAAAATATATGCAATACGAACGAACAGAGTTTCCTAAATATTCATTATGGTAACGAACGCAAGAAAGACGTTATAAACAGATAAACCATCAATCGAAGACCTAAGTGGAAGAAGGAGGCATGTTACAAAGCCTACCTTTTGAGATATGGGCAGTCAAAGTTTTTATTCCTCTACTTTTATCATGAAAATATTGTTTGTGTTATTTAGTTTTATTTGTATTGCTGTAAGCATTCCTTTACATATAATGTTGATTATTTCATTCATAGGAGATTCTGACCAATAGAAAGCTACAGACATGCAAATTAAGGTGATAATTTTTGATAATCTCCCATCGTTAAGCATATTACGTCAGATGCCCTTCGTTGCTACGAAAAAATACATTCAGTGACATTAATGACAAATGTTTTAAAAATGATAAAAGTGATGACTTTCAACCGTCAAATACATATTTATAACAACCGTGTGTTTAATTTCACTAATTGGTACTTACATATGGACGGCGTTATGCATCACTAGACCAAGCGCCAAAAATTAATTTTGAGATATTTAACTTCAAAGTTTTCACTCTATTAAAATTCAGTATATGTTTCAATTGTCGTAATTTTTGGTTTTCGAAGACAGTTTTTTATGTTTTCTCTAAATACGAAATAGTAACTTGCTAATGCTAAAGAAAAAGGAAAAAAAAATAAAAAGGCGTTTGGTCGACTTACGATTTTCGGAACATTGTGTCATTGCGTTATGCATCAATAGACCAAGCGACATGGAGGTCGTTTGGTCTAGTGATGCGTAAGAGTGAATAGTAGGCCACAAGCTATTTTTTGTTTTTGGATATGACAATAAAAGTCGTTGTTTTGAACATTTTATATTACTTAAGAAATTAATAAAAATAAAAAAACTTAAACTATAAAAAAAACTTGAATAAGTGTTAACAGTACTACTTTCCGAATATTGTGATATTATTAAGTAAACTTTAATCATCTTGCACCTCAAAGTCTAACTCTCCATCAAATCCGTCAATGTCATCTTCTACTGTATTATTACTGAACAGGGAGCGGTACAGAGGTTTTGCATCATTTGGTATTAGATGCATTAAAGATCTTAAGTCGTTAAGCTTAGGGACAGAAAGTGGCTTGCCTGTGGGCCAAAGAGGAATCAAGTGGTTACTTAGGGATTGCATTGCAACGGGCCGTCCTCTTTGAAGTTTCTTGTGCAGATCTACTTCAACTTCACTAATATTAAAATCTCTTTTCATAAAAATACTCAGTGGTTTATCCTTTCTTATTTCAATTTGCCTCGTTTTAAGCCAGCTTACCTTACTGTTTTCTGTGTCTGATTTACGGTTTGTAATCATAGTTTCCAACTTCTTCGTTCCAACGAAATCTTCTCTTTTCATTCTGTGAACTACTAATGGGTTCTTTTTACGGGACTTCTTCATAACGTTTAGATAATCATCAACGGTATATAAACGTTGCTGAAATTTTAGGGCACTTTCAATATCTCCAAAATCACTATCATTGGGTAAAAAGCTATGACCAGGAAAGAGATAGCGTAATGTAATTTTTTCAATGGTGGGATGGGTTTCTAAAATCGTTTTTAGAATCAAAACTATTTTGATGTTGCGGTTTTGGCCGCCACAAGAGTCTGACCACAAAATTACATGTTTTGCAGAAGTAACATTTTCTTCAATATGTTTCTTAATACAACTGCCTACTTCCTGGGCTCCCCGACCAGCTTCCCCTTCTAGCCAAACATAACAATGACCTTTGTTATCCTTGCCGCTATGGATACCAAGGTTGTAAACACATAATTGACGCTTATAATATACGATATTTGTTGGGATTCTCGGAAGGGGAAGAGTTTTTTCTAAATCAAAACAAAAGGTCTCCACTTCTGGTTTATCGTTGCTCATCTTCATGTCTAGCTTTCTTCTAGATTGTGCATTTTCCGCTTCTTCTAAATGCACATTTTTGTCTGCCTCTAACTTGCTTAATTTTTCGTTATCTGAGCAATTTTTAATTTCTAATTCTAAACAATCACATCTATTACAGGTATCTTTTTTCAACTTTTTTCTTTGAAGATTAAATCGTGTTAAAAATATTTTTTTGTAAAATGAAAATTTAACATGATCATTGTGTTCTTCTTCAATATACAACTCATACATTTTACTTAAAGTTGTGTCTTCTGTTAGGTATTCCCTTTCTGTGTTAGCTCTTCTGTAATGTGACTTGTACTTGGGGAATTTCATTATGTGCTCAATTACTTTTTGCACACGATTTTCGTTAATTTTATTGCGACCTCCACTTTGACCACGACAATCTCGAACACCCATTGGACGTTTGATAGCTTTCAATGCCGCATTGACTTTGCAACTTGATATTCGCAAGGTCTGTAAAAAGAAAGGTTTACACACTGTCACAGTAGATATTTTGTATATCCTGGTAGTATTTCTCGTGTTACTTGTTTTTGCTCTTTTACGCTTTATTGGGACTTCGGAAATATTGGAACAAATTATAGCCCTCTGGGCATCATGAGATTCAACATTGTAAAACTTATCAAATTCTTTTTTGGCATTATCCACACCAATCTTTTCCAAACATTTACACTTACAAAGATACATACGGAACTGTTTTGATTCTTTACATGCATTTCTCTGCGTGAAGTAACTCTTGTTTTGAATACAGCTTTTTTTTCTTGATTCGCGACTTTGATTAACATACTTACGTTTTCTCCCTTTTCTTGGTCTTCCCTTTGGCGAATTCGCTTTTGTAATAATACTGTTTAATGCGATTTTTTCTTCTGGATTTTGCTCCTGCTGAGGAATAATGTTGCTTGTTTCTCCTGAAGTTGAAGGCATCTGAAGTGATTGATTGTCGAAATCTGCTTCTGGTTCTTGTTGTTCAACCTCCGGAACTTGAATGGTATTTTCAATACAAATTTCATTGTCAGGATTTTTCTCATTATTTAATGGCACGTTATCTAATTCCCAAGTAACTGGCACAAGTTCTATAAGGTCAACGCTATCATCTAGTGCTAATGGATGTGTTTGAGTCTGCAAAAAAATGCAAACATTACAATAAAACTAGATCAAAATATTTACCAAAGTATAATGCCTTACTCCCTTATAACTCCCTTTTCTTGGTCTTCCCTTGGGCAAATTCGCTTTTGTAATAATACTGTTAAATGCGATTTCCTCTTCTGCATTTTGCTCCTGCTGAGAAATAATGTTACTTGTTTCTCCTGAAGTTGAAGGCATCTGAAGTGATTGATTGTCGAAATCTGCTTCTGGTTCTGGTAGTTCAACCTCCGGAACTTGAATGGTATTTTCAATACAAATTTCATTGTCAGGATATTTCTCATTATTTAATGGCTCATTATCTAATTCCCAAGTAACTGGCACAAGTTCTATAAGGTTAACGCTATCATCTGGTGCTAATGGATGTGTTTCAGTCTGCAAAAAAATGCAAACATTACAATAAAACTAGATCAAAATATTTACCAAATTATAATCAAGAAATATTCATCAAGGGGCCGTTTGCTTATTTGCAGATATTTCGGCAACATTGTATTACAAACTAAACAAAAGTACTACAAAATAAATCCACATTAAGTTGCTGACATAAATTTAATTTAACTACAAATACTTAGATATTTACATAGATGAAAATTCTAACTTTGTCACGAAAAACTGATAAAATGTTGGAACAGATATACGATCAGTATACCATAATATTTATAAATATTTATTTTATTTGCTTACCTGCACATCTTCTAGTGTATGTGATACCATCGCACTGGCAATCATTTGTCTCGTTCTTGATTTAAAATTGTCCATATTTAATTGTACTTCTAACGATAATTTTATTAAAAAAATTCAAGTAAAAACTGCCACTACTTAACCTAAACGCCTCAACAAGTTGTTGTCAACAGTGCAGATGTACATATATTGCCAAAATATTCGATTTACGATCATTGAAACTCTTGGCCTTGGCGCTTGGTCTACTAATGCAAAACTAATACACAAAATTTGTCGCTTGGTCTAGTCATGCAAAATTCGAAATCCACAATAAGTAGAAAGGCGCTTGGTCTTTTTAAATATTACTGGTTAACCGTTACTAATATACTAATGGGATTTATTTTATATATAGTTTATGCTATTTCCCACCAGAAAGCGCCATAATCCACAATTTGAGAAAATGGCGCTTGGTCTAGTGATGCATAACTCCGTCCATATATAAATTACAATAAAATTTTGGTTTTGAATAATTTTATTCACGAAATAATCGCAACAAATTGCACTCGAACTCTAAAATTAATATAGAATTTTAGAGCTCTTGTGCAATTACTACTGATAATTTGTTTTTATTTTTAGTATTTATTTTTAATAAATAAAAACTGTACATACCGCCTTCTTCCATTAATTTTAGTGTGTATAACTATCCTTTATCTGAATGGATGAAGGGGGTATGTGGCATGGAATAATACTCTATAATCAATTTTACAGAAATTTATATAATTAAACACAAAATAATCTTCTTCTTCATGTGCCGTGCTTGATTATTGAGCGTTGGCTATCAAATTGGCTATAGTAATTTTGTTAATGGCAGCTCGGTAAAGGGATGAAGAGGATCTGTTAAACCATTCTCACAGGTGTCTAAGCCATGACGGTCTTCTTCGACCGGGCCTTTCTTCTTCGACCTGGCCTTTCTTCTTCGACCTGGCGTTTCTTCTTCCGTCTACCCTGCCTTGTATTATTAAATGGAGTAAATTATACAGAGTGAGTTTCATGTATGGAAAGCCTCAATTATCTCGGAAAGGGCTTGCACGATTTTTTATAGATTTTGGTGACAAATGGTTGTCTAATGCGACCGATATAATAGTGACAATTACATTGTTGCCAGAACTTCCGATTTTCTGTAAATCTAATGAATTTTCTTATTTCAAATGGACCCTGTATATTTTTGCGTTTTGAAGTCCTTAAGAAATGCTGATTATTTTTCGTGTTATATTCCCTATATAACAAATTTAAAAAATCAATTTTTTCAACCCGGGTACATTATTTTAGGTTCTTTTGATCATTTGAAACAAAAAAGGTCTTTTGTAATTTTTCTCTAAAGTTAATAGTTTTCGAGTTTTAAGGGACTATCCTAGTGTAAAAGTACGAAATTCATATACTTTTTTTGAGAATTTCTAAAATAAGAAGTACTATACCAATTGATTTTGAAAATTTGCATGAGCATTTATTATAAAAAGAAGTACATACATGTAAAACAATTTTCATAAAAAAATATTGAAAATTAAACGATTTATGCACCATCTACTGGCACCGTGAAAATAAAAACATGGCCCCACTGCTGCCATGATTGGGACTAATAGAGTTACTGAAACATAGAATTTCAAAGTAGTTATTGAAATATAAGTTATTTCCTATACCATTAACTAGGATTTTTGAAAAATATTAAAATTTGGAAAAATGACGAAGTGTTGAATTTTTTTTTAAATTAGCTAAAACATTTTCAGTTTCAAAAACCGCCAAATTGACATTTTTTATCCGATCAAAAAACCCCTAGTTGATGGTATAGAAAATAACTTATATTTCAATAATAACTTTGAAATTTTATGTTTCAGGGTCTCTATTAGTCCCAATAACAGCAGCAGTGGAGCTATGTTTTTATTTTCACGGTGCCAGTAGATGGCGCATAAATCGTTTAATTTTCAATATTTTTTTGTGAAAATTGTTTTACATGTACTTATGTTTATAGTAAATGCTCATGCAAATTTTCAAAATAATTGGTACAGTACTTTTTATTTTAAAAATTCCCAAAAAAGTATATGAATTTCTAAATTTTACATTAGGATAGCCCCTTAAACCTGAAAAAGACGAAAAATGTTTCATACCTCCTTCTTCCATTCAAGAATTGTATTTTACATGTTACATGTTTATATTTTACATGTTCTTCATCCACTAGAATATCTTATTATATTTATATTATATTATATTATATATCCACTTATTAAGCTTTTTAGAGGTACAGTAAAAGTGGCATATGATAGTTAAGTTACATACCACCTTCATTCACTAAGAAACTCAAAATTTTAGAAAATGTTACATACCTCCTTCTTCCACTTAGGTCTTCAATTACAAAATTAATTTCTTTATATTATGTCAGTATTTGATATTACCACCCCTACTCCTAATTACACTTTTCAATCGATTTCGCATGGATAGGATGACTTTTCAAATAAATTCTTCATCATTAATCGCAGCTCAATTCCATTATGCTCCCTGGTGCATGATTGCTATCCCGGGCCCTTCGTTTAAGCTGATCCCAAACATGCTCTATTGGATTAAAGTCCGGTTGTAGGTGTGCCGATCTCTCAGATAGGTGGCGGTGAATAGTGAGGTATGGCATCGTGCATTAAAATAAATGCACCACCAATAAATCCCGCGTATGGAACCACATGTTCCTCCAATCCGCCGTTAAATTTCCTTCACGTCCTCCACCAGGCACGAAATCCAACATGGTTTTCCCATCCGTGGAAATGCCTGCTAAAAACATATAAGAACCGCCTCCATATGTCACAGTTTCTCGTATACGACATTGAGCAAATCGCTCTCCCGGCCTCTATAGACTCGACCGACGCGCGACGCCTCCTGTCGTTGCAGTATAGGCACATCCTACTTTCGTCGGAGAATAATACCTGATCCCATTGCTGTTCGTAAGCAAATTCTAATCACCTTTGCTTCTGGGCTGCAGTTAGCTTGGGACCCGTAGCTACCCTTTTTGGTGTCAGGTTGGCTGCCTTCAGTCTCCTTCTGACTGTTCAAACGCTGGTAACCACACCTCGGACCTCTCTAAGCTCTTCTTTGAGGTTAGCACCAGTCAAATGTCCATTTCTCAGGGATTTCGATACAAGAAATCGATAATTTCTCTCGGTTGTTATTCGTTTACGCCCTCCTCCTTGTCGGCGGACATAATCACCAGTATCTTGGTACCGACGATACACTCGGGACACAGGTGATTGGCTTAAAAGTCGATTTGCCACGGCCCTATGGCTCAGGCTTTCTATCAATAATGCTACTGCTTGAGCTGCTTTGACAGACGTGGTATCCATTTGTAATGCACTTGCGAACTGCGTCTAAGTGACCGATGTATTAGTGGGTTGTATTAGTGGATTGTAAATGGTACGCCATAAAACGCCAAAGGCCATAAAAGAAAAAAATAAACAAAAATCTTACATAACCATCTATTCTATAGGACAAAGTCAGTTCGACACTTATAGTACAGATTTTTATCTTTGTTTCACACTCTTAAAGACAAAGAAAAACAGTGCGGTAGCTGCTTTGGTAAAATACATATAAGTTGTTTATTTAGCAACAGCGCTTTCCTGTTAAACTTGACGGTAGCGAAAAAACTAATCATATATGAGGAAAAATTTGTTGAATTTGTTTGCCGTCAAGTTTGTACCGATGAGTGATGATGTCATTAAATCTATGACGTGCATTCCTAATTGTTTGACTTTTAGTTTATTAGTGAAAGCTTTTATGTCCAATTTAAGATCATTTGAATAAGCAACTAGGTAAATCATATAAATTTATCTGAAGTATGTTGATATAAGCAGTGTACATAAACAAATTACCTCTAAAGCTAAAAATATTCCTAAGACCACTCCACTTGCCAAATACAGGAAGGAACACCGGTACAATAGGCCCGGGATGTAAACTACCACAGCCAATAAATGAAACACTTTTCTTGTACTAGTTGAAGCTTTTTGGGCATAAAATATCTGATTGCTAATTGCAAGTATTGCAATTCCGGTACAAAATATCCAATACAGCATAAGTTTTACCTAAAAATAAAATATAATTAACGAATGTTCAGTCATAGGTTGAAAATATTTTTTTTAATCACTAATAATTTTAAATCACTCTTGGCTGGTACAGCTCAAATTTTGCTTCCAATCGATTGGTTATTATTTTGGTGTACAGTTTGTATAAATGGTTGAGTAGAGAAATTAGCCTGTAATTCTCTAGGTTCATGTTGTCAGCCTTTTTATGCAGAAGAATTGTAATGGAATTATTCCAAGCTATAGGAATTTTTTGACTATACAAGCAGAAATTGAAAAGGTCTTGTATTTTTTTTAGAAGAGAAGTTCCTCCAAGTTTTATAGCTTCTGTAACTATTCCATCATCTCCTGGAGCCTTGTTGTTTTTTCAATTTCTGGAATGTCCTCAGATCCCTGGTTTTAACCTTTTGTCTATTGTCTTGATTTATGATATTGTTAATTTGGTTTGTGTATAATATAGTGTAGAACTCTTCGACTATTCCTAGTATTTTCTGTCTGTCTGTTGTTACCTCACCCTTTTTATCCTTAAGCTGGAAAATTTCTTTTCTACTTGTCGCCATTTTTCGTATCATGACCTTCATGCTCCGGTTTTGCTCTATAATCTGTACTATTTTTTCATGTTTAAATTTCCTAATATCTCTTCTCACAGCTTTCGATACGTCTTTATTGAGTGCCCTAATGTTTTGTGGGCAATGTCCCTTTCACTTTGTAACTGTCTTCTTTCTGTTATTTTGAGTGGTGTTTCTAAAGTGATCTTTTCATCACGTTTGGTCTTTGGGCAAAAACGTGCTTGTGCCAGTTTAAGTGTATCAACTTGTTTATTCAACTCATCGACATCGTTTGATATTATGCTGTGGTCAAGAGTGTTGTTAATGTGATCTCCAAATGCTGTTTCGTCTTGTGGGCGTGTCCAGTGAAAGTACAGTCAGAAAAATGAAAGAATACGTTAGAACAAACGTAAGAATAACGTTCTTACGTTAGAATAACGTAAGAACAAACGTTTGTTATTTATAGAAAAAGACAGCAGAAACAAAATAAGTGATTGATGCGATCGTTCATGGGTATTCTTTCATTTTTCCGACTGTATTTCTTTTTTATTATATGGCTTCTATCTAAATGAGTTGATATCTCAATGGTAGCTATATTTTGTCGAGAATCTATTAAGAACGGTCACATCTTTAAATATGCATTTTTTGTCTGTAATAAAGTAATCTATTTCGTTGCGGGTATTACCGTCTGGAAGTTTGACATAGTACAAATACAGTGGAATAAATACCTTCCAGATACTTGTTCTTTTTTTCCACATTAGAGAGAAAAATAATTATATTTATATGTTAATAAAGCTACAAAACAAAACTATTTCTAAAATATAATTTTTCTTACCATAGACCAGTCTTCTACCATTTGATTCAAAATCCATAATACAGGACTTCTTTGCAGTAGAACATGCAGTGGGATTATAATAACGCCGACAATTATAATACTTGAAATAGTATAAAATGGAACAATATTCTTTATCTTGAAATAATAGGAACAAAAAGCAATAGCCAGAATTCCTACAAGACCTAGCTAAAATAAAACCAAATAAGATTAAAAAAGATTTATTACAATTTAAAAAAAATATAATTCTTATACTTGTTACTATTGTTCCAAATCTGGAATATTCCATCACCTATTAAAATGTTATATTTCATGTGTGTGCTTCGGTTCTTAGTTATGTGCTTTAGAGGATCCGATATAAGGTCGATTTGCACCGATCTGTTTAATGGATAAATATTATTGGATATGTAATTTAGCATGTTAACAATTACAAAAAGCAAGGGTTGCCCGATTTAATCTTGTTCTAACTATAATAAATTAATAATTAAAAAATGACATTTTTTTATGAATTTTAAAAAATTTCGACCCTGGCAGATATTACATCAGATTATTTGGATCATTCTAAATAAAACAGGTCTTTTGTAATTTTTCTCTAAAGTTGATCGTTTTCGAGTTATAAGTTATTCACAAGTAAAAAATATAATTTTTGTAATCATCAAGTACAGAGATTCAAGTTCAAACCTTTTTCTATCAGGTCTCGATAAGAATTTTAGCCATGTTTTATTCTAAAACATATTTTTTTAATTGTTAATGAGGAAGGTTTTTTATGGGGAGACGGGCATTAACAACTAAAAAACAATGTTTCAGAATGAAATAAGTCCAAAAGACTTATCAAGAACTGATAATAAGGTTTGAACTTGAATTTAGGTACGTACTTCGTAATTTCAAAAATGATATTTTTATACTTATGTTTTTGAGCCTTGAAAATCGTCATCTTTTGTTCTTTTTTCAATTTTAAATTGTTTATAACTAGAATACGATCAACTTTAGAGAAAAATTACAAAAGCCCTTTTTTGTTTAGAATGACCTAAAACATCTGAAATAATATCTGCCCCGGTCTTTTTTTTTAATTTAAAAAAAATGTCATTTTTTAATTACATATTAATTTTGATTATAGTCAGAACACGATTAGTTCGGGCAACCCCTGTTTTTTGTAATTGTTAACATGCTAAATTGCATATCCAATAATTTTTATCCATTAAACAGATCGGTGCAAATCGACCTTATATCGTATCTTAGACTATATTTTTATAGGGAATAAGCCACAACTTTACTTTAAAATAAGTTTATCATGACGTTTCACACATGAAAATAAGTTATTACAAAAGATGAACAATTTATTTATGTGTTTATCATGCATCCTTCTTCTTTTTAAAGTGCCCTCTCCTTAATGAAGGTTGGCTACTACAGTTGCAAACTCTTTCCTTTCACTATAAGTTGAGCATATTGGTACTTATTATTTTTCAGTATGTGGCCCAGGTATGATGTTTTTCTAACTTTCACTGTTAGTGCAGTCACTGAAGGTTTTCACCTCCGATTTCGTTGAACCTCTATAGATTTTCATGAAAATTGGTTAGTAATTAGAGGATACCTCAAGGAACAAAGGTGACATGATGCCAACTTGCGCTTTTACCCTGGGGGTGGATGCCACCCCTTCTCGGGGGTGAAAATTATTTTATTAAAAATGATACCATAAGTCCATAGAGGGACAAATTATAAGCAAAATTTGTTATATAAAGTTATTAAAATAAATCAACACTTTTTGAGTTATTAAAGACCAAAGATTTTATTTTTTCATAAAAAATGCATGTTTTAAATCGGTTTTTCACGTATAAATCAAAAACTATAAGCTTTCACAAAATAGTTGTTATTACTGAAACTGAAGATAATAAAAAATTGAATACATTCCTCATATAAAAAAACTAAACTAATGTTAGTTCAAAGTGAGTTATTGGCAATTGAATGTGTATTTTTTTCGACAAGTACTCAAATCTAAGTATTCAAGCTTAAATAACGGGAAACGATGCAATGTATAAAATATTCCTATTTAACATTTGTCAAAGTACTTCGGAATACCTATCAAATGAGCTTCAGGACAAGGTAATAGCGGCAAAATTAAGCAAGTTATAATGAAAATAAAAGAACCGTTTCGAATTTTTTAGGAAAAAGTGAAAAATAAAACATACGCCATTTCCACAAAAATTAAAATTTACAGTAATCCTTAGAAGAACTTCTCTATATTAGCATAAGTAATGTTTTCGATAATTTTGACCGGTTAAGAATGCATATTTTTGAAAAAAGATATAATTTAAAAAATCCTAATTTTTAAAATTATTGTAATTCTCATATTCTTTTGATAATAACTCCAAAAATACTCAATATACGTGAAAAAATAATATATAACCAAATTTTACTTTTTTCTGTACCAAATATTTTACTTGTTTTATTATTTCTATAGGGTAAAAAATAACCGAGATAGAAACGTTTAAACCTTAAATTTTGCTGTGGGAACCATGCAACCGGGGTCATTTAACCTTTTATTTTTTTAAAAAGTAAGGGGTTTAGAATACTAGGTTTAACGTGCTTAAATAGCACTTGGAATTAACTTTCAAACAGTTTTTAGATGAACCTGATATCGTAAACACGAACGGAGTTATTAAAAAAAAAAAACAAAAACATTTTTTGGAAAAATTTTTAAAAGATAAATTTTGAAAAAATTTTGGGGCATAAATTTTAATCGTATCAACATGTTCGGGGGCTCATTTGATAGATATTTTTAAGTACTTTGACAAATGTTTAATAAGTTTATGTTATAAAATGCATCAATTTCCCGCTATTTCAGCTTTAATACTTACGAGTTTTTTACTCGCCGAAAAAAATATACATTCAATTATGATACCTATAACTCACTTTTAGTTAACATTAAAAGGTTTTTCTAGTAAGGGATTTATTTCATTTTTTATTAGCTTCAATTTTGATAATTATAACTTTTTTGTAAAAACTTACACTTTTTGAGTTATTGATGAAAAATTGATTAAAAACGTGCATTTTTCTCAAGAAAAATTAAAACATTTGATCTTTAATAACTCAAAAAGTTTTGATTTATTTTAATAACTTTATATAACAAATTTTGCTTGAAATTTGTCCCTCTATCGAATTATGGGGTTATTTTTAATAAAATAATTTTAACCCCCGAGAAGGGGTGGCATCCACCCCCAGGGTAAAAGCGCAAGTTGGCACCATGTCACCTTTGTTCCTTGAGATATCCTCTAACCACTCACCAATTTTCATGCAAATCGATGGAGGTTCAACGAAATCGGAGGTAATAGCTCATATCCACCTTCAGTGACTCCACTATGTGTTGAAAGTTCTCTTTCCTTGCCTATTCTATGCAGCACTTCTTCCTTTGAGGTATGCGATGTCCATGAAATTTTGAGGATTCTCCGGTAGATCCACATTTCAAATGCCTTCAATTTATTTACGGTTGATGTTTTAAGGATCCACATTTCAACTGCATAGAGAAGAGTCGACCAGACATAGCATTTTGATAAACGTAGTCGAATTTCGAGTTTTATTCGAGACTCACATGGCAGTCTTTTAATTTTTTCGAAAGATTTTCTGGCCTGTTCTACAGTGTGTCCACGGATGGGGTGCCCAAGAGGAAAAACTTTTTTATTTTCAATTTTAGCGAAAAATGTCATTCTTGATAAAAAGTTTTGCTTGTTCTAAAACCCCATAAAATGAAATAAAATTCAAGTTTTTCAAATCCTGCTTAATTTTATAGCCAATTTTATGTAAATCCCTATAAATTTTTGAACTAAGTTCGAAATTGTAACAATAATAACTTGGGAGAACAACCCTTCCGCTTCTCTGGATTATGAAGCCAGACTTTGTCGTTCTTCTTGAATCATCAAATTATTTATTAATTAAATAATTATTAATCCAATAATTTTAATAATGAAATTTAACACAAGATAAATTCTTTATTGAACGCTTAATAATGTCGAAAAAAATGACAATTCGCAAATTATTTATCGGAGTTGACAGTTATTAAGCTACATTGCGGCTTGGCAACACTAGATTATTGTTATGATTTCGAACTTAGTGCAAAAATTTATAGGGATTTACATAAAATTGGCTACAAAATTAAGCAGGATTTGAAAAACTTGAATTTTATTTCGTTTTATGGGGTTTTAGAACAAGCAAAACTTTTTATCAAGAATGACATTTTTTGCTAAAATTGAAAATAAAAAAGTTTTTCCTCTTGGGCACCCCAACTGTGGACACACTGTATTGTCGATCTTATTTCTAGATCAGGATTTAGGCTGCTATCGATCCAATACACCAGGTACTTAAATTTATTGATCTGTTCTAAAATGTGCCCGTTTATTGTGCAAGGTTGAGGTACATTCTGGTTTTTTCGGATTGACATCACCATACATTATGGTAAAGAATGAAATTTAGAACAACAAAAATAGCAATGATCCATAAATTTCGTGTATTTGAGAAAGTCATCATAAAAAAGTTCATTATACTCTCACCGAACACAATTAACCGCTCACTTTGTATTTTCCGTCAATTTGCAGAAATTGTGAATCTTGGACCACATTGTATGAAAGATACGGTGAAAATTATCTTCGAGGAAAAGAAAACAATACAATAATTGAAAAAAAATTCAAACAAACATAATTTTGAAAATCATAGTATAATTAAAACAAATTATGAGTATTAATAATGGGTGTTGCCGCCTCTGGCCCTTAGGACCTCTTGGAGCCAGTTCGGCAATTTATTCATGATATCCTGGATATCCGATTGGGGGATATTGTGCCGCTCTTAGCATGTAGGAGCTGATACTCTTGCTCTGAAGTACCCGTTTTTTGAGGTCGTCCCAAATGTGTTCAATTACGTTAAGATTGGGATTGCGTGCCGGTCTTCATTACAATTCGAAATGTCAGCTTCATTGCCAGCAACGTGTTGAGAAATCACTTTTGCACCACTCCTGAAGCTCGTACACATCTGCATCTTCTTGAGGCGAGAAATGTTAGTGTGAGTGAACGTACCATTAGAAGAAGACTGGCAAAAAGAAATTTGAGGGCTTTCACAATACCGTAGATCTAGACTTGGTTTTGAGCGAGAATATGCTGACTGGACAGTGGCTGAATGGAAGAACATAGTTTTCAGATGAGAGCAGACTAGCCCTAAGAGGTCGAAATAGACGTCAGCGTGTCTACTGGCGTCAAAATTAAAGGTTTGCTCCATGCACTATAACCGAAACAGTGGCTTACCGAGGAGGGCCAATAATTATTTGAGGAGGTATCTCTTACGAAGCTCACACTAATCTTGTGTTCGATAGAGGCAGTATGAATGCTCAAAGATTCGTGAAAGAAGTTCTCCAAGATCATGTCATGCCTTTCGCATCGTTCATTGGTGAAAACTTTAAATTAATGCATGACAATGCATATTGCCATACCGCTAGATTCACCCCTGAGTACCTTAAAGAGGTCGGGTTCAAGTTTTACCATGGCCGGCATGCAGTCCCGATCTTAACCCAATTGAACACATTTGGGACAAACTAAAAAACGGATAAGAGCAAGAGTACCAGCCCCTACATCCTCTGGAGAGCTTACGACAAATGCGGTAGAGGAGTGGCACAAAATCCCCCAATCGGATATCCAGGATAATATTGTAGCGGTTATTTACTGTAATTACTTCTAATTACAATCAAACTAGCGGTTCGTAATTTATATACGACTTTATTTTTTATTTATACAAGTTTACTTTACAAACTTTAGCTTAAGACTAACTCTATTTACAAATATGTCCTATTTATATATGCGATACAGATATTCCAGAAATATCTATATATCTCCAGCTATGTCCATGTGACCGCTTGCACGTCATCGGCGCTGCATCGGCGTATCTCGAAACATCGATAGTGTTCTGTCTGTGCGGAGACGGGAGCTGGTATACGAGGGTAGGTCAATAATTATTTTGTTACACTGCTCCCCTCTTAAGATCTGAGCGTCCCGATCAGCAACTCTAGATGGCCCAGGATGGCGGAATCTACAGGATTCTCCAGCTCTGCATACACCCCTAGAAAAGAAGTAACAGTCTACTGTCTTTGAAGGGTATGACATCTTCGGGTTCATGCAACACACAGTAATCCGTACGCCAGTTTCTCTGAAGATCACTTCCAGCATGCTTCTCACAATCTTCCAATCCAGATTTTCTACTGCATGGCCAATTTTTGGTAAAGCCAAATCTTTGATGTCATAATTACAGACCATTTTCTTCAAATTAGTTAGAGCACGCCATATGTTCTCGTAGCTTGGCGTGTCCGTATAAGACTTCCTGGTCACTATATACAGCAAAGATCGAGGACCATCTTCCAATCGCAATACTCTTCCAATTTTTGGTTGTTGATTCCTTAACTCGTCCAGGCGGCCGAACTTTCTATTGAATACGGACGAGATTCCTTTAGTCATCTCGAGGTCTTGTGCAACACAGTGGGCTAGAGAGACGTTTTCTGGAACACCAAACAGATCTTGCTGAACTTCTGTGGTCACGCCGAATCTAGCACTCTTTCTTTCTGCGTAATTTGACATAAATTCCTTAAAACTTGGCTGTGGTGCATCTTTCATCTCCTGTTGGAGGACTCGGGCTTCCTCTGTTTCATTTGAGCCAGCATATGGTGCAAGACGATTTATGTGAATAACTTTTGGTTTACCGTTTGGTAACTTCTTAATTCTGTATATTACGTCATTTATTTTCTTCTTAACTTCATACGGACCTTCCCATTGTCTTTGCAGTTTAGGACACAGGCCTCGACGACGTTGTGGATTATAAAGCCAGACAAGATCACCTACTTCGAAGCTTTCATTCTTGCAGCGAGAATCATATTGATCTTTCATTCTGTCACTGGCTATCTGGATGTGTTGTCGGGCAAGTTCATGAATGTTGTTCATTCGTAACTTCAGGCGGTCTACGTATTCTTCGCCTGCAACATATTCCTCGGAAGGTCTGCAGCCAAACTCTAGGTCGCAGGGCAAACGAACTTCACGACCCAACATCAGGCAGGTTGGTGTTTGACCTGTAGTTTCATTCACGGCCGAGCGGTAGGCCATCAGGAATAAATGAATGTGTTGGTCCCAATCTCGCTGATGTTCAGATACAACTTTGGACAAGTGTTTACCCATCGTTCGGTTCATCCTCTCGACCATTCCATCTGATTGAGGATGCAGGGGTGTTGTTCTGGTCTTATTGGCACCAATCAATTTACAAACGTTTTGGAAAAGAGCTGACTCAAAGTTTCGCCCTTGGTCGGAGTGGATCTCCAAAGGAACACCAAATCGGCTGAAGAATTCTTTAACAAGTACCTCTGCAACGGTAGCAGCTTCTTGATTCGGTAATGCATAGGCCTCGGTCCATTTCGTAAAATAGTCCATGGCTACCAGAATGTATTTATTTCCAGCATCGGTTTCTGGAAATGGACCTGCAATGTCGATTGCTACTCTTTCCATAGGACTTCCAACATTGTACTGTCTCATGGGTGCTCTCTTTTTACCAACTGGACCATTACCGGATGCACACAGTTCACATTTCCGGCACCATCTTCTTACATCATCTTTACAGTTCACCCAATAGAACCGTTCTCGAACCTTTTGCAGAGTCTTCGTAATACCAAAGTGTCCACCTGATGTACCGTCATGCAACTGACGCAATACTTCTGACACTTTACTTTTAGGTACAATCAACTGAAGCTTAGATTCTGTACCATCATCGTTCTCAAAGGTTCTGTACAGAAGATCATCTTTTAGTATCAGGCAATTCCATTGGCTCCAGTAGGCCTTGACTTCCGGACTACATGCACTAATGTTTTGCCAACTAGGTCTCTCACCTCGACGCATCCAATCCAATACTCTTTTTATACATGGATCGTCTTCTTGGGCTTCTTGTAACTGTTGTGGCTGCCATTGCTCATTAACGACGGTAGTTCGTCTCACAGGGCAAAGCTGTTCATCTACTTTAAGCCGGTGATTACAACTTTCACTGCATGGCCGTATCGAGGAAGCATCTGTATTTGAACCAACTCTTCCAGCCCTCTTCATGCGTCTCTTCGGCATCGTGTCACGAATCACCCTCCGTACCATTTCCACCAAACGTTCATCTTTTCTCTTATCGCCTTTTTCCACGGTTATTACTCGATTGTTTCGTGAAGCTTGGCTAGCTGCTTCGTGTTCCAAGGCAATAGCAAGTGCTTCATCTAAAACTTTCGGTCTTGCTAGTCGTAAAGCTTTCTGTAGTTCATTATCTTTCAGCCCATTGACGAAGGTATCTACTGCAATTTCTTCTAAAACGCTGTCTGGCACCTCTGGATAAGCCAACCGCACCACACGAGCCACATCTGCTTCAAATTCTTGCAGATTCTCACTTGCTCGTTGACTTCTACTTCGCAGTTGTGCTTTGTATACTTGTTGTAGATGGGCATCTCCATAGCGTTTTTCTAGACGAGTGAACAAGGTCTGGTAACAATTTTCTTGACCCTTGGGAATTGACCTTAATATATCTGCAGCATCACCTCGTAAAGCAGCAGTCAAGGAAACAGCCTTTTCTTGTTCGGTCCAATGATTGGCGGTCGCAATAGCTTCAAATTGTTTAAGGTATATGGACCAAGAGGACTTTCCATCAAATGGTGGTAATTTGAATCTCATATTATGCGACGTTTCGTCTCTCGGTAGTTCATCTTTCACCACAGGATCTAACGCTGCTGCATTAACTGATGGTTGTACTTTTGTATCGGTTATCATGCTCTCTAGTTGTTTGATCTTTTCTTCTACGGTCTCTACACTTTTCTGCATCTTATCGAATGTTCTAGAAACTTCTTCAAATTTCTCGTCGTTCTGTCTACAAACTTCTTCAAGTTTTTCGTTGTTTTGTCTACAGACCTCTTTAAAAGTTTCGTCAATCTTTTGCGAAACACTTTCGAATTTCTCATTGTTTTGACTACATACGTCTTTAATTATTTGAGAAGTCTCATCGAATCTTTGAGAAGTCTCGTCGAATCTTTTAGCAACATTTTCGAATTTATCGTCGCTTTTTCTAGAAGTTTCATTGATCGTTTCAGAAACAGTTTTTAATTTCGATAAGATTACTTGTTCTGCTGACTGGAAGTGGAACGTCTCTGGGTCATCTCCGTTCTTCGTGAGGACATCCTTGAGTCGTGCTTGTAGGACTATCTTGCACCCACTGCTGTCTAATTCGTACTCTTCTAATTGTTCACGGAGCTGTTTTATGGTCAGTTCTTGTAGCAACATCTTTGGTCGGCACACACGTACTTTTCAAAATGTCTAAGTCTTTCCGAATACCGAACAATCAACGCACTTCAATTATTCCCGACGAATAAAGTTCAAAAGTCTTTCCGAATACCGAACAATTAACGCACTCCGATTATTCCCGACGAATAAAGTTCAAAAGTCTTTTTTTCACTTTTCATTTATTTACACTCCACACCGTTAACACCACTGTAGCGGTTATTTACTGTAATTACTTCTAATTACAATCAAACTAGCGGTTCGTAATTTATATACGACTTTATTTTTTATTTATACAAGTTTACTTTACAAACTTTAGCTTAAGACTAACTCTATTTACAAATATGTCCTATTTATATATGCGATACAGATATTCCAGAAATATCTATATATCTCCAGCTATGTCCATGTGACCGCTTGCACGTCATCGGCGCTGCATCGGCGTATCTCGAAACATCGATAGTGTTCTGTCTGTGCGGAGACGGGAGCTGGTATACGAGGGTAGGTCAATAATTATTTTGTTACAATATCATGAATGGATTGCCGAACCGGCTCCAAGAAGTCCTACAGGCCAGAGGTGGCAACACCCATTATAAATACTCATAATTTTTTTTAATTAGACTATGATTTTCAAAATTTTATCCAGAACGGGGTGTCAGACAGGGATGTATACTATCTCCATAATTATTCAATATATATGGGGAGCATATTATGAGAAGAGCATTTGAAGGATGGGAAAAAGGCATCTCAATAAATGGTCATAAAATAAACAACCTACGTTTCGCAGATGACACATGATTGATCTTATACGAGTGGTTGAAAACGAAAGTCAAATATTTCTTCTGCAATTAAATATATCAAAGACAAAGATCATGATAGTGGATAGACTACATAACAATCATCCACACATAACCACAATTGACCAGTTTGACGTTGTGAGCTCATATTTATATCGGGATCATTAATCACAAACACAGGGTCACTACAGGAAGAAATAAAACGTACAGTTGAGTCCCTGAATCTTTCCGTCCGTCATCATTTAAAGTATACGAAATAAGTCGGAAATTGAAATTTACTAAACACAACAAGTCACTTATGTCACTTGCTGTTGCGGTTAGTAAATTTCAATTTCCGACTTATCATCGACTTACTTCGTATGCTTTAAGTGACGACGCACGGGTAAAGATTCAGGGACTCAACTGTAGATGTGGTCTAGCAAAAGTTGCCACAGTAAAAATGACCACAATATGGAAGGGCTGTCAAATTTCAAGAGCGTTTAAGATGAGGTTACTCAACTGCTTAATATTCCCAATACTGACTTCTTCTTCTTCTTCTTCTACGGCACTACAGCCCAAATTGAGCCTTGGCCTCCTTTATTTTTTGCCTCCACCCTTGCCTGTCTGTGGCTGCTCTTCTCCATACACGGACTCCTAAAAGGGCTTGTGCGTCGCTGTTTACTGTGTCTTCCCAGCGCTTTCGTGGCTTCCCAACCGGTCTCTTTCCTTGCATTCTAGCATTCAGTGCTCGTTTTGGTAGCCTATCCTCTCCCATTCTTATCACATGTCCGGCCCATTGCAATCTTTGTAATCTAATGAAGTCTGACAGGGGCGTTTCCTTATAAAGTTGATAAAGCTCGTTGTTGTATCGACTTCTGAAGATTCCGTTTTCCCTCACAGGTCCTAGTATTCTCCTAAGTACTTTCCTTTCGAATGTGTCGAGTTTGTTTTTGGATGTTTCTTTCAGCACCCAGACTTCACTGCCATAGCATGTTATTGGTCGAATTAAGGTTTTATAGATTCTCATCTTTGTATTTCGGTGGACACTTTTTGACCGAAATATATGGGAGAGGGCAAAATAAGCTCTGTTTGCCTGCGTTATTCTCTTCCTTATTTCTCCATCTTCTGATCCGTCGGCATATATTTCTACTCCCAGGTATGTAAACTTTTCAACCGTTTCAATGTCATCTTCATGTATAATGTTTTCTGGGACTATATTTCTTCTCGTCTGAGTCATTATTTTTGTTTTTTCTGTGTTAATTTCCAGACCTAGCATTTTTGTTTGTGTTTTTAACTCTGCATATGTTTCCTGTGCTCCTGTTGATGTTCTACTCATAATATTAATATCATCAGCATAAGCGGCCAGTTGAACCGTTCGGTTGGTCAGTAGATTTCCTCGTCCAGTTTGCATTTGCCTAACCGCATACTCCAGTGCCAGGTTAAACAATGTTGGGGCCAGCCCATCTCCCTGTTTTAGTCCCTGCGAAATGTTAAAAAAGTCTGTCCGGTGGTTTTGTATTCGTACACATGCCTGAGTTTCATCCATTGTGGCTTTAATGAGTCTTATTAACTTGTGTGGTATTGCCAATTCAGCCAATATATAGTATAGTTTGTTCCTTTTGACTGAGTCGTATGCCTGTTTGAAGTCTACAAACACGTTGTGAACATCAATATCGTGTTCCCATGCTTTTCTCAAGATCTGTTTTACTGTGAATATTTGATCCAGTGTCGATCTTCCCCGTCGGAAGCCCGTCTGATACTCTCCAATAATATTTTCTGCTAGTGGTTGGAGCCGCTGGTTTATAATATACGTGAGGACTTTATATGCTGTACATAGTAGAGAGATTCCACGGTAGTTTTTGCACTGGAGTTTGTCTCCTTTTTTATAGATCGGGCATACTATACTTTTCTTCCAGTCGTCGGGTATTTTCTCTTCTTGCCATACGTCTCTGATGAGCGCGTGGATGTGACTTGCTAGGTGGTCGCCACCTACCTTATATAGTTCTGCTGGTATTTCATCAACTCCCGGAGCTTTATTGTTTTTCTGGGCCTTAATGGCTTCGAAAATTTCCTCTATGGTTGGAGCTTCTACTCCATTCTCTTCTACGTAGATCATACCCATTTCATCTTCCATGTCTACTTGAGTTCCAAGTAGTGTCTGAAAATAATGCTTCCAGGTTTCTGTGACTTTCTGTTGGTCACTGATTATTTGCCCACTTTCATCTTTACATAGACTTGTTTGAGGTTTATACCCACTTTTTATCTTTTTTAGGTATTCGTAAGCCCCTCTAATTTCGTTATTTTTGAAATGTTCTTCCATTTTTTCTATTTGTCCATTTTCATAGGCTCTCTTTTTATTTCTACATGTCTTGTCTGCTTTCCGTCTTGCGACTTCAAATAATGTTCGTCTTTCCCGTGTTCTTCTTGTTATGTACATTTTGTGTGCTTCATTTCTTTCCTCGATTGCTTGTCTGCACTCGTCATCAAACCATGCTGCTCTTCTCTCCTTTTTCTTGTTTCCCAGGGTGGACGCTGCTGCTGTCAGTACTGCTGTTTTGATATTAGTCCATTTGCCCTCTATGGAGTGCAGTTCTAGCGTCCTTAACTCATTTGCGACTTCTTGTTCGAACTTCTCTTTACATTCCTGAATCTTCAGTTTTTCCAGGTCCAGTTTGTTTGTTCTTTGTTGTCTTTCGTTTCTTTTGCTGTTAACTCTGCATCTAAATTTGGTTTGTACTAAAAGATGGTCTGATCCACAGCATGCTCCTCGTCGTGTTCTCACATCGGAGATACTACTGGCTGCCCTTTTGTCTATCAGCACATGGTCAATTTGATTGGTTGTGGTTCCATCTGGTGAAATCCATGTCATTTTGTGTATGCCTTTATGTGGGAAGCATGTGGAACTTATAACCATGTTTTTACTGGTGGCAAAATTTATCAAAACTCCCCATTCTCGCTTGTTTCATTGTGCAGAGAGTGTTTTCCTATTGTGCCATAGAACTGCGGTTCCTTGCCTATTTTAGCATTCATATCACCCATTATAATCTTGATGTCATTTTTTGGCGCATTATCATATACTATCTCCAGCTGTTGGTAAAAGCTTTCCTTTGTATGTTGCTCTTGATCTTCTGTTGGACAGTGAATGTTTATCATTGTTAGGTTGAAGAAGTGGGTGCGAATTCTCAACTTACATATCCTTTCACTGACTGCCTGGAAGTCGATGATTTTTGACTTAAAATCATTATCCACCACAAATGCGACTCCACATTCTTTGCTTCCTTGTTCCTTCCCACTATATAGAATTGTGTGCGTTTTAGTGTCCCTGACACCTTTCCCCAGCCATCTCGTCTCTTGAAGAGCAGTAATCATGATCTTATATCTTTTTAGTTCTTGCAGAAGTGCGGTTTGAGCTCCTGGTCTATTTAGCGTCCTCACATTCCAGTTTCCAAATGCATAGTCCATGTTTCGTAGCTTGAGTCGTTTCCGAAAGTTCCGTCCTGTATTCCGAGGCAAATGTTCAGGTTTCGTAACAGTGTGTTTTTTCCGGGAGTGGGTTGTCAGCCCACTGCCCAGCCTTCCTCCTTTATCCGGGCTTAGGACCGGCAGTGGTGACTCCTGAGCTACTCGATTCACCCATTTGTCACCACAGGCGGAGTTCCAATACTGACTTACGGATGTGAATCTTGGACTCTGAAAAAATCGGAAAGAAGAAAGATAGACGTCACTGAAATGTGTTATGTTGGAGACAAATGCTACGAATTCCTTGGACCGACCATAAGACAAATGATTCAATTTTAAGAGAGCTAAAAGTTAGCCAACGACTCTCCAGTAAAGTCCATATCCAACAATTAAAATACTTTGGACATGTTATGAGAGCAAACACAGAAAACATGGAAAGACTCATTATACAAGGAAAGGTGGAAGGCCAGAGATCACGAGGAAGATCCCCAACAAGAAGGATCGATCAAATTACAGGAATATGCAAAAGACCTATGCATGAGTTAAGAGAAATGGTCAGAGACAGAGATCTTTGGAGACGGACAATACACGACATCATGTCGACCACTACACCCCTCCGGGGGGTCAGGATTAAAGAGAGAGATGATTTTCAAAACTACGTTTGTTTGAATTTTCTTCGAAGATTTTTAAACATTGGATTTTTACTAAGCATCCCTTGAACGACTTTTTTTTCAACAATTTTATTGTTTTCTTTTAAAGGTGGTTTAACCGTATCTTTCATAAAAGGTGGTTCCAAGATTGACAATTTCTGCAAATTGAAAAACATACAAGGTGGGCAGTTAATTGTGCCGCTGAGTGTATTTGTTAACTACTCACCTGAATTATTAATGTTGCTACTTGAATATTACTTTTAAATGGAAGAGGTCTTGTGGTATGATTGACAACATTTAGTATTGTAAAATATAACATTAAAGTAAGGCCTTGGCAGATAATTCCAGCTTCCCCAAGCGTAAAGCTTTCTTTAAAATGTTTCAAGACAAATTTGTATATTTGGAAATATACCACTGTTGAGAAAAATCCTCCAAATACTGAAAATGGCACATCTGCAAAAGTTGGCTCTTTTAAATTATAGTTCCCAACGTGTACACATATGGAATACAAATAAATTACTATATTAGGTGTGTGTGCCTATACTTTAAATATAAGGAAATGGTTCCATGACATCTCGTAACGCGGCAGTTCGTAACCCGACAAATGGTAACGGACAATTCGTAACGGCGACAGTTCGTAACGGTACAATTCGTAACTCCAATATTTAATTTTTTTGAAGTGAAAACTTCTTTAGGAACGTTGTGCACTTTTTGGATGGAGAAAAATGTTGAATTCGCGACCGTCATCGCTTCGGCGAAATAAATTTTTGAAGTGAAAACTTGTTTAGAGACGTTATGCACTTTTTGGATGGGGAAAACCTATTGAACTCGCGACAGTCATCGCTACGGCGAGATATTAGTAATTTATATACTATAAGTTGAATTGCGTACTATAAGTTCGGCCGAAGTTATAAAGGTTGGACGAGGGATAGAGTATGTATCCGAAGGCGCTTGGTTTGCCAGAAGTTTTTACTTCTGTCGGCACTCCCCCGAATGCCTTAAATTTTTTAGCAAATTTAGTACCTATTACTAAATTTATACAAAAATGTATTTTTTCTACAACCACTATTCAAAGTGCACTTTTCTGCACGGTTTTATGTTAGCAAACTTGATATTTTCTCACAGTATAAGATATTTGACATTAGTGTGCAGAAAAGTGACGTTTCTGTGCCGCAAAGTGACGTTTCTGTGCCGCAAAGTTCTTTTCTGCACAGTTGACTACCTCATTCTGAGTAACGTTATATTCTGTTTACATCCGTGGACTACCGCATTCTGAGTAACGTTATATTCTGTTTACATCCGTGGTTAAACTTTAGACAAATATATAACCTATAAGACAATTATTATATTTAACTATAGCATAGAAACTAAATTATGGATGTTACAACTGTTTTATTTTACAATTCTATTCTAATTAAACATGTTATAATTATCAAATAACCAATAAGGATTTAGCAACCTGTGCAAGAGACGTCGATACGTCGAATGAAGTAGGTTTTGTGTAAATCCGTGACTGCATAAATATCATGTCAATAATGTGTAATAATTGTTTAAATTTAAACAAATTAAAGCAGTGCATTAATTTTTTAACTGATTTCTGTGTAATTTATTTAGGTATAAATAAGTAATTAGTAGGTATTAATTTAATACAGTTTAAAATTTGTCACATAGGTACCTATTATAATTAATCGTCGTTTGGAAATTGTGATTTTTATTTTTAGGAAAAACTGTGCTTGTAGAAAAAGTATAGTGTGAAACACGTGCAGAAAGATAATTTCTCACTCGTTTGAATTGCGGCACTCGCTTGCGCTCGTACCGCAACTTTTCAAACTCGTGAGAAATTAGTATCTTTCTGCACTTGTTGCACAATATACTATTGCATACACCTATGCTAAAAGTAAGGGTACTTTTTTGAGCACTTCTTTTTAATATTTCACACATATTTTTGAATATATTCTGCTTAATATAATTAAAGAATTTTTTAATTCTAAGACGTAATTTTAAAATTTATTTCTCCACAAAATATGAAATGTGTCAAAAATGTTAACCTGATGCTGGTTCGTTAAATTGATAAACGTAATTTCAATTGTAACGGCAATAAAATTTATTTTTCTACGGCCGTGCTAAAAGAGCCACTTTCACGAACGCATTTCGTTTCCGAAAGATTTCCCGCACGGCGTGCGGGAAAGTAAAATACCTTGTAATATGGGATTATAATATATGTATTATAATACATGCAATAAACTAATATTTAGGTATTATTTACTAATTTATTTCAAATTTATCTTATTGTGTTCATGTTTTAACGAAATTAGTGCGATTATTTCATTCATAGAAGATTCTGACCAATAGAAAGCTACAGAAATAAAAATTAAACTGATTATTTTTTGATGATTTTAACTTCCAATCGTATAGTAATATATTTGATCACGTGTTTAATTCTGTCCAATCACTTACTTACTTAGTCCTAAGCCTTTCTACCTTTAGGTGTAAGGCTGCCTGTCCAATCAGATTAAAATTATACTGAGAATTATCTACTGTAGAAAATTACCGATAGAATTTTTTAAGTAGATTGTTTCTGTTTAATGGCAACCAGTTTCCTAGTTTTGACAACTGTCACATTTAAGAAAATATCCATAATATACGTATTAAAAAATAATCTTACGAATATCACACGACAGTAAGAATAAATAAGAAAATAATGCTTCATTTTTACTAAAATTTGTTGTCATTGGGCAATAGCCACTCGAGCCCTGCGGGCTCTCGTATCTATTGCCAGACAACAAATTTTCGAAAAACTGTCGCATTATTTTCAATTTATTCTCACTCTCTTGTGATATTATACCCGAAAATTTTTGATAATTTCCCGTCGTCAAGTATATTACGTCAGATGCCCTTCGTTGCTATGAAAAAATATATTCAGTGACATTAATGACAATTAATGTTTTAAAAATTATAAAAGTGATGACTTTCAACCGTCAAATATTTATAACAACTGTGTGTTTAATTGTAATAATTTGTACTTACATAAATAAATTACAATAACATTTTGGTTTTGAACAGTTTTATTCATGAAATAATCGCAACAAATTGCACTCGATCTCTAAAATTAATATAGAATTTTAGAGCTCTTGTGCAATTACTACTGATAATTCGATGAAATAAAATTATTTTGAGATAATATTTAAAAGTCAGATCAGTAGACAATTACAATGGTTTTGAATCGTCGTCATGGAAACCAATATTGGCGTCGTGGTAACCCATTACATTGAAAGTTTGGTTTTGACAACCTCGTCAAAGAATTAATTTGTGTATTTTCACTTCTAAATAAAAATTGATATAACTCTATTTTTTGTGGCTTTTTTCCAAACGTACGGCCCTAGAAAAAAATATTGTTCCTAACTCATGCAGAAAGTGTCTTCCCCGCAATCGACTGCTTGCCCGAGCTCCGCTATCGCGTCGTTCGGGTCAGCGGCAGTGTAGTGCGTGAAAGTATCACTTTCCGAACTAGTTAGGAAAATAACTATTCCCACATTAACAAAAATAAACAAAATAATTATATTTTGACGTTACGAATTGTCCCGTTATGAACTGTCGCCGTTACAAACCAATTTTAGTTATAAAAAACATGTTTTCATCTAAGTACAATGCTTAGTCCTTTCACAATATTGAAATACATATCTCCCGAAGTGATATTGATGACGCGCTACTGTATACTCTTAAGAGATCTATATATCACGATTATAAAGCAAGACTTAGATCATTTCAAAAATATGACTTACACCACTTTGGCTTTATCACCCTCATTTATAAATTGTATCAAAATTTTGATGAATAGATAGCTACTGAAGAAAGTAAAATACAATGTTATTCAAACTAACATGTTTAATTGTAATTTCACTCTTGAATGAACATTATATGAAAAATTACTGGGTTAAAGATTGTATGCCTTGAAAACAATTTTATGTAATAAAATAATGAGAGTTATTTACTTCAAAAATAGAATAGTAATAGTAAGAACGAATGCCTAAGAGAAAGTAAACAGGAAGGCAATTATTACTTTAAGAAAATAGCTACTTACAGTTGTTCCAACGGATCTTTGCACACACGTAATGATTTATTTGCAAACAAGTTAAATCAAAACATTAAGGGGAACGGAGCAAAATGCAAAATTTTGACGCATGTCAAAAAATGTCAAAATTTTCAATGTGTTTTAAATGTATTCATTTTTTTCGAATCCTGAGAACACTAATAAGTATTTTTGAAAAATTTAAACACAGAATGAAAGACTACTTTATTACCGAGAGCCGAAAGTCCCTTAAAATAAATAAAAAGTTTCTTTTGAATGAAATATTTGCAATTAAAAATCACACTAAATTTTGTCTTTCATTTTCACCCCTGTAACTTATTAAAATAAACATTATAGAATTTTTCAGTCACTTTCGGTCCTCGGTAATAAGGTAATCTTTCATGAAAAAGTTTAAATTTTTCAAAAATATTTATTAGTTTTCTCAGGATTGGAAAAAAATGAACACATTTAAAACACAATGAAAATTTTGCATTTTGCTCCGTTCCCCTTAAGTGAAACATACATCAGCATGTACTGTCAATGTTATTCATTAAAGAAATGGCTATTATCCCGGTGGATGTATTTTATAAAGATATTTTATTGAAGTGTATGATTTTTTTTATTATTGAGGAGATTGACATAGGGCTTTTCATCGATTGTCATTTGTTTCGAGCTTCTGTCATATGTTGTATAATCTGTGTATAATATTAACAAGAATAAAAAACCGCTAAACGCCGTAAAAATGAGTGGCGCATACAATATTCCAGCTACAAAAGAGCTGATATGAGTATTACGTGGCGCGAAAATGTATTTTCATCTTGATGGAAAATAAAATTCTAGTTTTATTTTGAAAGATTTTTTCCATAATATTTGCTCAATTTGAAGTAAAACGCGCCACAAAAGAGTAACTTTGATACAGTTTGCATTTTGACGCTCTTTTGTGGCGCGTTTTACTTCAAATTTAGCAAATATTATGGAAAAATCTTTCAAAATAAAACTAGAATTTTATTTTCCATCAAAATGAAAATACATTTTCTGGCCACGTAATAATCATATCAGCTCTTTTGTAGCTGGAATATTGTATGTGCCATTCGTTTTTACAGCTTTTAGCGGTTTTTTATTCTTGTATCAGGAGTTTTTCAAAGTTTTTTTATAAATTAAATGTATGAAGTTGAATATAATGTTTTTCGATTACACGTTAAGCGTTATAAATGGTCGCCTTTATCGCATTCTCTCCCAAATGATCTAGTAGTTGCGACACCAAACTTGTGATAAGGCAATCCGAGTTCATATCCCAGCCATCCTAATAATTATGGCAGTTAAATGAACTCGGATTGCACGTTCAATCTTAGCGTGGTAACCACTACAACTACATAAACCATTTCAGTGATAATGGTTAAATGGATTATACTTTTGGAGCTCGATTACTTCTGAACGACTTAACCGATTTTGATCATTAAAGATGAGTTTGAAACGTATTTACAAGTAGTATTTGATGCATCCAAGGTCAAGTATGATAGCTGAAGGTATTACATGAATTATTGAACTTGAAAAACCGTTTTCTCCATAAGAAATATATTTGATCATACTTATGAAGCCTATAACTTAAAAATTCGAATTTTCCCAGATATACGGTCTACACCGTTAGACGGGTCTAGAGTCCTCCTACAAACGCTCAGTTATTGACGTAATTCGTAGGTTGAAATTTTGAGTAATTGTCAAAAAACCACAATTTTCAAAGTTTAGTTTTTCAGTTTTTCGGCTATACTGACCCGTGTGTATGTCTGATCCTAACTGCTTAGGCACCGTTTGAAAGCTTAACTCAACACTATTGATTTGGTTTATTTGCGGTTTTCCTGTCTTTCCTTGAACCGAAGATATATACTCCCAAAAAATATGCAATTTTGTATCTACCAAGCCCTATAGCTGGCTTATGGGTGGTCAAAAGTCACAAACTACACCGGTTCTGAATCCGCCCTGATTTAATAAAATGCTGATCCCTGAAATCCCTGAAATAAGAAAATAATGCTTCATTTTTACTCAAATTTGTTGTCATTGGGCAATAGCCACTTGAGCCCTGCGGGCTCTCGTGTCTATTGCCAGACAACAAATTTTCGAAAAACTGTCGCATTATTTTCAATTTATTCTCACTCTCTTGTGATATTATACCCGATTATTTTTTGATGATTTTAACTTTCAATCGTATAGTAACATATTTGATCACGTGTTTAATTCTGTCCAATCAGATTAAAATTATACTGAGAATTATCTACTGTAGAAAATTACCGACATAATTTTTTTAAGTAGATTGTTTCTGTTTAATGGCAACCAGTTTCCTAGTTTTGACAACTGTCACATTTAAGAAAATATCCATAATATACGTATTAAAAAATAATCTTACGAATATCACACGACAGTAAGAATAAATAAGAAAATAATGCTTCATTTTTACTCAAATTTGTTGTCATTGGGCAATAGCCACTCGAGCATTGCGGGCTCTCGTGTCTATTGCCAGACAACAAATTTTCGAAAAACTGTTGCAATATTTTCAATTTATTCTCACTCTCTTGTGATATTATACCCGATATTTTTGATAATATCCCGTCATCAAGCATTACGTCAGATGCCCTTAGTTACTACGCAAAAATGAACATTCAGTGACATTAATAACAATTAATGTTTTACAACTTGCCATAGAGAACACCAAGAAACAGGTTTAGCAAATATTCAAGTGTAGATATCAATAAAATATTAGTTAAAATGATTTAAAAAACGGTTTGACTCTAAAATTCGGATCTCTAAAATTATTATCGACTTTTTGCCCTCGTGCCACTTTGATATAATTTCACTCCCCTTCGGGTTGTGAAATTAAAACTGTCAGTGTCACCCGGGAAACAAATCGATAATTTTAGAGCTCGCCTGCAATTACTACTGATAATTTGTAAGTTAAAAAATATTACTTGTCTCATTAACTTAAAAATAAATAATTACCAGCAGTAATCAAATAGGGGAGCAACAGTTAGTTGTTCTAACAATTATGTTTGAAAATAAAAATTACAATGAAATGTACAAATAAAGACTAAAAGTTTAAATAATATGAAAAACCATTTTTGAACACAGCAAATGCCCCAATGTCACCGAAAATGATAATTGTCAAAATTCTTAGTAAATAATGTATCAAAGACATCCCAAGCAACCAAACGAAGTTTTTATAACGTAGATAACACGTCATAAAAATGACCAATTGACGTGTTTCTATGACGTAGTACTGACGTTGAAAATCACGTGTATTTGTCTCATCGATTTTGTCTCATCACAAATAGTATAAAAAATAGGTAAAATATGAAACCTATAGGCCTACTTCCCATGTGTCGAAGATGTACTACCACTTGTTTAAGATCGCTTGTGCGCTAGAAGCAACATTGATTCTGCATGATTGTACCAGCCCTCACATTATAGAAAATTCACTAGTTATACAGGGTGTAACAAAAATACAGGTCATAAATTTAGTCACATATTCTGGGACCAAAAATAGTTCGATTGAACCTAGCTTACCTTAGTACAAATATGCACATAAAAAAAGTTACAGCCCTTTGAAGTTACAAAATGAAAATCGATTTTTTCCAATATATCGAAAACTGTTCGAGATCTTTTATTGAAAATAGACATGTGGCATTCTTATGGTAGTAGTATCTTAAGAAAAAATTATAGTGAAATTTGGACACCCCATAAAAATTTTATGGGGGTTTGTTTCTTTAAACCCCCCCCCCCCAAACTTTTGTTTACGTTCCAATTTAATTATTATTGTAGTACCATTAGTTAAACACACTCTTTTAAAAACTTTTTTGCCTCTTAGTACTTTATCGAAAAGTCAGTATTTATCGAGATGTTTTGAA
Source organism: Diabrotica virgifera virgifera (assembly GCF_917563875.1). NCBI lineage: Eukaryota > Metazoa > Arthropoda > Insecta > Coleoptera > Chrysomelidae > Diabrotica > Diabrotica virgifera. The sequence continues at coordinate 175,722,544 of NC_065450.1, read as the reverse complement.
TATTTTTCAAATCCACCACATATTTGTATATGGCAAAGTACGATTATGGAGACTTTGTAATAATATGAAAATTTATTTATGATTTACATTTTTAGGTATATTTTGAACATATAAAAAAAGAAGCAATATCTCGATAAAAAGTGCCTCCTCGAAAAAATACAAAGAGGCAAAAAAGTTTTAAAAACACTGTGTTTAACTAATGACACCGCAGTAAAAGTTTAATTGGAACATACACAAACATTTGGCGGGTTTAAAGGAACAAAACCCCCATAAAATTTTTATGTGAACATATTAAAAAAGAAGCCACAACTCGATAAAAACTGCCTTATCGAAAAAATACTAAGAGGCAAAAAAGTTTTAGAAATATTGAGTTTAACTAATGGTACCACAATAATAATTTAATTGGAACGTACACAAAAGTTTGGGGGGGTTTAAAAGAACAAAACCCCCATAAAATTTTTATGGGGTGCACAAATTTCACTATAATTCTGTTTTAAGATGTTCCTGCCATAGGAATTATACGTGTCTATTTTCAATAAAAAATCTCGAATAGTTTTCGATATATTCGAAAAAATCGATTTTCATTTTGTAATTTCAAAGGGCTGTAATTTTCTTTATGTGCATATTTGTACTAAGGTAAATTAGGTTCATTCGAACTATTTTTGGTCTCAGAATATGCGATTAAATTTATGACCTGTATTTTCGTTACACCCTGTATATACCTACTTACTGTGTCAAAACTGAAACAACATATATATGAAACTAATAAATAATTTATTAACAAATTATCCAGCATACTTAATATCTTAATTTAACGCTGTCTTAATATCTTCATTTAACACTTAATTAAAAACAAATAAACATAACCTCAAATAGTTGTCAAGAAGAATTACTGCATTAAACTAACTCACTGAGCAAAAACGCATAAACATCTCTTAATTAACACGTTTCTTCAACTAAATATCTAAATGAAAAGTCTTATTTTATTACACAAGACACAAACCGCGTAAACAATAAATGAGAAATTTCTTATGAGTTATGAACATTTAGCGAAATTGTTGGAACATACCTAAACGAAATTGTTTGGAGTCAATACAAACAAGCAAGCTCCTCCCAATTTTGTGACGTCAGACTTACGCTGTCTGAAATTAAAACGTTTTTTAAACGTAATTTTAACGTCATTAATCTTGCGTATTTAAAATCACCTACAAAAGACGTCTATATGACGTAATGTTCAAGCACGTGTTATATTCAACCAAAAACTGACGTTTCCTCAACGTTATATTATGACGTCACTTGGTTGCCTGGGATGTTGTATCTCTTATACTTGTTTACCTAATTGTGATTTCTATGAACAAGCCGCTTACTATACTAGTTTCTGAAGTAAAAAGAGACCTAGCGTAAAAAGTAATTCGTGAATAGTTTCATGCGTGTGTAAAGATCCGTTGGAACAACTGTATAATTATAAAATAGTAAAAAGTGAATACTTACCTTTATGTAAACATATATGAAACAGTGCAGAAGTAGCAGCTAAAGCTAATATGGTCCATAAACTAAATACTTTCAGTCTTTGCTTTCTATATTTCTGCATGGATATTATCAAAGAGACAAATATCATGCCCATACATATTAATGAAGCTAATTTGTAAGTAGGTGTTGAAGTAATTGAGTGCTTGAAGACAGAAACAATTACAGAAAGTGGAAGTAAAAATTGTATCCAAAGACCATTGCTGCTGCTTGTTGGTCTAAAAGCATAAAACAGGTAAGAAATTAATATATCAGGAGCGTGGATCTAAAAGGGCAAAAGTGATAAAATGCTGTTTTGGGGAGACTGCTTTGGAAGATTCTTATACAGAATGAAAATGATCTATAGTTATTACCAATATTTTTATATTGCAACATAGTCCAGGCTGTATCGTCGCCCCCGTCAGGTAAATTATTCCGATTCGATTTTTTTGCACAAACTTACTCAAAAAGAGGTCCTTATAACAAATACACAGGATGCCAGGGCCTCGATTTTTGACCCTTCGCTTCGTTATCAAACGTATTCGTTTCGTATCTGTTTAGTATACGAAGCGAATACGTTCGATAACGAAGCGAAGGGTCAAAAATCGAGGTCCAGGCGGTACCGTGGTCGAAAAATTGTTTAAACTATTTAAACAAATTCACAAAAACAATTTTTTCACTTCGGATAAATTTTTTTAGATCGTTTGGGTCGTTCGGAGCAAAAAAGGTCTTTTGTAATTTTTCTCTAAAATTGATTGTTGTCGAATTATACGCGATTTAAAATGTGAAAAATGCGAAAATGGCCATTTTCAAGGCTTATACAGGGTGTCCCGAAAAGATTGGTCATAAATTATACCACACATTGTGGGGTCAAAAATAGTTCGGTTGAACCTAACTTACCTTAGTACAAATGTGCTCATAAAAAAAGTTACAGCCCTTTGAAGTTACAAAATAAAAATCGATTTTTTTCAATATATCGAAAACTATTAGAGATTTTTTACTGAAAATGGACATGTATTATTCTTATGGCAGGGTCATCTTAAAACAAAATTATAGTGAAGTTTGTTCACCCCATAAAAATTTTATGGGGGTTTTGTTCCCTTAAACCCCCCCCTAAACTTTTGTGTATGTTCCAATTAATTCATTATTGTGGTACCATTAGTTAGACACAACGTTTTTAAAACTTTTTTGGCTTTTAGTATTTTTTCGATAAGCCAGTTTTTATCGAGATGCGGCTTCTTTTTTAATCTATTTACATAAAATTCTTATGGGGGTTTTGTACCTTTAAACCCCCCAAATGTTTGTGTACGTTCCAACTAAACTATTATTGTGGTACCATTAGTTAAACACAGTGTTTTTAAAACATTTTTGCCTCTTAGTATTTTTTTGACAAGTCACCTTTTATCGAGATGTAGTCACTTCCTGACTTTCATAATAATAATTGTTAACCGAGATATTTAGTTATTAAGCCTTGACAATGGCCATTTTGGCCTTGACAACAATTAATTTTAGAGAAAAATCACAAAAGACCTTTTTTTGCTAAGAATGACCCAAATGATCTGAAAAAAAATTTGTTCGAAGTAACAAAATTATTTTTGTGAATTTGTTTAAAAAAAAATTGTTTATATACTCTATCTCATATTATGTATAAGTTTTTAGTTTATGAAAACTGTCATAGATAGCAGTACGTGAAGGGTTTAAAGTGTGCATGAAGTAACAATGTATTTTAAATGGGATTTAGTTTTTCGCACTGTTTTTGGCACACTTTCATATAATCAAATATCCTTAACTTTCGAGTTCTCATGGTGATGACATGTGAGCAATAAATTACAACAAAAGTTTTGATAGTTTTGTAGTTTGAAAGAAGTTTGAATTTTTAAATGTCAAAGTTCTAAAAATTGTAGAATAGAAATTTCCAGTGACGAAGATTTGCAGTTTTTTTATTTGTTTATCGTAGATAAAATATTGTATGAAACTGTGCGTGAAGTACTTTTTGCGCACTTACGCGATGTATAGCACTCGCCCCGCTCGTGCTCTAAACATCGCGTGCGTGCGCAAAAAGCATACTTCACGAACCGTTTCATAAATAACTATTAAACAATTTTTCAACCACGGTACCTACTAGCACCCTGTGGATTTGTTATAAGGACCTCTTTTTGAGTCAGTTTGTGCAAAAAAATCGAATTGGAATAATTTACCTAACCCCCCGATAGGGGCTTCACGACCTTGACGTTGGTTCGGGGGCTTAAGCTGACTGTTCAGATAGGGCCGTAGTCTGGCGCAGGAAGTGGATCAAGTATGTGTGTACGAATGCATGGGATCTCCCTAATAAGGAGCTCTCCGATGAAAGAAGGCATCCCCTATAAACGGGCAAGGCCTAATGCATGGTAAGTATGAAAGGATGTGAAACAACCTCGCCAGACCGGTTCCTGTCACGACTTAGCTCTCTGGAGTATCTGGGAATCTTTCCTAGGTACTCGAGAGACTAGGAATGTATGAACTGCTTCAGCGACCAAGAAGTAGCCCGCCCTAAGTTAACCCACCCATGTCTGGTTGTACCACTCCCCTGGCGTAAATTTAAGTAGAAGACCCTCTGGTCTTCACTGCCACATCTCCATTCTACGGCACTGTTCACATCGCCAATATATAGTCAACCGACCCGATATTATCTACCAGCTGTATCTATCCTACACTCCGAGTACAACCAGAAAATGCTATCCCTCCTTCATCCTTTTTCCCACTAAACCTACACCCCCAACACACAAGGTAAAGGTGTAATTGTACCGTGCCCAGGCCTGCATGGCAGTTGTGTGTCTAAATTGAACTGTCTCAAACGGTCGACTGGGGGAACCAGGCCACACCCCCTTTCATTTAAGGCCTTGTACCGGCACAGGGAGCGCTGCTGGTATGGACAGTTTATTTCTCCCATACTCGTGGGATCAATATGGAACCATGCAAAAATTTAAAAGATTTAACCCTAGGGGTCTCGCAGGAGAACCCAACAAACAATCAAACTTCCACTGAGACTGTTCGGCAGAATCTGGAAGAAAATAATCCCATCACATCGGGTAATAAAAATACTGAGGACGCAATGCGGACTCGTTTAAAAGATGCTGAGGATGAGGTTTCTCGGCCAAAAATATCTGGGGCACAGAGAAGAAAGCTTCGGAAAATGAGAGAACAGGGAATTGACACTTCTAAGGTCAAATTACCTCCTAGACCTCAAAATAAAACTCCTGGAAATGCCGAAATCACACAAGCTGTCAAGCGGACTGTGTCTGATAGAAGCACTCCTGAGGAGAAATTAATAAAAAAGAGCAGAACTGCTGCTGCCTCTTTCAAAAAGCTCAGCAGCAACTACAAAGCAGCTCTTACGGGAATAAAGACGGCAATAATTCCCAAAGAATACCCAGACATATCTGTAACGGAAAAAGACGTTGGGGCAATAAAAGAGGCCCTAATTAAACTTATCGATGAGGTTCCTTGCGCACCTCGTTACGAAGGTAATCGGCTCATGGATGGATACTATGGGTTGATATGTGCTGACGAGGAGTCCTTTAAGATCACAAAGGATTTCTTGGAAGAAAATACGGAGTGGAAGGTCGTTAAGGCTGAGGAACTCCCAAAATCGAAGCGTGTACTGATGTACCTTCCAGAGACTAAAAATGAGGATCTGAAAGTGCCACTGGCACGAATTGAAAAACAAAATCCTGAACTAAGGACCAGTCGTTGGGCAATTCTGAGTTCCAAACCAGCAACTGACGGAGGACTGCATGTGAGTCTCCGAATTGATAAGGAGTCAGAGGCACAGCTCGAAAGGCTTCAATGGAAGCCTTATTACCTTCTACAGCGAGCAAGTATTATACCGTTGGAAGAGGGTAAAGCAAGACAGGCTGGGAACATTGGGGAACCAAAACCTGCAACGATTACTTCCGAACTGCAGGAGGCCGAAGGGGAATCTATGCAGGTGGAAGAAATTACAAGAGGGCCTGTTAGAGACCCCAAAAATGAATAAACTGCAACATTAAGATCATACAGATCAATTTGCAGCACAAAAAAACAGCTTCGGCACTTTTGTGCCAGGAAGTAGCTGAGAAAAACATTGATATGGTGCTTATTCAAGAACCGTGGATAAATGAAGGTAAGATACGGGGATTAAATGTTAAGGGATGGGAACTAATTTTGGGAGTACCTGACAATAAAATCAGAACTTGTATATTTTGTAGATCTGACCTTAACCTGGTACCAGTTATGGAGCTCTGTACGGGAGACATGACAGCTGCCAGAATTAAACTGAATTGCAATGGGTTGGTTACAGAGTTGATTGTTGCGTCTCTTTACCTTCCTATTGACAGTAAAGAACAACTTCCAGGGACTAACATAGAGAACCTTCTAGAATACACCAATGATAAGCATACAGAACTTATCATTGGAGTCGACTCCAACGCCCACCACATCATTTGGGGAAGCAGAGATACAAACAATAGAGGTAAGTTACTTTTTGAGTACCTTTGCACTACTGAACTTGATCTTCTGAACAGGGGTAATAAGCCCACCTTCAGGACATCAAGAGCAGAATCACTAATCGACCTAAGCCTATGCTCTATGGGGATTGGGAACATAATATCTGACTGGCATGTGTCGGATGCGTTATCCTTATCGGATCATGCATACATATTCTTTGAGATAAACTCAGTCAAACCGGAACCAAGGTTCTATAGAGACCCTAAGGTGACCGATTGGGAATCCTTTAAGAGGGATCTTGGAACAAGGGTACGGAATTATCCTAAAAGGCCAAAAAACAATGTTGAGGTTGAGATGGAAGTAGACTGGTTGCAGCATGCAATAGTCGTCTCATATGAGGAAAACTGCCCGTTAAAAGAAAGTCGCCCTCCCAGGCAAGTAACTTGGTGGAATAAGGAGCTGTCTGATCTCAAAAGAGAAACAAGACGGCTCTTCAATAGGGCGAAGAAATCAGGTGATTGGGAAGCATATAAGGCTAAACTGAAAACCTATAATAAGAAAATCCAATCCGCTAAGGAAAGATCCTGGAGAGAATTCTGTGAAAACATTGAAAGTGTACCTGAAAGCGCCAGGGTTAACAGAATCCTCAAAAGAGATAACATTAACAAACCCAAGTCAATGAAATTGCCCAATGGGAAGTATACGGACACAGAGAAGGAGGCTGTAGAGCATCTTTTAAGTGTTCACTTTCCAGGGTCGACGCAATTGACTGCTAATAACAATCATCAAGCAAACAATAGCCCAACCAAAAGGGACTGGCTGACCTCTGACGAGATCTTTGGTTCTCACAAGGTCAGATGGGCTATTGAAACTTTTGAACCTTATAAAACTGCGGGACCGGATGGTATATTTCCTAAGCTTCTCCAGGAGGGTCTGGAAATAATCATGGGTCCCCTGATCACAATATTTAGAGCTAGCCATGCTCTGGGATACATTCCCAAAGCTTGGAGAAGGGCAAGGGTGGCGTTTATTCCCAAACCAGGAAAAACAGATTACACCTTAGCAAAATCCTACAGGCCTATAAGTCTGACCTCATTCATGTTAAAAACCATGGAAAAAATCTTGAACGAACACATCAAGAAAAACAATTTAAATGAAAATCCACTGCACCAACGGCAATGGGCGTATCAGGCAGGGAAATCAGGTGAAGCCGCCCTGCACAATCTAGTGTCGGAACTCGAAAGGAGTCTGCATCAGAAAGAAGTCGCCCTTGCTGCATTTTTAGATATAGAAGGTGCATTTGATAATACCTCAATCGAGTCTATACAAAGCGCACTGGTGAGGAAGAAAATCAACAACACAACATGCAAGTGGATTATTCAGATGCTTCAGAGCAGAATAATATCCACAGATACGCATGAAGATACCATAAATCTGAGGGCAACTAAGGGATGCCCTCAAGGCGGTGTATTGTCACCGTCATTATGGAACATAGTTGTCGATGATCTGATTCATGGGCTAAGCGCCCAAGGAATCTGGGTCCAGGGTTTCGCAGATGATATCGTGATAGTAACTAGGGGAAAATTTCCCAGCACTGTTGCGTATCAGATGCGATATGCCCTTCACTACATAGAGAACTGGTGTCTGAAAGAGAACCTCTCCGTGAACCCTTCTAAAACTAAACTGGTAGCCTTTACAAATAAGAGGAAGCTTACTGGACTGAGTGAGCTGAAATTATTTGGAGAGGTACTGGAAAGAACCAATGAGGTTAAGTATCTAGGGGTAACCCTGGATTCGAAACTCAATTGGAATACTCATATTACCAATATAACCAATAGGGCTAAGCGACTCTTCTGGAACTGCAGACGAGTTGTAGGTAAAACCTGGGGATTGAAACCAAAGGTGATATGTTGGTTGTACACATCAGTGATACGACCGACAGTTACTTATGGGTCAGTACTCTGGTGGAGAAAGACGGCTTTGCAATCTTGTGTGACCACTCTCACCACCCTACAAAGACAAGCGCTTCTAAATATAACAGGAGCCTTGAATAGTACAGGAACGGCTTCATTAGAGGCTATCACAGGTCTCCCTCCGCTGGAATTGTATATTTCGGCGGTAGCCTTTATGACCATCCTGAGGCTCAAAGCAAACAATACTTGGAGGCCAAATTATGTATTGAATAGCCACACAAACATTACTGGGACTATACTTGAGGAATACATCTTTATGATGAACTTAGATATGATGACACCAGAACTAATCTTCACTGAGAAGATTAACACAATTATACCATCTAGAGAACAAAAAGTCCCAAACATTAATGGAGACTTAATATGGTTCACTGATGGATCTAAAACTGCCCATGGTACTGGATCAGGAGTCTTTGGGCAAACATGTAACTATAATAAATCTTACAGCCTAGGTCAACATACAACGGTGTTCCAGGCTGAAGTTTTTGCTTTGGTGGCCTGCATTGATGAAATAATTGATGAGGACCCTAAAGCTAAGAGAATCAACATTTACACAGATAGCCAATCGGCTATTCTGGCTGTAAAGAACCCTCTCACCAAATCAAAACTGGTGAGAAACTGCAAAGCTCTCCTCAATAACCTGGCAAAAGACAACAAAGTGTCTTTAATATGGGTGCCGGGTCATGAAGGGGTGCATGGGAACGAACGAGCAGATATGTTAGCGAAACAAGGCTCGAAAAAAACTTTTGAAGGCCCAGAACCTTTCTGTGGCATCACTAAAGATGCTATGAAAAACGAGGTTCAGAAATGGCTGATAAAGAATCATCAAAATAAATGGAGAACCACTCAAGGGCAAATCCAGACTAAAAAAATAATCAAGAATATTGATAAAAAACTCTCGAACAGTTTGATGAACCTCAATAAACGAGAGATCAAAACGGTCACTGAAATGGTGACTGGACATTGTCGTTTAAGAAATCACCTATACAAACTAGGTAAGGTGAATGAACCATGGTGCAGAAAGTGCGAAATGGAAGAAGAAACTGCCATACACATACTATGCTATTGCAGTGTGCTAGATGATGTAAGGCAGAACTTCACTGGTCAAATGAGGTTTGAACCAGAAGAGATCTTAAAACTACCAATAAGAAAACTGTTGGCCTTCGTTGAGGCCACAGGACTTATTAAAGTTTAAGGAGAAGAACAGGGTTTGGTACAAAGGTCTTATGACCAAGTGCCAGAGACTAACGAGTCTCGCCTGAGTTAAGAAGAAGAAGAAGAATTTACCTAACGGGGGCGACTTACCCAATTGTTAAGTAAAGTTGTTTTGATAAAATGAAAACTTTTTGAGTTATTAGCAGAAAACTGATTAAGAACATTGATTTTTTCGATATAAAACTAACACTTTTGATAGCGAATGAATCGAAAACTATTAATTTTATCAAAAAAATGTATAGAACGTTTTTTGCTTATAATGAATGTTTTTACCAACTCTTGCGGTCAAAATATAATAAAAATTTCCACCTTTGAGATGGGGTGGCAACCACCCCCATGGTAAAAGCGCCTTTCGGCATCATATAGATTTTGATCCTTGGACTATCCACTAATTATTCTCAAATTTTCAAGCAAATCGATCCATTCTGTAAAAATTGCGAGGTTTTGTCCTATTTTAATCTTCATTACTTGGACTATTTCACTTGAATAGTAAAAATAAGCCTTTTTTTTAGACACTATTGGTTGTCCTTGAGTATTGATTTTGGATGCTAAAATTTGCCAGATAATAATGATTTAAAACACAGAAATTCTTCTTGATTCATTTCATGAACAAAAATTGGTGGTTTTCTGAGTATTAGATGAAAAAGGTTAGCGCAGTCTCTAGGAATATCTAACCTTGCAGTAGTAGAATTTTTAGTTTTTTCTACTGCAGCATGTATAGTGTCTACTTCCATGTGAGTGTGTCCGGGTGCTACTTCTTCTTACTCATAATACTTATGCCCGATTTCACCAACGATACCTAAATATTTAAGAATTACCTAAGTGGATTTAGGTACTTCCTAACTCTAAAACGGATTTCACCATACCATAAGAATTGCCTAAACCGCTTAAGCATTACCTTACGTTAGGATACGGTTTTCGATCTCCCTAAACTTTAGGTATTACTTATCGTTGACAGTCAGGTTATATTTTTACAATTTTGACTAATATGTACTTGTGACGTTTGTCAATAATTTGATTCTTACCTTAATTTTTCTGTTATACTGTAATAATATTAGGTATATTAGTCGTAATTTTGTGTTATCTTTTATATTAATAATATAATATGTGTTGGAAAATATAGAAAATCGTTTGGAGTTTTTTACAGGTCTATTGTCAAAATTATGTAGTCTACCTACTACCTAACAAACTAGTGTTGTGTTTCAAAAACTCATTCATAATATTACTAAAAGTCTATCATTAAAATTTAATAATAAAAGAAGCAATTTTTAACATGGTATTTATTTTAAAATTATTTCATTAATGATAATTCACCTAACTTTAATTTTTCGTCATATAAGTGAAATTTACAACTCTTTTCTTTTCCTCCATTTCACTGCACATATACAAATAACATAAAAAACTTAACAAACTGAATTCACAAATAACTATAACTACTAAATAAAATAACTATACGCTGTGAGCTCGTACGTAGAGGGGATATTTACAAATTCGCGAACGCCAGTAGTGACAAGTTTGTAAACATTTACTGAAAATTTGACATAAATGTCAAAGTGATTAATTTAAAATTAAAAACATTAATTATAAACAATATTAGTTGGTCAAAGCTGTGGTATATATTTTTACCTTAAATATACTTACGTTTTAAATACTGAATTTAAGTTTTTTTAATGTTCCGTAATATCTAATTATAAATAATCTATTATAATCTTAGCGCCATCTACACCATTATTGTCAAAGTATCCGAAGTAAGAAATTGATATTTTATCAATAGAACGTCAAAATGATTAGAAAAATCTTAAAAAAATCGATTACAATTTAATTACTTTTTTGCGTTGTAAATATTAAGCGATAACAATTAAATAGTAAATTTAAAAATTACCGGTAAAAGTTGAATTAGTAACCGCTAGGAGTGACACCAGCGAAGCTCAGAGCGTATAACAGTAGGTACAAAACTGAATAAAACCAACTTAGCAAACAATTTTGACAAATAATCAAAAAAGTAAGGTAATGTCATCTTACTCTTCTTTTTATTTATCAAAAATAGTTCAAACGTACCCGAATTAATACCTAGGAAAGAATTTCCTAGATAAACAGTTCTTTTAGTTGTGAAACGCTATTGTTCTTAAGTACTGACTTAGGAAGTTCCTATCGATAAGAATTACTTAATAAGGCAACTGTTTAGGTATCGTTGGTGAAATCGGGCATTAGTGCCCTTCAGGGCATCGGATGTCTTGTTCTACCTTTTATCCATTTCTTCCAAGCGCTTCTATTGGTGGCCAGGTTCTTCATATCCCTCACACTCATGTGTCTCCTTTCACCTATATCCTGGATCTGGTCCATCCATGTCTTCCTCTGCCTTCCCTTTTTTCTTCTGTTTCCCATTTTGGCTTCATGTACCTTCTTTGTAAGTCTCTTTTGCTCCATTCGTTGTATGTGTCTAAACCAGCTTAATTGTTTGTTTTCGATCTTCCTCATTATCGGTTCTTGTTCCAGCTCTCTTCTTATATCTTCATTTCTGAATCTATCAAACTTCTTAACTCCAGCTATTCTTCTCATGTGTTTCATCTCGGTCGCATTTATCATTGATTCATGTTTCTTTTGCACAATCCATGTTTCTGCCCCATATGTCATTATCGGATTTACTATGCTGTTATATACTCTGAGTTTAGTTTTGTTGTTTATTTCTGACTTTCCAAAAATTGTATTATTTAAAGAGTAATACACGTTAGTTGCCTTCTTCATTTTATTAGTTACTGCCAAGTCCGAGTACTAGAAATTTGTAATAAATATCAGTCTTGCTTTCTTGGTGTTTGAAATTTTCAATAACAGTAAGAAGCATAACTGATAGTAAAATATTTCGATGTTGACCAGAGCAGCAGTGACTATACATAACGATTTTATTTATATGAGAGGGAATACTATTTAGGTAGGTGTATAAATAGACAGGAAGCAATTTCTTGTCCACCTCTTTGAGCTATAGTTTTATAGATATAGCATTTAGTAGAGTGTGTAGTTCCTTGCATCTCCAAAATGGTACTTACGGTTCAGAGTCCAAATTTTCTCTTATAGAATGAAATGCTGCTTTTTAAGTAGGGAGTGAGCAAACATTTTTGTAGGTCAAAACTGAAGACCACCAAATTTGGATTGTTTGAAAGCCAGTTTATCTTCCTCTTTCTCTTCAAAGAATTTTTCACTTTCAGGGTGGACTCTTTCATTTTCATCTGTAATGAATTTAATAATAATAATGATAGTCTCTCGTTTTATACCGCTCACGTGGCTTTGGGAGTATAGCAGGGTAGTCTGCTATATCTAGGGCCCACGGTATACAAGGAAGGTAACAGGGCCAGTGCTACGCTTCAACCGCCTATTATTACCCCTGGTTTTGCCCAAGGTACTCATTTTATTCAGGCTGGGTCGACCTGGGGCCTATAAACATTTTAAAAATGTCTAGTAAGAAGTAAAGAAATAAAGTAAGAAGTAAACACAAGTTAAATTCTTCTACAAAAGTTTGTTACATTTTTGAAATAGAAAGATCGTGAAACAAGTATTTCTTTGTAGTTGTCTCTCGAGAGTAGTAACCTTGAAATGAAGAAAACATCAGAATGTGTTATTAGCTTATTACATATTTCTCAACTTCCTTTATTTTTTGATGTTTTGTATGATTTCCACGATCATCGCTCGAGCAAATTTGATGTTAGGTTCCCTGATAAAGGGCTGATGTCAAATCAAATTGAAGGAGGTGGTGTTAAAAGAGTGACAAATGTCAACATTGGCCTGTATAGAAATAAAATTGCTAGAAGCATTGGGCCGAAGTCTACATTGGTCCTTTCTGCTTTAAAAATTAGTGTTCATTAGAGTTAGGCACTGGCCAAAAGTAATGCCATAAATCTGTTAATACTATATCTAGACTTTGGTCCCTTCGTATTGTTTATTTGAAATCTAATATAAAAATGCACATATGCCCAAACAGTCGTAGGGTGGCCGGTACTTTATGTCCCGATTAAACCCCGGTTAGCTGAGGTTTAATTGGCACAGAAAATACGGGCCCTAAGAATAACATACTTCATAAATACAGTTATAGTTATTATGGGCCATTCCACGAACATACGCCTGTTTTGGATTACTTCGACAACGAATATTTTACTGTGCAACATAAGAGGTACGAAAGTAAATGGCGCTAATAATTATTCCAATAAACAACAATGTAATCTGCAATTTGCTTTCGTTTTTCTTATTTTGCACAGTAAAATATTCGTTGTCAAAGTAATCCAAAACAGGCGTATGTTCGTGGAATAGGGTATACCTATAATTATAATAGTATGTATATTGTATATTATAATTGCATTTATGAAGTCTGTTATTCTTAGGGCCCCTATATTCTGTGCTAACCGTTAGCTAACCGGGGTTTAATCGGGACATAAAGTACCGGCACTAAAACTGACATTGGCCCCTTTTAGAACCAAGCTCCTGATATAATAGTCTATAAACGATTTATATTTACCTTGGTTTTAAGTTATTTATTCTAAAAAAATCTCCTTCCATTAAATTTCAGTTTGAAACCACGAGGAAATATGAATAATGTGTTTTAATTATCTCTACTGTCGCTTTTATCACATTTTATCTTGATCAATGTAAAAACTTTGTATTTTTGATGTTTCATTTTGACTTTTTAACCCTTAACCGCAACCTATCAAAGTATCAAATTAATCAAATTACAATACAAATTTACAATGTTTTTCAAACAGATTTCAAAAGTAAATATTGTACATCTCTTTTTCCTTGCAGTTGTTAATAGAGCAAATAGATGCAGGACTTGCAGGAATTGTTTAGCTAAAACAAAAGGGTTAATATTTTTTGTTCTTCTTCGACACATGAAAAACATAACATTTATCTCTTTTTTTTCTAACCGTATTGTACTAAAACAGTGACCTAGGCACAGGAACGGATTAGCACACTATTACAATATAATTTTTTTTTATTTAGCTAATGCCTCGACAACTAATGGTCATTGGCATGGTAGGTACGATAAATTTTTACAGTTAGGTACCTAGTGTCATGTGTAGTGTGTGTGTTGAGTAAGTGTCTTGTTACTTTGCAAAGTCGACGTCATTGTCTTTGCAAAGAGACGCTTAGGGCCGGTTGTTCGAACGCTAATCAAAAATAATCATGATCAAATATCTAATTACTGTCACAACTGTCAATGTCAACTTTGATTGGGTTGCTGAAAACTTACAATTGAAAAATGAAAAATTACAATCTGAAAAATTTACAATTATGAAATTAGTTAATCAATTATGTTAATAATTGTTATGTTAATTGATTAACTAATCTCATAATTATAATCAATTATGAATTATGTTTTCAGCAACCCAACCAAAGTTGACATTTACAGTTGTGACAGTAATTAAATATTTGATAGTGATCATTGTTGATTAGCGTTCGAACAACCGGCCCTAATAGGGCTTTTCATCGATTGTCATTTGTTTCGAGCTTCTGTCAAATGTTGTATAATCTGTGTATAATATTAATATACACGGATTATACGACATATGACAGAAGCTCGAAACAAATGACTGTGAATGAGAAGTCCTATTGTATCCGAACGTCTGCGGTCCCTTCGGTGAGTACCGATCCCACAAGTACAGAAACTATTTTCATTTTCATTCATTAATTTATAATAAACGAAAAATCTCTGACCCTGGTGAGATTCGAACTCACGATGACCATTCGGACCTTTCGATCCAAAGGTAGGCGCTCTTACCACTGAACCACGGTTAATTTTTTAACATAATACCTTAAATGAGTAAAAAAGAATGTGTGTGTACTTTGTACGCACGTAAGAAGTTATACTTCTACTATTATGTGATTTTTAAGACAATACCAAAAATTAAAAAAAAAATAAAAGAATAAAGCGCACACAAACACATTGAAAAATGCTACAAAGAAAAAATGATTTCTGAACGATAATAATTGTTGGCAAAAATTTTAAATACGCATTTTCTGAAAAAAAAATTATATAACAAATATACTTACAATCATAAAATGCATAAAAAAATAAAAAAAATAAAAACTTGCATCGGGAATCGAACCCGTGAATTTCGGAACGCTTTGATTCGTAATCGAAGCCTAGACTCACTCGTCCAATTCCACATTATTTGTCATGTGGAAAAATAGGGAACTGAACGTTTTAAGGCCGCGTCCCACCATCAAATAATTTGATCAAACTGGCTTGAGCAAACTGAAAGTGACAGTTAGTGACGTCACATCCTGAGTGTTCATTGTGGATAATAATGAAAAATTTTAATTTTAAATAAAGTACAAACAAGTTAGACAACTCAATTCAAAAAATTTGATCAAACTAGACTGATAGTGAGAGCACAGATTTTTAGAATTTCAAAAAAACTGCAATTATGACGTCACTTTGACGTACTTCCCGAATTGGCTCAAACTGTTTGATCAAATTATTTGATGGTGAGACGCGGCCTTTACTGTTTGACAGTTGTTTTGAATATAATTAAATTATGTAGTTTAAATTTTGTGGAAGAAAATATTAAAATATAACAAAACAGTAAGAAAACAATATATTAAATGAAGATTGGTAGAACTTTTGTTGGTAATCAAATTAAGTATGTAAATCAAAGCATTACATACCTACTAGATAAATAAATCTACGCCAAAAAATCATAATTTAAAAATAAAAATCGGACCTAATTTGGGATTTCTCTCTAAAATCCCCATTCTTGAGAAAATAAATGTACATATTTCAATCTAATCCAAATGTATAATTACAATATGATTATAATAAAAACTACTTACCAAATTAGAATGAGTTTTCCTTGTCCAAAATAGTCCAAAAGTCCAAAAATATAGGTATATGAAAACTATTTAAAAATGCAGTATAACTATTAACTAACTTTTGTTTGTTGTTTCACACAAATTTTAAAACGCAACAACCATAAATAATCTAAATACAGCTGTGCCACAGCCGCCATATTGAATAATTTTTGACATGTCATTTGAACACCCAATCAGAACAAAGTTATAATGCGCATGCGCCGGGATCATAGGTTTTAACATATAAAAATTCACCCTCATATCGCCGGTAAAGAAGTATAACTTCAAAAATATTCGCCTCGTAAAATAAAGAATATTTACGTCTAGATTTTTCGAGGTAAGCCAAAACTCAATACTAAGTGCCGAGTGATATGAAGTATTCACTTCAAAAATATTAAACACCTGTTTTCAGTTTTTCGATCCGATGTAAATTTCGTTAAATATTCGACCGCACCGCTTCTTTTAGCACGCTCTGAATATTATATTAATTTCATTTGCTTTTAATAGAGAATAATATATTCTTAAGGCTGAATTATGTTAGAACGGGATGTGGACGATACAGGCCGTGAAACAACCGGGCTCCGCTTCATTTTACAAACATGGAATTGCTAGCGATAGCTGTAGCTTTGTTTGGTTGAATAAAAAAGAAGGAAAAGGCGATGGGCAGTCCACCCAGCATGGATATCATAAATAGCTAGGTACTTCGTCACACGCTCAAAGAAATGTTCGTCATTCATTGTAGAATGACGAACGTTATTTTTCGTTAGCAGCCTCTTCTGGTCCAGTCCTGGACATAGGCCTCCCCTTGTGTTTTGCATATTCGCCTGTCTGGTGCCAGTTTCTTCCTGCATTCAATTAATTTCGTCGATCCATTTTTTTGCGGTCTTGCTGTGCCTCGTGCTCTTGGTCGCCATTGTATTATTATCTTTACCCACTTCTCTTCGCTTTCTCTTACCAGATATCCGGTCCATTTCCATTTAGATTTTGCGATAGCTTCGATAACATCTTTTACTTTGGTTATCTTCCTTAAATTTTCGTTTTTCATAATATGATCTCTCTCTTAAGCTTACATTTCTCATAAGTCTCTCAAAAACTCTTTGAGATGTTTTAAGTCTAGAAAGAGTGGTTAGTGCCATTGTCTCCATTCCATAAGTCATCACAGGAAGGAAAAAAGAAAATCTAAGAAATTCTGAGAAGATTATATATATCTATAAGATTTTTTATTGAGAACGATTTCCGGAGTAGAAATCGAAACGTCAAGCCACAATAACACAGTTTCAGGATCTTGCTAACTGTAATATAATAATATATAAACACACCGACAGGTAAAAAAACAATTAAAATACAATTGTTCCCCGTGAAAAGCTCGCTGACAAGTAGTTTATGTTAAGAGGGAACGAGGGGGCACGGGACGGGTACGGGAAAAGAATGGTCACCGACGGGGCGAGCACGGCCGCTCGACCGGTCCTGTCCCCGTTGTCGCCTCGTCCCGTTGTGCTATAAATTAAACAACGTCTTTCATATCCCCACGAGTCTTCAACGTGCCCCGCAAAACAGCCGTTTCATGCACGGCCCGTTCTAACATACATCAGCCATTACTGAACATACAATACAGGAAAAATGATCTATTTTCCATCGATTGGAATTAAATTTTAAAGATCCACTGTTTGAGGCTCATTGATCATCTCTTAAGAGGATCGGTACGTATTTTCGGCTGCAATGCTATTCAAATGGGGATTCATTTTTTTTGAATCCTGAGAAAACTAATAAGTATTTTTGAAAAATTTAAACGCAGAATGAAAGATTACGTTATTAGCGAGGGTCGAAAGTCCCTGAGAACTTCTATAATGTTTATTTTAATAAGTTACAGGGGTGAAAAACTAAGAGAAAATGTAGTGCGATTTTTAATTTCCAATATCTCATTCGAAAGAAACTTCTTATATATTCTAAGGGACTTTCGGCCCTCGATAATAATTTAGTCTTTCATTTTGTGTTTAAATTTTTTAACAATATTTATTAGTTTTTCAGGATTCGAAGAAAATGGACACCATGTCCGTGGAAATCGAACATTCGCTATCTTTGTCATACAATGCACTCATTCGAATATAATGTTATGACAAGACTTAAGACAGTGACAAGTAGAGATGTGTCCGACCCGCTATTTTGATGTAGCAGTTCATTCTGCTACTGCTTTTTAACGCTTTTACGATGATAATAAAATCAATCAAAGAGTTGTTTATTAAATAGTATTTATAGTGTATTTTAAAAATAATAATTGGTTTAAGGAGTACAAATAATAAAAAGTTATTTATTGTTTATATATTATTTATGGAAAATCCAAGTATTTCAAGTCATTAAAGTTCAAATAAAAGTATTATTTTATAAGAGTTTGTTCCGATAACCTAAATAGGTACGAGTTTAGCTATAAAGTAAAGTGCCCATGGTGGCATAAAATGTAGTAAATGCTAATACTTCAAGTATTGTACCCTCGGAGATCCGTGGAAAAAATTTACAGCCAAAATAACAAAATTCAGTTTGGCAACACTGTGCGAATGTTGATAGTAACATATCCTTTTTAAGATAAGCACAACTGTAATTTAGTCCAAACAAATTAATATATTTTTTTGCCAACAAAAATGAGATTTTTCAACCAAATAATGTTTCAAATATGATGTGCAAAATAATTTTTAATTGGGATCTGCTAATGGGCTTGCTTTTTTTGTCATTAAAGTAAAAAAAACTAAATTTTACTCATTAAATCATTATTGTCCGGTTATCGTCTTAATTATTTTAACTGTACTAATATCCGTCGAGTAATTCTGAAATGATTAATAGGTCGTTAAAACATTTTATCTATAGCGACTTCTGGAATATCTTAAAAATATCGAATTTCATTGATAAAATGCGCATATCCGACCGATCTTCGCTTCGACTATACGTACCACATTTTTGAATATTTCACTACACTTAAAAAGCATTTGCTTTTCTCTGTAGTATTTGCTACTATTTACCAGCCTACATAGAAGAATGTACTACGCTTTTGAAGTATGTGCTTGTTTAGTAGTATTTTGCTTCAGTTTAAGTGAAGTTGGTGGGTGGACGTCTGCGGCGTAGGTATTTTTTTGTTACAAACTGGCAGCATTTATGAATGTGTGTCATAGAAAAATTTACAAACTAAGAAGAAAATTCTTAATTTTTGGGGTCATTCTTTTATCAAATAAAATTTAATAATTGTGAAGAAGATTAACAAATAACAATAATCCATTTTTATCCTCGCGTAACTCGTTTGTCGCTTCGGATCTGAGTCACTCATTTTTACTCATGTACAATTCTAATAATTTGATACGTAAAAATGTGAATTTACAAATCACAAGCACATGGAAAACTAATTCCATCACGATTGGTGTAATGCAGACAGGCCCGTAGCTAGGTGTTTTCCATGGGGCGTGGGAGGGGTTTTAGGTAGTACGAAAATTTTTTGCCAGAATAAGTTAAGAAGGACCGCTTAAAGCAAAAATTTTTTGGAGCCACGCCCAATTTTTTTCATCAATTAAACCAAGAATCGTTAAGCAAGTTTACAAAACTTATCTGCAACTGTCCACAATGTTTTAGCAATGCATTTTGTTCAAGAACTAGTTCAGAGAGGAAACCTCTTCGCTTCAGACCATTTTTTATTTTAAAACAGTAGATATGTAACAGGTATACTTACTTGAATAAAAGAAATTGTTATTTATTTATTTATTTATTAATTATAAAGGTATGTTGCGGTTTTTAAGACAAAATCTTTCTATTACGTTTTCAGAACTTATTCGAATATCTCTATGTACCGACATTAGTGCTAATCCGTTTAATCTTTCATTAAGGGTGGAATTTCTTAACCAAGATTTTAAACGTCGTTTTTTTTTAGCGTTGAAAATGTCCTTTCTGGAGTTGCCGTAGAGCAAGGCAAAGTTGCCAGTATTTGTAGTAGGTCCTTAATATTGGGGAAAAACGAGCCATCTGCATTAAGAAAAGCCTCAATGGCAGTTCTCGGGAGATTATCATTATTACAATTGGCATTAATCCACTTGTTCTGCCACACATGAAATTCTGCCGAGAATGAACAAAAATTTTTGTAATATAATTCACAAATTTGTTTAAAAGTTTCGAGTTTAGCTTTAGCGATTACACATTTTTCTGGTATAAGTAACTGCAAGTGGGAAATTAATTTGTGATGTTCAGAAAAACGATCTTTTAGTTCAACTAAAATGTGATCGATAAATGGAATATACAGATTTCTAAGATAGTATTGCTCAGCATCTTCAGCCGGAATGTTTCCACGCTGAGTTTGACGACTTACAGTTCTTGGTTTTGCAATCTGGCCACCAATATTCAAAACAAGCTTTTCTGCTTCTTTATAAATATTATTAAAAGATCTGTCGCAAGTGTCTCTAGATGACTGGATCGACTGTACTAATAAATCGACGTATTCAACACACGCTACCAAATCTACATTAATTTTCTGAAGATTTTTTGTTAAGTTTACGGTAAAAGAGAATAAGTTATTCAGTGTTAAAAGAGTGATAATAAATTCTGAATTCATAATAGTGGAAGATAGTTGTAAAGCCTGAACTGAAGTCTCTCTGTTAGGTTTCTCTTGAAGAACCTCAAGAGCTTCAACTATGTATTCATAGAGCTCTACAAATCGAGCAATCGATTCATGTTTTTCGATCCAGCGTGTTTCGCACAGACCAAGTAAAGTTTTGTGGTGTTTGCTCTTACATCGATTTTTTATAATACCGTCTAATACATCTGTTCGCAACGATGATATTTTAAAAAAATTTACAACGGATTTGACGGTTCCTATACAATTTCTAATCATCGGAATTTCACATGAATGTGCAATGACTAAATTTAATGTATGAGCACTACAATGAACAAATTGTGCTCGTGGATACTTTTCAGAAATAAGGCTTCGTACCCCTTTGTACTGGCCACTCATGACGGCGGCACCGTCATATCCTTGACCTACAAAGACAATCTAAATTTAAGTCAAATTTTTTTAAAATAGACAAAATGGTATTGGTTAAACCCACTGCTGTTACATCATTAACTATGACAAAACATAAAAAATCTTCCCTAACTACTTCTTTTCTGCTGTCCACATATCTAACGCACAATGAAAGCTGTCGCTTTCGAGATATGTCCTGGGTTTCATCGACTAAAATTGAAAAATACCCAGCCAATTTTATTCGTGATAAGATTTCGTGTTGGACTAAGTCACCACATATTTGAATCAGTTCATTTTGAATGGTGGGACTTGTGTACATACTCCTAGAACCACAAGACTGTGACTGTAGATGGTTTAAAAGAATGACATCGCCACTTTTTGCCCTATATCTTAGCAGAGACCTAAAATTTCCATCATTATGTTCAGGCTCCTCCAGCTCAATGGGACCAGCATCATTTGTACCTCGTAAAGCCAGTTCTTGCCGTCCACACAACAAAATTGTTTCAACTATAGGTTTAAGTTTTTTACGATTTTCTTTTGCTTGTTGTTCCCGCTTTGAGTCCAGCATGTTGACAATATCTGTGGCCCTTCCTTTCATTACAGACGTAAAATTTTCAGCTTTAACTGCTGCGTTTTTATGGTAATCCTTTGTCTGATGTGCCTCATAAGTCTCCTTCGCTTTTTTCCAGTTAGAAAACGGTTTAACCACTAAAGTTCCAAGGTCTTGCCTGCCTTTTCCACCCACGCGTTGACCAAATAAAACACAAACTTTACATAAAGCACCTTCTACTTTTTCAGAATATGTCAACCAACTATAAAGTTTTAACCAACTTCTTTGAAAAGATAGGTGTCTCTTTTCAGAAAGGGGAAATTCCCCCGGAAATAATTTTCCGGGGGAGTCCAACAGTTGGTCAAAGCTTCTAATTTTAAAAAATCATCTGAAGAAGCACTGTCTATAAAATTTCCAATATCCAGTAAACTATAATCGTTTTTCTTTAACGAAGACTCAAGCTCAGCCTCAGGTTCAGCCAATTTAGGTGTATCAATGTTAAAGGTCGAACTACAAGCTGGTGCTGAAGGTGGATCATTACTTGTTGATTCTGGAATACTACTTTCATTGATAACACTTGACTTACTTTTTTTGTTGACGGTCCCGATAAAACTGTCAATAGAAGTCTGCTGAAGTCGCTTCATATTTTTGCTGTAATAAAAAAATGCAGACGTTTTACCGAGCGTAATGCCGAAGCAGCCGAAGCTGAATAATAAAAAATTATAGATTGTCGAAAAAACTGTAAAAAAGGTAAATCTGACGTGGCAATGTGGCATAGAAGTTTTTATTTGATTAGTATAGAAATGTTAACGAAACTACACAAATCAAATACTGTTCGCTGTAAAGGTTTAAACCACAACGTCCATGATTTGACAGCTCATTGGGTTTATTTTTACTATAAATTAATCATTCGAACATATTTACATAGGTACTCAACCTAAATTTTTTAACCACCATGTAATAGCCACATATACTTTATAAAATAAAAAAAATCTATTCCACCAAATTAGCTAACGTCACCAAACTGTTTTAACAAATATGAAGAAAATAACCGCATTTTGGTATTTTTATTTATCGGAAATAAAAATATATACATAAACCTGTATTCTATATATTAAAAACTTAATAGCACATAGCACTTACCTAAATATTATGTTTTTAGTATTTTCGTAACCCGTTTTGTCGATTAAATAACACTCACACTCACAAACAAATTGCAACTGCAAACTGCAAGCAAATTACGCATGCCAGTGGCGCGATCGGCAAGCGTCGACATAGCGTCGGATCAGCTCGCCAGGCGACTGCAGCCAGGACACGACACGTCAGCAGTGCAGAATAATATTTAATCTCAATGCATAATAAGCATAACTTTTATCTTTGTTCTATGCATAAAAGTGGTAAATATTTAGCCGCACCGTCGCACAGCGTTGAGCTTTAATATCAGCACGTTTATTAGACAATTCGTAATTCGTACAAACAATCTCTGGAATTTAAATAGGTACCTGTAACTTATTTGAATTTTTATTAGCACGGTATGTTGAGTTTAGTATGTACTTTATGTCTCGTCCTCGTCTCATGGGGGGGGGGGTTTGAACCCCCTAAACCCCCCTTATCTACGGCCCTGAATGCAGACACGGCTGGCGCTACGCTTTGTAGTGATCATAGTAATAAATCATTTGATGTGATCATTTGATATGACCACAAACATATCTACAATCGGCAAAAACTTCCAAAAATCCAACATATAGTTTACTCCGATATATACTTACCGATAGATTTTATAGATAATATTTTCACTATAAATTTAAAATTAATTTGAAAAATACAAAAGTAATTAATTTGATTTATGTAAAATAGTACTTACTTCAATTGAGCTAACCGTCTATTTCTTCGCTTTTCAGTAACACATTTCTTGTAACAACGTGTCCCATATTTTAATTTGCGCAAATAAAGAAATAAAAAAAGTCTTTATAAATTAATTGAGTAATACTACATTAACATATACAATTGAGTAATACATATACAACGCAGTTCTTCACATGTTCAAACCTTATCTAAGCTTTCCATGGTAACAGGACATTATTAAAATTTTTTTTTTCTGATTCTGGTTTTGGTTTAGAACTAGAACCTTTAGCCACGTAATTGTATAACTTATCTCTAAGTCAGGGGAGTAATGTGTAGTGTGTGTGTGTTGAGTAAGTGTCTTGTTACTTTGCAAAGTCGACGTCATTCATTATTAAAATAAGTTTACAACTTTTTTTCTTTTTCGACTATTTGTATAGTATATAAATAATGGTAACCACTGAATACATAATTAGTGAAAAAATAATCCTATCATTTATACAAGTAAAGGTTATCCAAGAACATTCAAAAACTGAACGAAACCGATTTAGTAGCCATATCGAGCCATATCTACCTTTCTAATGACAATGTCACTGTCAACCTAATGTTTACATCTGCAGTTTCCATACCAGTGAGAATTTTACTACACGTAATTTGCCGTGTAAAGACACAAAAAGTAGGGATAGCCGTAAAATATTTGCGAATTATGTACCCGTAGCCTTAATTACATATCGGTCTTCATATATGGTTTTTACTTTACTATTAGTTATTCAAATATGTATATTTAAATAAAATTAAGAAGACATCTTTCCTCAATTTCAACAATTTTGTAAGTCCGATCCTGTAGTTTGTTTGTAAAGTAGAGTGATGGTGGCTAATGGCTAATCTACACCACTCTATTCGATTCGGATTCGAGTGTAATTCGAGCATTCGATTACACTTTTTTCCGCAGGGTGAGACAATTTATAACCTAAAAACAATTTTTTGGGAAATTATCAGTTTGTTATTTTAGGAAATGAATAATAAACTTCCAGCATAAGTAACGTTCACAATATGACCTAAAGAAATAGTACAATTTAATATCTGTTAAAAATTGTAAAGTAAATGATTAAAATGAATGATGCTAAAGAAAACTCTGGTTTTAAAAGTTACATAGGAGAATCAGAACTAGAAGTAAGTTTATATCATTGATGGCTATGTATTCAGTTTTAAATTTGTTTTCGTTTTGTTTTTAGTCCATTAGTTTGGATGATATACAACGAACAAAAATCTTAGAAGGTAAATATTTGTTACACAACCTACTGAAAAAAATATTAATTGTTCAAACATGTTTTAGGGGAAACCATTGTCCATGAGGAACCCAAAGTACTTCTTTATGTACCTCTTAGTGATAGAAAGACATGTATTAATGGGATCCTAGCAGTGACCACTTTTAAGCTCTCATTTATGAGTGCAGAGGAACAAGAGTCATCTAATTGCTACCAGCAGAATGTTTTATTAGGTGTAAATGATATATGTCTGTCTTCCATTGATGTTATTTATCAACTAGGCGATAGAACCAAGAAGAAACTTTTACCAGGACAAAATGTTACTGGGAAGGTCAAAGAAATACTTATCGTCTGTAAAAATATGAAGAGTTTTGAGTTTAGTTTTAAACATAGTTCAAAAGAAAGTGGGAAGAAAATAGTCAATGCCTTGCTACACCATGCATACCCAAAAAGGCATTCTTTATTATTTGCTTATGATTATAAGTAAGTAGATAAATTTATATACTAAATTCTAAACAATATACACATCTTAATTAGCTGGGAACAAGGACAGCTACTTTCTATACACAGATGGGAAAACTAATGTTCTTATTGTTCATTTGTGACTACAATGTGGTCTCTTGAGAAATTATTTCATATATTCTATTTTAAAAAATATCAACATAATAGTAGGGAATGCAAATATGCTAAATTTGCAGTTACTCGAACATTATGGGGACCTATTAGTTGTGAAGATTAGATTCTAAAACAAAAAAAAAATTAAATTAAGTTTTCTATTTTAGTGGGGACTTTCCATTTTTAATTAGTTTTCGATTTTTAACAATCGTTTTTTTTATCATAGCGCCATCTATCCATAATTCGAAAAAATGTGTCAAATAAAGGTTACTTATTTTTATGTAAGGAATCCAAATCTGCAATAAAAAATGGGGGCTCCTATTTAAGATGTTAAAGTAACCCCTTACCCTACCTTTGTTGGTGGTCGTGTTTTATGTCATTAGATAGATTTTAAAAAAATACTGAACACATATTTTTCTGTGTTTTGATCTAATGTTTATTTTACAAAATATCGTGGGGTTCCTATTTAAAATTTTAAAGTTACCCCCACCCCTCTCCGTGGGGGGTTGTGTTTGTTATGATTTGATAGATTTTTGAAAAATATTGAACACATATTTTTCAGTTTTTTGATCTGACGTTCATTTCACAAAATATTTGCTTTTTTTTTGGAAACTGTGATTCACCCATTCCCTTATGCCTCGCTCAGATCGTCAGATTTTTGAAATATACACTGTTCTGTATGTACTTATATATTATAGACCGGTCACTCTAGTATAGAGTATAGGTCGCTCAGGTTCATGAGCTCTTTTAATCCATTTCATGCGGTGGATTGGTCCGCATAATTCCTCTTCATTATCCTTTATAGATTTTCGTGTTTTTTTGCTTTTTCTGTAATCTGTTTCCATTCTTTCCTATTCTGTATTTTTTCTCTCCAGCCTGTAATTTCCATATTGGATATATCCTCTCGCAGTTGGTCTTCCCATCTTATTTTCGGTCTTCCTCTAGGTCTGTTTATTACTGGCGTCCAATTTGTTATCTGCCTAATTAGTGCATCTGCTTCTCTTCGTTGGATGTGGCCAAACCATTTTAACCTTTGTGCTTTAATGAATCTCACTATATCTTCTCCTTCCATTAGATTTCTTATTTCGTGATTCATCAGAATTCGTATTTCTCCTTGATCTGTTTTGATTAGGCCATGTATTCTTCTAATAATTTTTCTTTCTATTATTCTCAGTTTTTCTTCATCTTTTTTTGTAAGGCACATTGCTTCTGCTCCATAAGTGATGACTGGTCTAATTGCCGCTCTATATATCTTTGTCTTTATTTTCTTGCTTAGGTTTTTATCTTTAAGTAACTTGTGGTATTTCCAGAATGCCCTATTCCCTGCTTTAACTCTTTCATTTATCTCTATGCTTCTTCTGTTTTGACCATCTACTATCACTCCTAAGTATTTAAAGCAGTCAACCCTTTGGAATACATTATCACTTATTCTTATCTCTTTTATTCTATTTACTTGGTCTTGATTTCTCGTACTTATTAAGTATTTTGTTTTTTTCTGATTAATTATTAACTTTTGCCTCTCTTGTCAATGTTAGCAGTGCATCTTCTAGACTTCTCTTGTCACGGGCTATCAACCCTAGGTCGTCTGCATACCCTATTATTTGTGTAGAACTTTGGATTATTGTCTTTTTTGTTAGTCCTGTGTTTCTAATTACTCCCTCCAAGGCTATATTAAAGAGCATTGTCGATAGGCTGTCATCTTGTCTTACCCCGTGTTCTATGTTGATATTCTTCGTTTCACCATCCACTGTTTTGACCTTTGCTGTTGTGTCCATCATTGTCATTCTGGTCAATCTTATTAATTTTGCAGGTATATTCATATTTTTCATTTCTTTTAATAGCTGTTTTCTGTAGATGCTGTCGAAAGCCTGCTGGAAATCAATAAACAGTATGTGCAATTCTATGCCATGTTCGTAACTTTTTTCGATTGTTTGCGTTAAAACGTGGATTGCATCAATTGTTGATCTCCCTTTTCTAAATCCCTGTTGATATGGTCCTAAGTTTTTTTCTGTGTATCTGGTTAGCCGATTTCTTATAATTGTTGTCATGATCTTATATGTTGTATTTAATAGCGTAATTGCTCTATAATTGCTGCAAAGCGTTGGGTCTCCTATTTTAAAAACTGGTATAATGAGTCCTTTCTTCCATTCTTCAGGCATGTATTCCTTTTCCCATATACTGACCATTAATTTATATATACGGTTTAGAAGGTCATCTCCTCCATTTGCAATAAGTTCATTGTTAATCTCATCTGGTCCTGGAGTTTTGTCAGATTTTAGTTGTTTTACTACTTCTATAAATTCTTGGTAGGTAGGTGCATCTTCTTCATCTCGGTTATCTGTTATATCTTCTTCTTCTGTGTCGATTGCTTGGTTGCTTGTATTTATATCTTTAAAGTGATTTTCCCAATCTTTTTTGCTTATTTTGCTGGTCACTTTGTTACCATTATATTGTTGTTTTATATATTCAAACAATTTTTTGTTGTCTCTATTATTTGTTTCAATCTCTTGCATCTGATCTGAGATCCAGGTCTCTTTCTTTCTTTTATAAAGTTTGGCCGCTTCTCTCTTTTCTTTCTGGTATTGTTCTCTTTCCTCTTGTCCGCTATTTTCAAGCCATTTGTTTCGTGCCAGCGTTTTCAGTTGACTTTGGTATCGACATTCTTCGTCAAACCATTCTTTAGTTTTTTTATTTTCTTGAGGTCCTATGGCTTGCTCCGCAGCCTCTATGATGCTCATTTTTATATTTTTCCATTCCTCTTCTACGTTCGTGCCATTGTACCTCTTTAGTTTTTGTACTAATTCCTCTGAATACTCTTGTTTTGTTTGTTGCACTTTTAATTTGGTTAAGTTCCACTTCCTTCTTTTTCCTACTTTATTATTAGCTTTGATGATTTTCATCTTCATTTTGGCTATTAAGAGTATGTGGTCAGTGTCAGCGTTTGCTCCTCTAAAGGATCTCACATCTTGTATTATCTTTGTCCATTTTTTCGAAATCAAAACATGATCTATTTGGTTGCCATCTGATCTCCCTGGTAACATCCAGGTTATCTTGTGTTCCCTTTTATGAATAAACTTCGTACTGACGATATAGGTATTTGTTGCTGCTGCCAGATTGCAAACTTTTGCCCCGTTATCGTTTGTGACATTGTGGATCGTTTCTTTACCTGCTACATTTTGGTTGTAGCTCTCTTTTCCCACTTGCGCGTTAAAATCTCCCAGTATTATTAAGTCGTTCCTAGGAATATTTTCGCAGGTTTCTTCTAAAAGTTCATAGAATTCCATTTTATCTTGTTGGTCTGCTTCCTCGGTAGGTGCGTAGCAGTTAACTAAAGATATATTGGCTTGTTTATTTTCGATTCTGATGTAGGAGATTCTTCCATTAATAGCTTTGAAATGTATAACTTTTTCTCTCATTCTTTTGCTCACCATAAAAGCTGTTCCATTTTTCCCCTGTTTGTCTTCTCCTGAGTAATACATAGTAAAGTTTTTCTTCTTAACTGTTCCTTCATTTTTCCATCATATCTCCTGTAGTGCTAGTATTTCTAGTTCGTATTTTTCCATTTCTAAAGCAATTTCCTGCATTTTCCCTACTTTTAGCATTGTCTGGATATTCCATGATCCAATTTTAATGGGTTTAGCTCTTTTATTCATGTTAATTTTATTCCTCTTTTTCTTGTACATTGTTTTATTATTATCATTATCCATTTCCTTAGCCGGGTCTGTTTCCACTATCCTTCGGTTTGATTCTTTCAGTTTTTTGGATTTTCTCTGTTGTTTCCAGTACACTTCAGCTTTAAGTCTTTTATTATGTTATTCCATTCCCAAAGTTGATGTGTATTCTTCGTTCTTCATAGGTTCTTTGTTCGTCGATAAATATTTTTGTACCTTTGAGGATTTTCTTTTGTTCCATTATTTTCTTTTTATCTTGTATATTTTCCAATTTTGCTATTATGAACGGCTGTGAATTTCTTGGTCTAATTATCTCTGTTTGTTCTATTTTAGCTTCAACGTTGAGTTTTATTTTTAGTAAATTTTCTAGATCTTCTTTTACATTTTCTTCTCCTATTTTAATTCCCCTGACTATTACGTTTTTCTCAATTTTCTTTTTCTCCTCTCTTTCCGTTCTATCCTCTAGGTCGCTTAGTCTTTTTGGCACTGCCTCCTTAAATTTTAGTTTGCTTAGCGTTTCCATTTCTTCTCGCACTTCTTTAATTTCAGCTTTCATTTGTTTATTTTCTGCTCTTATTTCACTCATTTCTTGCTTTAGTAGCATATTTTCTCTTTTCAGCTCCTGGTTTTGATTTCTTAATTCTTTAAGCTCTTCTTGGATTCCATCCAATTTTTGCTCTATCCTCGTATCCCTTGTTTCCATTCTGTCTTTTATGAATTCTTCCATGTTGTTACTATTCGATTGTTACTATTTGATTGTTACTATTTGATATACTAAATATATTTTTTACACACATATAATTTGGCTGTCTACGGTAAGTGCAAAAATCCGATTCAACCTCGCGGAGGTTTTTGCCCTTCTTAGACTGGCCTATTTAAAAGGGTATTTATTTCTTTCTTCCCTATTTCTCAGTGCTTTTTTCAGATTTGGCAACACCGCCAAAAATTGTTTAGCCGTTACCTTCTTATGGAATGCAATAATTGATTGTTTTGTTTATTTATAGCTAACCTTGTACTTAACTTACCTTATCTTAACCTGACCATTTCGAGTTTTTCTAAGGGTAGATTTTTTTTTCGGACCCCCCTTAACGAACTCCCCCGTAATAAGAATCGATATATGGTAGGGGTAAATTTACGGGCTATAAGGTTTTTCCCAATGTGATTTTTTGATGAGCTCGAGTCTGCAAAAATCAAAGTCAATATAATATTATAATATGAAGTCTAAGTAATAATTATTATTATTTTATTATTATTCTTTAAATTTGACTGATTTTTTTTTTAAATTTGACTTTTGTAGTAAGTTAATAAATCTTAATTTTCAATTTGCTCGAAATCAATCCAAATGGACTATTGCCATTCTCCCTCTGTACCCTTCAACTGAACTAGTATTGTCATTAAAAATTTAATGAAAATGTTGTTTACGCATTATTCCTCTAATTTTTAGATTTGTACGTCTTTATAAAATAAACAGTTGTTTTTAGAACTCTTTAGCGACGTATTAGTATTTATAATATAATGCGTTCACAGAGTGGTTAGGGACTAGTCCATAACAAAAATTGAAAATATTATATAGTTGCAAAATAGAATTGTGAATATTAAATTGACTTCAATACATAATATAAAATACATTATTAAATAATTTTCTTTGCAAATTTTGTCTTAAAGGCTAAGGGTTGAAAAATAACAAATAAATATTATAAAATGCATTCCCATAAAAAATCTTTATTTTACATACTTAAATATGATACATATTTAAACACGATTAAGATTTAAATAAGCATAAGTCTACTGTTTTTAATTGTTGGTAAAAAAGGATAGTTTTCACCCCTAAAAAACCACACACATCAGAAGTCATAAAATAACCATGTGTCATATCTTAAAATAATTCAGTTGTGTACAGTTTCTTATTATATTTGATATAATATAAAGTGTTGGTCAAAAGTTCCCTCCCCTCCTCGTATCTTTTGAACAGTTATACTTATAATAGTGAAATTTGGAGGGAAGAAATAAACAGACGTAAGCTTCTCAAATAGCTAGTAAAGCTAGAAAGTAGCTTCTCATAAAAGGTGACGTAACAGTGACCGATGACGTTACAGAGCCACTTTGACCAATAATTTTAAATAGGACCTTATGGCAAGTGATGTCTCGTTTGAAAAGTATTGAAAATATCTATTTTTGTTTGGGTTTAAGTTGATTTTGATGAATAAATTAAATAAATATAAAATTGTAGTTTCGCATTTAATTAATAAAGATTCAAACGTCCACTGATGGTTATTTGCAGAAAAGTTGACGTTTTTCAATTATGTATCTAGTTGGTAATCATCTAGTTAGACGTCAAAGTAAACTTTTTTAACAAATAACCATAGGCGGACGTTTGAATCTTTATTAATTAAATGTGAAACAAAGTTAGTGTGATTGAATAGGTATTTTCAATTCTTTCCAAACGAGATATCTGTTGCCCATAAGGTCCCTTTTAAAATTATCGGTCAAAGTGGCTCTGTAATATCATCTGTCACTATTACATCACTTGTTATGACTATTTGAGAAGCCAACATCCATTTATTTCTTCCCTCCAAATTTTACTGTTATAAGTATAACTGTTCAAGGAGGGGGACAGGGGACTTTTTGACTAGCACTGTATAATATGTGAATTATTTTTAACTTAATACAAAGTGGCAATAAAAAGCTTCTTATTGGATTTAACATCATCCTTCAAAACTAAGACAACAGGATTTTCCATTAACTATTAATGTACATTGTGACTAATGAAATGCATTGTATCATCAGTTATTATCAGAAATGTCTGCATAAATGGGAATTTGGATTTTTTTATATATTTATAAACATAATATTGTAGTAGAAAATTTTTATAAAAATTATTTTAATTTTTTTGTTTTAACGTAATGCTTTAACTTTTTTGTAACCTCACTTAATATTATCTGAACTTTTTTCTCAGGTGTGATGTTAATCTTCTTCAATTTAGCAATTGGTCTTTTGCTATTTTTTATATGTTGATTCCGTTCCATTTTTCTGTGTGTTTGGCTTACTGGTTTATTTATTGCTCCCAAATCTGCTTCTTATGCCCTCCCTATTTATTTTGTCTCGCCGTTTCTTAGGATTTTTATTTCTGCTGTATGTTTATGTTCATGTTTCTGCAGTTATTATCATCCTTATGTAGTTTTTTAAAAATCAGGTTATGTGTCTCTTTATGTAATCTTTTTCCCTCTGCTTCTAATATTTTCGCCTATATTTTTTGTTATTCGTGGGCTTTTATTGTGTTTTATTTCCCTTTATTTCATTTTTTATTTCTTCCTTTTTAGGTATTTCTAGTACTATGTGATCATCTTCAATTTCATGGACAGTTTCCCTTTCTTTATCGTTTTTGTTTAACAATTGCGTCAAGTAAGTTTGCCAATTTCTCATTATTTCACTATTTCCCCTGATTCATTTAATAATGTCCCTGTTCTCGCGAAAAAAATAATTCCTGGAAGATTTACAGCGAAGGAATCATTTTGCAATAAGTGACTACAAAAGAAAATAATTTTGTTAATGTACCGGCCACCGGCGAATACTATATTTTCCAAAAGGTTGTGGGAAAAACAATTACTCCTCTACAGATATCGCCGTAAAAAAATATTGCTATTTACGTGCCCAAGAAGATTATAAATTTAAAAATTTTTGTGACGAAAAGAATTATTTTTAGACCAGAAACAACAAAAAATAATTATTTTTATCTGTACATCCACGAAGAACATAACTCCCAAAATATTTATGAAGAAAACATCTAGGTCTTATAACATAGACGAATATAATTATATACATTTCTGTTCTGGCGAAAAAAATAACTCCTTGAAGGTTTACATTAAAAAAAAAATGATTTTACGAGTAGCTACGAAAATAAAATTTCTACAGTTGAGTCCCTGAATCTTTACCCGTGCGTCATCATTTAAAGCATACGAAATAAGTCGATGATAAGTCGGAAATTGAAATTTACTAAACGCAACAGCAAGTCACTTACTGTCACTTGCTGTTGCGTTTAGTAAATTTCAATTTCCGACTTATCATCGACTTATTTATGCTTTAAATGATGACGCACGGGTAAAGATTCAGGGACTCAACTGTATTAATGTTCCGGTGAATACTATCATTTCCAAAAGGTTGTGACGAAAAAAATAACTCTTGTTAGCACGCCCTCATACACACACATACATTCACATACAGATCTGATGATCTACTCAAACAATTACATCGATTGGTGATTAGTTAAGTTGTTTCTGATGCGAATTGACAAAGTTACATTTTCATACGATCCCAAAGGTTCCTTGGAAAGGAAGCAAAATATGTCGTCGCCGTCGCTTATTTAGGATTATTCTTTTCGCCGCGCATTATTAGGATTCATTATCTTCATAAACATAAAAATATAAATGATTTTTTTTGCTGTCATTCATCGAAGAGTAATTATTTTGGCCGAGAAATTTTTAGTAATATTAGTTTTCGTGGAAACAGAATCAGAAATAATTCTTTTTACAGGTAATTATTGTGAACTTTTTCTTTTCGCCGCACCGTAGTAGAAGTTACAGTAGAACGTCAATAATCCGGAAGTCAAAAATCCGGACCGTCAATAATCCGGACCGTCAATAATCCGGATTT
Organism: Diabrotica virgifera virgifera; assembly: GCF_917563875.1. NCBI lineage: Eukaryota > Metazoa > Arthropoda > Insecta > Coleoptera > Chrysomelidae > Diabrotica > Diabrotica virgifera. Next base: position 175,688,963 of record NC_065450.1, on the reverse strand, counting down.
GTATCTAGCAAAAATATCTGATTCTTTTAAAATAAATTAAGAACAGTTCAAAAATATTTTAAACATTTTTTTAAAAGCCCAAATAGTGTCTGATGTTTTTACTGTACATCTATTATAAATTAATGCTATTATAAATTAATTACAATACAGTGTTTAAACATAAAACGTTTGTTGTACTTTAATGTGTATACTGGCCTTTTTTTGAGGTAATTTTGATAATCCGGATGGGGTCCGGTCCCAATTAATCCGGATTATTGACGTTCTACTGTATTGTCTTCGAGAGTATAGAGCAGAAATAATATTTTTCTCTCTCATTCATTCAGGCTGATACTTTTCACCAGGGGCGTCATTTGAAATTTTGATGGGGGGGGGGCAAGCATTATATATACAATACATTATACATATATGATGTAATAATGAAAATTGATGTATTTTTTGAAAATTTCAGCCATTTTCAGGGTCAGGGAGGGGGCAAATGCCCCCGACCCTATCAAATGACGCCCCTGCTTTTCACCGCGCATTATTAGGAGTTATAATCTTTATGAATACAGAATTAGAAATAATTTTTTTCAATGTTAGTCATCGAAGAATAATTATTTTCAACGAGAATTTTTTAGTAATTTTAATTTTCGTGGACCCACAAACAGAAATGATGTTTTTTTGCTGATACTCCTCAAAAAAATTTTTTTTTCGCTAACACTTCATTAGGGATTATAATTTTCACGATCATTATAATCGAAAATAATATTTTTCGCGGCGTTTATTGAAAGTTATTAAAATGATCTTATTTCCTCTATTTGGAATTTTTCTTCCATCTCTTTGAGTTTATCCGAAAATGCATTATCTACTGTTTATACAGTATGGTGCAAATGTTTGGAATAGATTCAGTATTTCTTAAACCAGCGACTTTAAGGAAAAATCCTGAAACAGGTCGATTTTTATTTTTAAATTATGATTTTTTGACATATACATCATACTAGTGACGTCATCCACCTGGGCGTCATGAAGTAATCGATGATTTTTTAAATGAGAATAGGGGTCGTATGCTAGCTCATTTAAAAGGTTATTCAATTTTCTGTTCAGCACTATAAACATTAACATAATTATTTATACAGCGTGTTGAACAATTTTTTTTAAATTAAATTAATTGACACAAAAAGAAGAATGTATGTAATTTATCTAATTTAAAATATATTCTACCGCTCTCAGAAAACAGAAGAAAATGTTTTTTGATAAATAAACATTGCTTTTCGCTTAATTTCAATGTTCAAGCTGTCACCCATCTGCCTCTTGACAGTTTGAACATTTAATTTAAGCGAAAAACAATGTATATTTGTGAAATAAACATTTTTTTTGTTTTCTGACAGCAATAGAATGTATTTTGAAACATTCTTCTTTTTGTGTCAATTAATTTAATTCAAAATAATTTTTCTTAGACTATAATTTTCTATAAATAATTAATTTAATATTTATAATACTAAATAGAAAATTGAATAAACTTTCAAATGAACTAGCACACGACCCCCATTCTCATTTAAAAAAAATCATCGATTACGTCATCACGCTCAGATGGATGACATCAATAGTATGATATATGTCAAAAGTCATAATTTAAAAATAAAAATCGACCTGTGTCAGGATTTTTCCTTAAAGTCGCTGGCTTACGAAATAACGAATTTACTCCAAACATTTGCACCATACTGTATGTACAGGTGTTCAAGCGATTGGAAAATCATGTCTTTGTCTATCAAAATGTGGACTCCAAACAACTAAATAGGCAATAGGTTTTGTGTTTTTTTTTACCCAATAAATGTACCAATTAATGTATGCTAATGTTTCTTAACGGAATTAATTCTGAATTATTCCATCCTGGCTTAATTAAAATTAATCAGCTGTGTACCTACATAAAAAATAACATGTGATAAAACATGATTACCTAAAAATAGTCTGGACAATGATTAATCTACATTTAAACATTATTTCAAGGTTTTCTCATATAGCACTAGTCTTTAAATATCATAAAACAAACATAACATGCATTTCATGAGATACATTTACCTCGTATACAGGGTGTAACAAAAATACAGGTCATAAATTTAATCACATATTCTGGGATCAAAAATAGTTCGATTGAACCTAACTTACCTTAGTAGGTACAAATGTGCACATAAAAAAAGTTTCAGCCCTTTGAAGTTAAAAAATGAAAATCGATTTTTTCCAATATCTCGAAAACTATTAGAGATTTTTTATTGAAAATGGACATGTGGCATTCTTACGGCAGTAGCATCTTAAGAAAAAATTATAGTGAAATTTGGACACCCCATAAAAAATTTATGGGGGTTTTGTTCCTTTACACCCCCCAAACTTTTTTGTACGTTCCAATTAAATTATTATTGTAGTACCATTAGTTAAACACAATGTTTTTAAGACTTTTTTTGTCTCTTAGTACTTTTTCGAAAAGTCAGTTTTTATGTTCGAAAAACAATGTATATTTGTGAAATAAACATTTTTTTTGTTTTCTGACAGCAATAGAATGTATTTTGAAACATTCTTCTTTTTGTGTCAATTAATTTAATTCAAAATAATTTTTCTTAGACTATAATTTTCTATAAATAATTAATTTAATATTTATAATACTAAATAGAAAATTGAATAAACTTTCAAATGAACTAGCACACGACCCCCATTCTCATTTAAAAAAAATCATCGATTACGTCATCACGCTCAGATGGATGACATCAATAGTATGATATATGTCAAAAGTCATAATTTAAAAATAAAAATCGACCTGTGTCAGGATTTTTCCTTAAAGTCGCTGGCTTACGAAATAACGAATTTACTCCAAACATTTGCACCATACTGTATGTACAGGTGTTCAAGCGATTGGAAAATCATGTCTTTGTCTATCAAAATGTGGACTCCAAACAACTAAATAGGCAATAGGTTTTGTGTTTTTTTTTACCCAATAAATGTACCAATTAATGTATGCTAATGTTTCTTAACGGAATTAATTCTGAATTATTCCATCCTGGCTTAATTAAAATTAATCAGCTGTGTACCTACATAAAAAATAACATGTGATAAAACATGATTACCTAAAAATAGTCTGGACAATGATTAATCTACATTTAAACATTATTTCAAGGTTTTCTCATATAGCACTAGTCTTTAAATATCATAAAACAAACATAACATGCATTTCATGAGATACATTTACCTCGTATACAGGGTGTAACAAAAATACAGGTCATAAATTTAATCACATATTCTGGGATCAAAAATAGTTCGATTGAACCTAACTTACCTTAGTAGGTACAAATGTGCACATAAAAAAAGTTTCAGCCCTTTGAAGTTAAAAAATGAAAATCGATTTTTTCCAATATCTCGAAAACTATTAGAGATTTTTTATTGAAAATGGACATGTGGCATTCTTACGGCAGTAGCATCTTAAGAAAAAATTATAGTGAAATTTGGACACCCCATAAAAAATTTATGGGGGTTTTGTTCCTTTACACCCCCCAAACTTTTTTGTACGTTCCAATTAAATTATTATTGTAGTACCATTAGTTAAACACAATGTTTTTAAGACTTTTTTTGTCTCTTAGTACTTTTTCGAAAAGTCAGTTTTTATCGAGATATTTTGAATATTTGTCAAATCCACCACATATTTATATGGTTAAGTACAATTATGGAGACTTGGTAATAATATGAAAATTTATTTATGATTTACATTTTTAGGTATATTTTGAACCATATTAAAAAAGAAGCCACATCTCGATAAAAGGTACCTTCTCGAAAAAATACAAAGACAAAAAAGTTTTAAAAACACTGTTTAACTAATGGTACCGCAGTAATATTATAATTGAAACGTACACAAACATTTGGGGGATTTAAAAGAACAAAACCCCCATAAAATTTTTATGTAAACATATTAAAAAAATAAGCCTCAACTCGATAAAAACTGCCTTATCGAAAAAATACTAAGAGGCAAAAAAGTTTCAAGAATATTGAATTTAGCTAATGGTACCACAATAATAATTTAATTGAGACGTACACAAAAGTTTGGGGGGTTTAAGGGAACAAAACCCCCATAAAACTTTCATGGGGTGCACAAATTTCACTATAATTTTTCTTTAAGATGTTCCTGCCATAAAAATCTCCAATAGTTTTCGATATATTCGAAAAAATCGATTTTCATTTTGTAACTTCAAAGGGCTGTAATTTTTTTATGTGCATATTTGTACTAAGGTAAGTTAGGGTTCGTTCGAACTATTTTTGATCCCATAATATGTGATTTAATTTATGACCTGTATTTTTGTTACACCTTGTACATTTAATACAAGGATGACCTATACAAGGTATAAAACGGGCTTTAAAATGAGCAGAAAATTAAAAACAATTAATAAATTTTATAAATTAATTTCTCTGGGTTCTTAATGCTTCATGTCTTGGAAATAAAAAACACAAATATAAAAAAAAATTACTGATATATGAAAGAGAGAAATATGGAATATTCACGAAGCAAAAAATCACTCTAAATAAAATAATGCTTTGCCAAAGACAAAAACAATTATTCCTAGAATTATCTAATCAGATCAAAGACTATTTACTATTAACAATATTATTGACTATTCTTTAAGAGGATGGGTACGTATTTTCGGCTGCAATGCTATTCAAATGGGGATTCATTTTTTTCGAATCCTGAGAAAACTAATAAGTATTTTTTGAAAAATTTAAACGCAGAATGAAAGATTACGTTATTGGCGAGCGCCGAAAGTCCCTGAGAACTTCTATAATGTTTATTTTAATAAGTTACAGGGGTGAAAACTAAGAGAAAATTTAGTGTGATATTTAATTTAAAATATCTCATTCAAAATAAACTTTTTATTTATTCTAAGGGACTTTCGGCCCTCGGTAATAATATAGTCTTCCATTCTGCGTTTAAATTTTTCAAAAATATTTATTGGTTTTTTCAGGATTACAAAAAAATGAACACAATGTCCGTGGTAATACAGTAGACTCGCGATTATCCGAGTCTGGGTCATCCGAGCCCCTCGGTTAACCGAGGCAAAAGTAATAACAGGTAAGTTACAATTTTCAACCTTGACGCAACATCGCCGATTCAAAATCAAAAAGAGGAATAAAGCTTATGCAAAATCAAAGACTTTTTAAACAGTAATATTGATAAGGTAAATGTTTTTATCTTTTATAGACAGTACTGTATTAATTTTGTCATTAAAATATCCACAGTTATGATTATTTACGTGTTTTTCTATCAATATAACCAATCTCAGTGTTAACCGAGTTTTTCCGTATCCGAGGTTATCACGGTCCCAGTTACCTCGGATAATCGCGAGTCTACTGTATTTCCAAATCTATCTTTGTCATACAACGCACTCAGTCGAATAGAATATTGTCAGCATACTGTCAGTCAGACAGTGATAATCAGTGACAATTTTAAATATTTGACATGGCATCGGGAATGTTTTGAGTTGTTGATTAAATAATATTGATATACAGGGTGTCCCAGACTAATTTAGCCACGCTATATCTCTTAAACGAATAGAGGTTTTCGAATGGGACAAAAAGTGGTCTATTCTACTTGTAATACACTTTAATATGGCGTAGAAAAAAATCATCCCCTAAATATTCATCCTTTAGTTACAACCCCTAACTTTAATTTTTTTAATAGCACCCTGTATATTTTTTTATAGTTTTGGATGTGGTATTCTATCTTCTATTTTTTTGAAAATAAAATCGGTTCGTAAATAACCAAGAAAATATCAGTTTAGTTTTGTTAATTATGTGTCCCAGACTAATTTAACCAGGCTATATTTCTTAAACGAATAGAGATTTTCGAATGGGACAAAAACTGATCTATTAAATTTGTAATACACTTTAATATGGCGTAGAAAAAAAATATCCCCTAAATACAGAGGATAAATAATCCCCTTAGTTACAACCCCTAACTTTATTTTTTTTAATAGCATCCTGTAAGTTAGGCATGAATATTTAGTTGATGAATTTTTTCTACGCCATATGAAAGTGTATTACAAATGGAATATATCAGTTTTTGTCCCATTCGAAAATCTCTATTCGTTTAAGAAATATAGCCTGGATAAATTAGTCTGGGACACACAGTTAACAAAAATAACCTGATAGTTTCTTGGTTATTCACGAACCGATTTTATTTTCAAAAAATATGTTAAATAGACGATAAAAGACCACATCCAAAAACTATAAAAAATATAAAGGGTGCTATTAAAAAAATTAAAGTTAGGGGTTGTAACCAAGGGATGAATATTTAGGGGATGATTTTTTTGTACGCCATATTAAAGTGTATTACAAGTAGAATATATATCACTTCTTGTCCCATTCGAAAATCTCTATTCGTTTAAGAGATATAGCGTGGCTAAATTAGTCTGGGACACCCTGTATAGTGTATTTGATAAATAATTCATTTAAGACGTGAACTTAATAAAAAGTTATTTATTGTGTATTATTTGTGGAAGATCCAAGCAGAGAATACATCAGGATAATATTTCTGTGATCCAAGTATTTTGTTGTTGAAGATGTTCAAAATTGTAAGCGTTCCACAGTAACAATATATTATTCAAAAATCACTTAAACACTTTTCCTCTTTTCTCGATGAGTATTAGTTTTTGTTGTACATATAAATTATTACCATCACTGAATACATAGTTAGTGAAAAAATTATCACATTTATTAACTGATTAATTATTTATATGGGAAATAAGCCACAATTAAAATGAAAAAAATAATTTTATTAACGTTTCGACGCCCAAATCGGGTGCCGTTGTCAAAATACAAAATATTAGTAATATTTTGTATTTTGACAACGGCACCCGATTTGGGCGTCGAAACGTTAATAAAATTATTTTTTTCATTTTAATTGTGGCTTATTTCCCATATAAATAATTATTCATAAAAATGCCACAAGGAAATAGCTTCAGAACAACATTTATTAACTGAATTAATAATTTGCAATTATAAAAATAACAGTTATCCAAGAACATTCAAAAGCCATCTCTTTAAATTAATGATGACATTTTCAAGTAGAATGACATTCTAGTAATGTTTACATATCCATACCAGTGTGAATTTTACTACACATAATTTGCCGTGTAAAGACAGAAAAAGTAGGGATACCCGTAAAATATTTGCGAATTATGTACCGATGGCCTTAAGTAATATTAAATTTTTTTCAAATGTACTATGTCAATAAACTATAATGGTTTACTTGTTTAGAAAAAATGTATACTTTTATACAGAAAACTGACTGGACTCTGATAAAATCTCCTCTTTCAAAATTTGTTCGAAATATATCAAAACGAAATCCACAATCGTTGTATCCTTCAGACCAACTTCAGGAGCATAAAATTCTCGAGCCACGTCAACAGGAAAGCAAATAACTTATATTGTATCTTGGGTCTCACCAGGGGTCTACCCAAAATCCCGCCAGCCAAAATCCCGACAGCCAAAATCCCGACGGCCAAAATCCCGACGGCCAAAATCCCGACGGCCAAAATCCCGACGGCCAAAATCCCGACGGCCAAAATCCCGACGGCCAAAATCCCGATAAGCCAGAATCCCGACACGCCAAAATCCCGACAGGCCACAATCCTGACACGACAAAATCCCGACAGCCAAAATCCCGACAAATCTCTAATTCTCTTAAATTGTTTAGCAGTTCATTGTAAGTTTTAATCCAATAAAAAATACTGTGTTCTGGTTTGGTTCAAGGTTTGATAATTTATTTTTTAACATATAATTACATTTATTTCTGGTTTTTGTTTATGAACATCTGTTTTTTATTTTTGGTTACTAAACAAAAGTATTTACCATTTAATATGAACTAATTTTCTAAATAAAATTCCAAACATAGGTACATGAATTAAATTATTTTTCTTTTTTTGGCAATATATTTGTAGTTCAATATAATATAGTACCTACATATTAGGTATACCTAATCAAATCCTCAATTCAAGTTTACTTTTATACAATAGATATTACCAAGTCACTTACATCCGTCTATTTCAGTAAGTAGAGCTTTTACAGTATAAAATGAATAATTTTCTCTTTTAAAATACATAACATTTAGTACCCGTCTTATTAGCAAGTAAGTAATTAATTTTTCAATTTCAATAATTCTATAAATATATGATTTGATACTGCATTTGAAAAGGAAACAATCAATATTCAAAATGTAGTGGTCGGGATTTTTACTTATGCGAGGATTGTGGCATGTCGGGATTTTGGCATGTCGAGATTTTGGTATGTTGGGATTTTGGGGTGTCGGGATTCTGGCGTGTCGGGATTTTGGCCGTCGGGATTTTGGCTGTCGGGATTTTGGGTGCCACCGGGATCTCAACTATCTGCAATCTATCCAGGACTCCCGTAGAACAATCACTTTTAGTCACACTTTTTTTGTAATCAATTAAATTAATTTATTTCAAAAGTTCACTGCTTCTAAACTTTCACAAGCGAGTTCTTCAAATATTAATTTCAAGATGATTCACCTTTTTTGATTCCCTTATTTTGTTTTTTCTCTTCTCTTCTCTTAAAATAATTTCTAGCATTTCTGTTTCTTCAATTTTCTCCCCGCCAAACTTTTTCTATCCTATCTAGATTGAAAAAAAACCTATCTCTTCGAAATATACCTCCTCCTGTCTTTCACAAAGTTTCTGTGTAATTATTACAAAGTAGAAAATTATATAAGTTGAAACGAATGTACCTTCTAAGAAATTATGGGTAAAACCATTACTGCCTGTTTTTTTTTTTGGCAGTCATGTTCTAAATTACTTACTTAAAACAGTTAAATTAAAAATTTGTCAGTACCGGGAATCGAATCCAAGCCCTCCAGTCTGTTAAGCCAGTAACATAGCCACTGTGATGTATAGTTAACAAATTTGTATATATGGTATTCATTGATCTTGAGAAAGCATATGATAGAGTTCCTTGAGAGATTCTGTGGTGGGCACTCAATAAGAAAGGAGTCTCTGGTGAATAGGTAAAGATTGTGAGATTGTCAGAAAGCATATTATGACAGAGTTCCTCGAGAGATTCTGTGGTGGGCACTCAATAAGAAAGGAGTCCCTGGTGAATATGTAAAGATTGTGAGGGATATGTATGAGGGAGTAACGACTAGTGTTAGTACAGGTGTGGGAGAGACTGATAAATTTCATGTGAAAGTAGGATTGCACCAAGGCTCGGTGCTTAGTCCGTATTTATTCTCATTAGTTTTGGACCAGATAACAGCGAAACTACAGGGTAACATTCCATGATGCTTAATGTATGCTGATGATGTCGTCTTAGTAGGAAACATGGAAAGAGACTTAGAACAAAAACTAGAACAGTGGAAACAAGCTCTGGAGGAAAAAGGTTTAAAACTTAGTAGGACAAAGACAGAGTATTAGCAATGTTCATTTAAAGATGGAGTTTCTACAAATAAAATGGTATCTTTGGATGGTGAACTGATTGTAAAAAGCAATAGTTTTAAGTACCTGGGATCGGTATTACAGAGTAATGGAGAAATAGATGGAGATGCATGCAGTAGAATTAGGGCTGGATGGATGAAGTGGAAGGAAGCGACTAGTGTGCTGTGTGACAGGAAAATTACAATGAAGTTGAAGGGAAAATTCTATAAAACAGCCATAAGACCGGCTATGATGTACGGAACTAAATGTTGGCCAGTGAAAAAGAAAGAGGAACCACGAATGCATGTGGCGGAAATGAGAATACTTAGATGGATGAGTGGAGTGGCAAAAAAGGATAAAATTAGAAATGAGTATATTAGGGGAAGTCTAGGTGTGGCACCAATTGATGCCAAAATGAGAGAACATAGGTTGAGATGGTTTGGTCATGTTCAATGTCGAGACCCTAATCACCCAATACGAAGAATTGCTGAAGTGCAGATTCCTGGAAGGAGTAGGAGAGGAAGACCAAAGAAGACGTGGGGGGAAACGATTAGGCAGGACATGTTGGTAAAGGGGATTCATATTGATATGACCCAAGATAGAATTGTATGGAGAAATGCAATTAGGAAAGCCGACCCCGCATAGGGATAAGGCAAAGGGAATGATGATACGGTATGCGACAAAATACACAGTACTGAAATTCGTATGCCTCAAATTTGTATGTGTTAGGCGTCGAAACGTACTGAGTGGTTTCCGAACGCCGTTATAACGTATGTGAATATCGTGATAATGTGAGTAATGTCGGTGCTTCAGAATGGTTCTCAATTTTGCAGAAATTTTTTTTATAGTGGAGTACTATTTTCGGTTATACGGAGAAGGTCACGAAAACGGTCCAAGCTTAAAATCAACAATGGTTTTAGCAGGACGGGACAACCTGTCACACTGTCAGGGAGTTTCTTCGAATACTGCGCGATCATTTTGGGAGTTGTCACTCACCAGAACTAACGTCAACAGATGCATACATATGGGGAATGCTGAAGGAGTCAGACAGTTCCACCATCTGCCATTTCGGAATTGCAGACTAAAATTAAAAATTTTTTCGTGCCAGAGGCAGTGGCGGATCTAGAAATTTGCCTTGGGAGGGGAAATTTGTCTTAGGGGAACTACCAATGAAAAACCAACAAAAAGACTAAAAAAAAATAAACTCAGATTACATCAACCACATAAATAATAACTTATAGGCATTAAGTTCCCTTAATTTTACTAACTAGCGTGTTTATTGGGTTGAATTTGTCTTTCTGTGGCTTCGGTTTCATGTCAGCTAATAAATTTTTATGTTTGAACAATTTTTTTTTTCTTTAATTTTGGACCTTGTTAGGGGGGTGGGGGGAATTTCCTCATTTTCCCTCCCCGTATATCGCCACTGGCCAGAAGGCATCTTTAATCTGTTTTATCGGGAACGTGCGTCGTCGTGAATAATGTTTGCAAGGCTATAATATCATGTATACTAGATATATAAATAATTATAAACATTTCAATATTCATTTCAGTACTATTTATTTGCCGCATACTGTATTTAAAATTACTAAATCGTTGAAGGAAGTATAAAGGAGAGATGTAAAGGAATTTAAATAATTACACTTTTATAAAAAAGAACTTTTTTATAATAAAACCTTTTTATTATTTATAGGAGAGAATATAAAGTAATTTGACGATATAAAATGCTTAAAATTCCAAAAATTACACTATAATAAAAAAGTACTTTTTATAATAACACGGTTTTGTTATATACAAGACACAAAATGTTTCGAAAGAATAAAATATGATTTTTAGTAGGTGTATTAACTGTTAAAATTATAATTCCAAAAATTACACTAGTATAAAAAAGTACTTTTTATAATACCACGGTTGTTTAAAATGGTATATATAATATTTATATATAATAATTAACTTATAAAATATGAATTAATTTTAAGTATATCAACTTTTAATTATTTATTAAAGAAATTAAAAAAAGATACGCAATAGCCGTGTTCGAACTAGGGAACTCTCGATCTGCCTGCAGTCTAATGCCACTGACCCACCATCAATTTGTAGATATCGATTTATTAACGTACTTTAAAACATCATTGCATTAGTCACATTTTTAAAATAGTTTGAAATAAAAAAAATCGATTTATCCACACAGGGAGGATTGATTAGTCGGGTAAAGCTCCGTAGATCCGTTATAGTAGTAGATAGCAATAAAAGTTAATAACAAAAATTGTAGCCAACTTTGATTACAGATTCATAATCAGTAATCGTAAATCGTCAGTTTTAGACAATTCAGTCATGGCTTACCTAAAATTTGGATATATTTATACTCGTAATTAAGTTTCATTTAAAATTACTGAGAAAATAATGTACTTGCGTTTTGGCTCACCCTGTATTCAATATAAAGAAAATTAGCAATATCGATCATTTATGAAAATTTTGACAATAAACAAAAAAATCTGGCATCAATAAACGACTGCCGTTGTGCTTATTTTTATTTATACAGGGAGTTAAATTTGTTACGATTTTCATATAAAATTGGTTATAACTTTGTAAATACCCTGTATAACATACTAAACCTTTATATTTTTGTAATGGAGAAGTTAAGATTTCGAATATAAAATAAAATACAGGGTGTTCCATTTAAAAAAACATAACTTTGATCTGCCACTATGTTATCAAACACCCTGTAACATTCTAACTAATTTTCTACTGTGAAGTTCAAAGTTAGCTACAATTTTTGTTATTAACTTTTATCGCTATTTATTACTATAACGGATCTACGGAGCTTTACCCCACTAATCAATCACCCTGATAATAGCAGTTAAATATTGCATTGTTAGCTAGTTCTAAGCTATTCTGATAATTTCAGGTACCTAGGTAGCCTAGAACTATTTTTAAAATGGATTACAAAATTTGCGGAGACCGTTACAACAGCCAAGCCAAGTATATAAAATGGTTTTAAAAATGTAAATTGTGTGCCAGAATGACTTGTACAATTAATTGTTTTGAAAAGAAAAAAAAACGTAATTGTGTTTTACTTTTAGCGAACCTTATGTAAATAACGCTTTGAACAGGGAAGCCCGATTTTTCGACAAAAAGGCAGATTGGGAAAAAGAACTGAAACGAACGAAATGTCAAAACTGGAGGATATCTCAAGTCAATTTCAATTATCAGATATCTCCTTTGTTAATAGAAACCCTTATTATTCCACAATCAGTAACAGACAAAATTATTGAGGATACAGTTGGAAAGTTCCGGAATAGGTTTTGTCCGTTGTGGGTATGTATTTAAGCTTATTAGTGCATATTTTGGTTTATATAATACATATTTACATCTTCTTATTTAGGTGCCGTGTCCGTATTCAGACGTTGGCCGTCACCATGTTTACAATTTCCTGAAACCTGTCTCTATGGACTGTGCGCGAAATCATTCTTCAACTGTGGAACCACACCATTCTGTAGGTGGAACCACACCATTCATATTACGCAGCCATGAAAATTTCTTTCGACCAATCCATCTTTTTCTCTCCACTTTTACTTGTGTTATAAGGCGAATCAGCTGTCTTAAAATACTTTCTCGAAAACGTTGCTAGCTCTTATTAGACCATAAGTACAGGGTTATTCACTATATTTTGACCCCCTGTAAACTGCTTTAATATACAGAATTAGAAAAAAATGTAAAATACAAAAGTTATTCGATTTTTAAATTATGATTTTTTGGCATATACTAGTGATGTTGATTATAGTTACTTTCGAGTATTCGTTACAAATCGTTACTTTTGTATAAAGTAATCATTTACAGTATTCGTTACTTTGATTACTTTTGTATTTGAGTACTGGTAATCATATCGAGAATCGTATTTCTCAGCAGGTAGGTATTTTGTAAAAAGTAACCATTTTTTACAGTATTCGTTACTTTGATGACTATAATTACTTTTGTATTTGAGTACCGGTAATCATATCGAGAATCGTATTTCTCAGTAGATAGGTATTTTGTATAAAGTATCATTTACAGTATTCGTTACTTTGATTACTATTATTACTTTTGTATTTGAGTACCGGTAATCATATCGAGAATCGTATTTCTCAGTAGGTAGGTCATCATCATCATCAGTGGCGTTACAGCTCTTTATGAGCCAAAGCCTTCTTCAGAGCAATCCTCCATTTGCCCCTGTCGCTGGCAACTCTTCTCCATGCTCTAATTCCAATAGATTTTAAATCAGTTTCTATGTTGTCTTGGTACCTAAGTCTCGGTCTTCCTCTTGCTCGTTGTCCTATCGGCCCTCTTCGATCAAAAACTTGACTATGGCATCTTCCTCTCGCCTGATTACATGACCTATCCATCTAAGGCGTGCTACCTTAATGAATTGTACAACGTCAGGTTCTCCAAAATTTCTATACAACTCAAAGTTGTAACGCCTGCGCCACAAACCTTGTTCTTTTATGCCACCATATATTCGTCTTAAAATTTTTCGCTCAAAACGTTTGAGCAGTTCTTGGTCATTCTGAGTAAGTGACCAAGTTTCTGAGCCATATGTTAGCACTGGTCTTATTAGTGTTTTGTAGACAGTCAATTTAATTTTTCTAGGTATTTTTGAGGCCATCTGTCTTCTTAAGCCATAGTAGCACTTATTGGCGAGCACTATTCTTCTTTTAATTTCTTCACTGACATTGTTATCTTTAGTTAGCAGCGAGCCTAAGTATATGAAGGTGTCGCCACCTTCTAGTTATAGGTCGTCAATTATTATTCTTGTAGGTGCCGGGTTGCTTGACCTAGTGCAACACATATATTTGGTCTTTTGAACATTTATATTTAGCCCCATTCTCTGTGCAGTATGTAGGTATTTTGTATAAAGTAATCATTTACAGTATTTGTTACTTTGATTACTATGATTACTTTTGTATTTGAGTACCGGTAATCATATCTAGAATCGTATTTCTCAGTAGGTAGCTATTTTGTATAGGTATTCCGATATAACAACGACCTTCACCGATCTGTTTAAAGTTTAAGGGATAAAAATGATTTGATTACTATGATTACTTTTGTATTTGAATACCGGTAATCATATCGAGAATCGTATTTCTCAGTAGGTAGGTATTTTGTATAGGTATTCCGATATAACAACGACCTTCACCGATCTGTTTAAGGGATAAAAATGATTTGATTACTATGATAACTTTTGTATTTGAGTACCGGTAATCATATCGAGAATCGTATTTCTCAGTAGGCAGGTATTTCTCAGTAGGCAGGTATTTTGTATAGGTATTCCGATATAACAACGACCTTCACCGATCTGTTTAAGGGATAAAAATGATTTGATTACTATGATTACTTTTGTTACTTTTGCATTTGAGTACCGGTAACGATATCAAGAATCGTATTTCTCAGTAGGTAGGTATTCTGTATAGGTATTACGATATACATAATAACGACCTTCACGAAGTACGAAGTAATCAAAGTAGATACAATAGTCTTTACTCGCTCTGTTACGATTGGAACGAAGTAATCAGAGTAACCAAAGTAATCAAAGCAGATATAATAGTCGTTACTCGCTCTGATACGATTGGTACGAAGTAACGAAGTAATCAAAGTAGATACAATAGTCGTTAGTCGCTCTAATATGATTGGTATGAAGTAACGAAGTAATCAGAGTAATCAAAGTAGATACAATAGTCGTTACTAGCTCTGATACGATTGGAACGAAGTAATCAGAGTAATCAAAGTAACGATTTGCCTCTGTGTATAGTAATCATTACTTTCGGTATTCGTAAGTAACGAGTACTTTGTAACGAATACATAGTTACTTTTTCAACATCACTAGCATATACATCGTACTAGTGACGTCATCCATTTGGATGTGATGACGTAATCGACTATTTTTTTAAATGGGAATAGGGGTCAAGTGCTAGCTCATTTGAAACGTTATTCAATTCCCTATTCAGTAATATAAACATTAACATGATTAATTATACAGGGTGTCCAAAAAAATTTTTTAATTAAAAAAATTGACACAAAAAGAAGAATGTATGTAATTCAATTACGTCAAAAACGTTATTCAATTCCCTATTCAGTAATATAAACATTAACATGATTAATTGGTGTCCAAAATTTTTTTTAATTAAAAAAATTGACACAAAAAGAAGAATGTATGTAATTTATTTAATTCAAAATACATTCTACTGCTGTCAGAAAATAGAAATAAATGTTTATTGAACAAATAAACATTACTTTTCACTTTCAGCACAAATCAATGTTTATTTGTGCAATAAACTTTTATTTCTGTTTTCTAACAGTAGTAAAATGTGTTTTTAAATTAAATTAATTACATACATTCTTCTTTTTGTGCCAATTAATTTAATTCAAATAGGGAATTAAATAACCTTTCAAATGAGCTAGCACTCGACCCCTATTCCCATTTAAAAAAATAGTCGATTACGTCATCACGCCCAAATGGATGACGTCACTAGTACGATATATATGTCAAAAAAATCATAATTTAAAAAATCAAATAACTTTTGTATTTTACATTTTTTTCTAATTCTGTAAATAAAGCAGTTGACAGGGGGGTCAAAATATAGTGAATAACAATGTACCTAGCCTTCAAAAGAATAACGAAAATTTAGGAAAAGTGGATTTATTTCTGAACTTAGTCTCCTTTTAACTCAATACACTTTACCCAGCGATGCTCCACCTTATTTAACCATCTGAAAAACATGTTATCTCGAAGTCTTTACAGTTGGCTTCCGTGGCGGCGATAAACTTCTCATTCGACTTAAATTTCTGCCCGGCGAGTGACTTTTTAAATTTGGAAACAAAAAGAAGTCGTGCAGAATCAGAAACTGTGACCGTTTTGCCCTTTTCCAGGAAGTAAGTATAGTAGATCACACCTAGAGAATACTAGAAAATGGCGGCCATCACCTTTACGTTGGATTGGACAGTGTTCGCTCTCTTCAGAGCACGTTCGCGGGGTGACGTCCACTGTATTGACGTTCATTGGTTCCTGATGTGTACCAGTGGAACTGTTGAAACGAAATAGGCGATCTATGGACTACCATAGCTAATTGAAATAATATTCGAAAATATAACCTTAATCATCCAAGATATCGCTACACCCTTAGCTTAGCTCAGTCTCTAAAGGTGTGTGTTCGCCTTGTCCTAATCTTAGAAATGAACTATGAGGATTCGGAATGGAAGCAAACAAAACAGTATTTTTAACTAATCATGTTCATTGTTCATAAAGATATAATAAAAATATGACTTAGTAAATGTATTAACATTAACAAATATCTTCAAATTCTTAAAAAAACTAACAATTCTGGATTATACTTATGACTTTTGGTATCGGTTCGATGGTAACTTCTTGATGTCGAATGGTACAGCTGTTGACTTCTTGTAGACCTGGGCAGATGTTCGGTCCTAGGCACCTGCAGCTGAAGATGTTGGGTGCTGTAGTCTGGATGTCATGGTCTCATTCTTCGCCTTAGTTCCATCACCGGTGTGGATGGTTTAATGCTGGAGGCTCCCGGAGGGAGAAAGGTTTATTCTATTCCCAAAAACTATAAGATAAAGACACATATCAATCATCAAGAAGAAAAACCAAAAACGAGCCTTTGCCAAATAATCGTAAAAAGTAGTCATTGGAAAAGGAACAAAATAAAATTATTAGTGACGGAATAGTTAAATAATTTGATTACTAAAAGCATATCAATAGATGAAATGAAACAGACTATAAAATGAAATGAAATGAAAAAGTAGACTATAAAAAAGTTAGAATACAAAACTCACCTCAAGAGAATAATAAGTCTGGAAATAGATAGCTATTATCAGCTCTGTAATTGCCTTTTATAAGATTACCACCACCATTTTGAGAATTGAAATGACAGCGTGAACTGTAGAAAGGTAGGCATGTTCCGTATTAAGACAGATATTTACAGAGTAAGAATATACGGGGTACGTTCAGTATGTTCAATTGATGATTTAAAATTTAAATGAAAAGAGATATAGTAAATATAAGATAATAAAAGAGGGCGCCAACGAGTTTTTAACGGAGAAAAGAGGTAAAACAAATAGAAGAAAACTATTACTAATGAAATATTAAGGAAAATAAAGTAAAATAATTATTTAAAAATAAAATATCAAAGATGTGACGTTTGTAACGTTACACTGTTACATTTGTATTACGCTTAAACAGCCTCAGACATTACTCTGAAGTGGTCTCAAGGTTGCGCTTATTGTCCGGAGTGAGAAAACACGGCACCCATCGCACGGACAGGTTTCTTATGCCCAAAATTTCATGCAGGATATGACCGACGAGATCTTTTGAGATACCCACTGCCTCAGCTATCTACCGCACCTTCAGTCGGAGGTCTGCCAATACGATATTGTGGATTTCTTTAACGTTATCCTGCGTGGTATTTTTTTTTCAATTTAACACCTATGACCT
Organism: Diabrotica virgifera virgifera; assembly: GCF_917563875.1. Lineage (NCBI taxonomy): Eukaryota > Metazoa > Arthropoda > Insecta > Coleoptera > Chrysomelidae > Diabrotica > Diabrotica virgifera. The sequence goes on along the minus strand of NC_065450.1, from coordinate 175,671,047 downwards.
GGCCTCTAGCGACTAATCCAGGTCGTTTTCCTGATGGTATTACATTTATTTTTGATAGTTTACATTTTTTTATTTATAATTTATTAACTATATCTACTTCTTACTAGCTAACTGGCCCTAATAGCCCGATCAAAGGACAATCTGACCCCAAAAAAAATAAAGGAAGGATGAAAATTTGGGAATAGGTAGTTGAAATTGTTATATTGTTGAACTTATTGTTATATAAGAAAAAGTTTACAATTCTACATCCCCTCCATTTTTGTAAAATGGAGGGGAATACCCTTTCTCGGGGGTGAAATATACATTCAAAATAAGTCCGGAATTGGATAAAATGACCTAAACAACTTTTGTTCTATAGAGTTTTTTCGCCAAGTCACTACTTTTCGAGTTATTTGCGAGTGAATATGTTCATTTTTAACAAAAAAAAAACATGTTTTTGGACCGTTTTTCGGAGATAACTCAAAAAGTAAGTATTTTATCGAAAAACATATTCTTAGCAAAAATATAGCTTATAAAAAATTGAAAAGAATGGTATATGCATGAGGTCTGTAGACCCAGTAGAAGCAGAGTTGTAGCTAATGAAAAGTAGGTTCTTCTTCGTCAAATTCCAAATCGAATATTTCAATGTGAAATAACCCAAAAACGAAGCACTTTTCGGGGAAAATTAATTTCAACTTTTTTCAAGTGTTTACAAAAAAGGTTTATTTTTGTTTTTTTAAAAAACTTTTAACATTAAAAGTAAGTGAGTTACGCTCAAAATATTGTTGGTCCCTTTTATTTTTTGGTAAAAAAAATCGCGAAGATCACCCCCTAATTAGCATCACAAATTAATTTTATCATTACCACTTGACAAGTTACTTTCCTTATGTATTATTTATATAATCTGTAAGTTTCATCGGTTCAAAGAGCTTATTTTTGAAAAAGCTGTAGTTAAAATGGCTTGAACGAGTAACTAAGTTTAGACAAATGTTGAACAGCCATAGCATAACAAATTTTTGTCTAACAAGAAAACAAAAAATGAAAAATATTCAGAAAAGCAAAACGAACATTTTATTACTCTTTGAGATTTTTGGTATTACTAATAATTTTTAAGTTAATTCCATAAAAAATTCCATTTTTTTCAAATTTAAAAAAAATGATTTATTTTCAACCCAATTTTTTTCAAAAATGAGCACTTTGAACCAATTAAACTTATAGACAATATAAACAATACATAAGTAAAGTAACTTGTGAAGCGGTAACGATTAATTTTTTTTGGGAAGCTAATTAGGGGGTGATTTTCGCGATTTTTTTAGCAAAAAATATAAAAGACCAGCAATATTTCGAGAGTAAATCACTGACTTTTAATGTTAAAAAAAACAAAAAAAACCTTTTTTACTTACTTACTTAGTCCTAAGCCTTTCTACCTTTAGGTGCAAGGCTGGTGGAGTTGAGTTTGGCATTGTAGTCTCCATGCTTTCCGATCTTGCGTTAGGTTTCTTGCACTTTCCAATGTCAATCCCTTCATCTCGACTTCTTTCCTGATTTCATCTACCCACATAACTCTTGGATCTTTTTTAAACACTTTAAAAAAGTTGAAATGAATGTTCCCCGAAAAGAGCTCCGTTTTTGGGTTATTTCAAATTGAAATATTCGATTTGGAATTCGACGAAGAAGAACCTAATTTTTATTAGCTACAACTCTGCTTCTACCGGATCTACAGACCTGATGCATACAACATTTTTTTCAGTTTTTTATAAGCTATATTTTTGCTAAGAATATTTTTTTCGCTAAAATACTTACTTTTGAGTTATCTTCGAAAAACCGTCCAAAAATATGTTTTTTTTTTGTTAAAAATGAACATATTCACTCGCAAATAACTCGAAAAGTATTAACTTAGTGAACAAACTCTATAGACCAAAAGTTACTTAGAATTAGTCATTTTATACAATCTCGGACTTATTTTGAACGTATATTTTTTCAGCCCGTATTTCCGAATTTTTGTAAAATGGAGGGGATGTAGAATTGTAAACTTTTTCTTATATAATAATAGACAATTTCAACTACCTATTTCCAAATTTTCATCCTTCCTTTATTTTTTTGGAGGTTTTCGTAAAATTTTATGTTCCTTGATCGGGCTATAATCTATTAGATTGTTTTTCATTTTGAGTTACTTACAATATTTTGCCTCACTCTTGTTAACTTTACTTACAATATTTGGCCCTATTTCAATTTTATCTAATATATTTTACTAGCAGCCTCCACCCAAAACGTGAAGTGCAGCTCCTCATCCTCAGGCAGAGCCTGCCAGCACTTTCTATTTCTAATAATTACTAATAGGTCTGAATTCTGCGCATGAAGAAAAAAGCTGACCAACAGCAAGCTGAAAACTTCTTAATAGCTTAATTAAAACTTAATCCTCCGTGGTAGCCGATTTTGGGGCATCTGGGAATGACTTATCAAAAACAGACGTGTGACCACGTTGAAACTCGTTAAACCAATTTTTGATTGTCGCCATCGAAGGAGAGGAGTCACCGTACATAGCATTCAAGCGCTTTTTGATATCGCTGCGGGGTTTCCCTTCCAAAAACAATAGTTACTTCCAAAAACACCAACCGATATTGCTCTTTTTCATGTTTCTAAAATTCCCAGACATGCCCTCCTACTAGTGATGTTGAAAAAGTAACTATTCGTTACAAAATACTCACGTTAGTTACTTAAGTTACTTACGAATACCGAAAGTAACGATTACTATACAGAGAGGCAAATCGTTACTTTGTTTACTCTGATTACTTCGTACCAATCGTATCAGAGCGAATAATTACTATTGTATCTACTTTGATTACTCTGATTACTTCATACCAATCGTATTAGAGCGAGTAACGACTATAGTATCTACTTTGATTACTCTGATTACTTCGTACCAATCGTATCAGAGCGAGTAACGACTATTGTATCTACCTTGATTACTTTGATTACTCTGATTACTGCGTACCAATCGTATCAGTGCGGGTAACGACTATTGCATCTACTTTGATTACTCTGATTACTTCGTACTTCGTGAAGGTCGTTATTATATCGGAATACCTATACAAAATACCTACCTACTGAGAAATACGATTCTCGATATGATTACCGGTACTCAAATACAAAAGTAATCATAGTAATCAAATCATTTTTATCCCTTAAACAGATCGGTGAAAGTCGTTGTTATATCGGAATACCTATACAAAATACCTACCTACTGAGAAATACGATTCTCGATATGATTACCGGTACTCAAATACAAAAGTAATCAAAGTAACGACGAATACTGTAAATGATTACTTTATACAAAAGTAACGATTTGTAACGAATACTCGAAAGTAACTAGAATGAGCATCACTACCTCCTACATACACGGTCAAAACAAAACTCTCTCTATCTCTATCAGCGAGGTTCCTACAGCCTCTGCCGCTTCTCGCATTTCGACCGCCATCGTTTTCTGTCCATCCATTCGTCTTCTTTGATGGCTCTATCTTTCATGATGTGCCGTACATTTTCTTCCCAGGCAACTGAAGGTCTTCCCCTTCTTCTTCTTTGGTGTGGTATGTAATTTAAAGCTTTCTTTGGCCATCTATCTTCATTCATTCGTTTCACGTGACCATACCACACTAGTTGTCTAGTTTCAATTTTATCTACACTGGAATATACAGTATGTGTCCTCCTTCTAATATCTTCATTCCTGATGTGATCTTTTTTAGATATACCACACGCTCTCCTTAGATAATCCATTTCTACTACTTCTATTCTTTTCCTATCTTTTTTTGTCATCTGCCAAACTTCTGCCCCATAAGTCATAATAGGCTCTACCAAGGTACGATAGATTGTCAATTTCGTTTCTTGCCTTATATCTTTAGACCACAGTAGAGAGCTCAGAATGTTTACCGCTTTTTTGCCCTGCTGCGTTCTCTTTTCGATGTCTCTTTTGGTAGTGCCTTCTTTAGATATTATAGATCCGAGATATTTATATTCATTACATCTTTTCGTGGTTCTAATTTCTAACTCTGGATCTTCTTCAAAACAAAACTACGAGTCCGATTCGGTTGAGATTTTGACATAGGCCGTCTACAAGAATGTATTACACGATAGTCGGGTTTCCTTGCGATAGTGGCGTCATTGGGCGGAGAGGCCACCTACGTTTGGTATTATTGTGGATCCAAGTTTCTTTCATGCTTTTTGGAGTAGAGAATGTGGAGGAGAAAACGTGTCCAAAAGCCAAAGGATTTATTTTTTATTTCTGAATGTTCTGAATTGTTTTGAGTCTGAGAATGTACTGGAACATTAATTATTATAAGTGTCTATTTTGCTTTTAGGTATGGGGTACAAGTAAAGGAGCAGCTCTAGTCAGAATGGCAGATCTTCTTCCGACTATTTCAGATCGGACAGAAGAAAATATACTTCTTGAACATATACGTAAAAGTCATCCAGCCATAAAAGAACCACATATAATCGATCTCTCATCGCCTACTCCCAAAGATGTCCAAACCAGTTATTTGAAACTTAGAGACCTGTGCACACCCGATAGTACGAGGGTGTTTAAGAATCAAGATTTTAAATTCTATGGCCTTTTGGATAGTACAAAGTGGCTCTTGCATGTGTCTACTTGCTTGACGAAGGCACTCGAGGCAGCTGATTATCTTAATTCACATGAATCCACAGTAGTACTTCAAGAAGGTATATATGCATACACAATCTGTACAAAAACAACGTAATTCGCTAATTAATCCATTCGTTAGAGATTTGATCTCTAAATATGAGACAAACAAGCTGACTTTTGCTGAGACAGTAAAAACTCGATATAACGGACTAATTGGTGTCCGTTAAAGCCGAGAGTCCGTTATATAAAAATAGGTTCAAAATAAAACAAAAACATATCGACGCACTTGCTTACGGTAATTCTGCTTTGAAAAAGGAATCAAGTTTTGTTTGCAATTATTGTCAAATTTCTTTTGTACACAACTCTCTAAAATAACGAAAATGTTTATGATACAGTTGAACTTAGGTATCTGAGAATAGTCAATAAATGTTATTAGATCGTCGAGATTCGATCTTACCTCTAATAACTTCATTTTTGGCTTGGTTTTTGTCTTCTTCGCTATCTTCACTTCCATCCTCATTTTTTAGTATTCTGTTGTCACTATCAGCCATCATGGTCACCTTCATCTACTTCTGGACGCTGATTGTAAAACAGCTTCCTCGGCTACTTCTCCGGAATTATTATGTATTGTCCGACAGAAATTAGGAACTTCCAACTTCTAGATCTATGTCTGCATCTTGGCCCACAAACAAATTCCTAATAGTCGAGGAAATGAAGCTGAAAAAATGGCAAAACCTCGCAATTTTTTCGTCCAGCATCGATTTGTACAAAAATTTGGGATTATGCTCATTACACCCTCTAGTTCATTTTCTATATTGAGCCGTTGTACGCTTTTGGTTTTTTAAGGGTGAAAACTACCCCTAATTGAAAAAAATTATAAATTAACATTTTAAACTTTAATATTGTCAACATTTGGTTCTTATTAGTTACATAATGATTGTTTTATGCTTTAAGATATACTATCATAATATTTCAACCCTTAAAACCAACCTTGTTGGAGCTATATATAAATAATTTACTTATCCTAAAATAATAATTTCGGCTTGCATCGATTTACATAAAAATTTGGGATTAGGATCATCTCACCCTGTACTTCATATTCTATATCATGCTTAACGGCGTTGATTATTTTTAGGGGTGTAAACTACCCCTTATTGTCAAAAATTATATAATAACATTGTAAACATTAATATGGGTAAAATTTGGTTTTGATTGGTTAAATAATGATTGTTTTATACTTTAGGATATAATATCATAATATTCCAACCCTTAATAACATCACAATTTTTATAAGTAGATATTTTAATAGATCTATACAGAAAAAAAGTAGAATTAAAGAATTACAAAAACATTTATTTACACAAAAATACGAATTTACAAATATGTACAAATACAAATAGTTTTTTAGTCATCTTCCAGTATACGAACCGGTTCTGTGGTATTATACATACATTGAAAATTATCCATAAAAGGACTATCCGAATTTTTCGAAAAAAAAATCGTTTAATAAACATAGCTCCTTCATTTTTGGCGATAAAAAGTTTTTCAAAAATGACTTTGTAGGATTTTTGAAGAGTTACAAGACATGTGTAAACTAAATTCCGTAAGATCCCGTAGTTTTTAATTAGTGTGGGTTTAAAGGGCTCAAAAAAGGGTGTGTCTGCTCGTAAATAGAGGTTTTAAATAGCTATATCTCGCTAACTGTTCACTCTAATTAAAATCTATGCACACGGAAATTTTAGTTATTAAAAAAGCTACAATCTAGTAGTCCATCATTTTTTTCGTATCTCCAGTATTTTCGGAGTTATTTTGAAGTAAAAGGTGAAAAATGGGAAATGCCAAAAAATTAATTTTTCTTTAAACTCCAATTTTTCTAAAATTAGGCCTTTTAAATAATTCAAACTTCTTGTGTGTATTGATAATACAAATATAAAAGGAATTATAGAAAGGCAAAGACCAATTTTTAATTAGGAGGGTAGTTAGGGGGTTGTTTTCACTGATTTTTTCATAGAGAAAAGCAGGTACCGACCTTTTTTTGATTATAAGTCGCTTAATTTTCTGGATAGAAACTTTTTATTATTTTTTTTGAAAGGCCTAACTGTATACTTGAAAAAAGATTATTTAAGTTTTCCTCGAAAAATGCAGTTTTTCCGTTATTTTACTTTGAATATTTCAAATTATGCATTTGACGAGAAAAGCTAACTTTTAACATGCCGTATCTCGGTTTGTTTTGGTCTTAAAGATATTACAGAAAAAGAATTTGGTTTGTGTTACTAAAAGATACAATTTTGATATCTACAGTTTTTTTAATTAAATTCATCTTTTTCGAGGTATTCTCAAAAAACCCTCTAAAAAAGTCGATTTTTTCGTCGAAAAACTGTTACTTTCAAGCGCGAATAACTCGAAAAATATTAGTTTTACGAAGAAAATGTAAAACGTATTTTTTTCTTAGAATTACTTTTTACATCGATTTACATGGTTAAAATGTAATAAAAAATTCCCGCCCCCTAGATGGGGTGGCAACCACCCCCATGATTTTAGCGTACAGCGGCATGATATAGAAAATGATCCTTGGACTATTCCCTACTTTCTGTGAAAATTTCAAGTAAATCCATGCTGGACGAAAAAATTGCGAGCCAAAATGCTTCATTTCCTCGACAATAACCATTTTTTAATGTTTGCTCTTTCCATGTACAGTAAAATAAAAATTAGTTTCATCATGCACTACAACCGTTACTTACTAAAAACTTTCTGCGATATATTCATTTGGTGGCCAAAACTATTCCTTAATGCCCTAATCCATGAGGTGAATAAGCAAGATTGTATTTTTTGGTAAAAACATACCTAACATACATAACTAAAGTTACCTCTTATAAACGTAGAATATTTCCAGAGGAATTAGCAGGAGCGTTTTCTAAAGTCAATAAACATTTCACCACTCCCGTCGGTATTTCCAGATTCTTCTGTTGAAATTTTCTCACTGAAGATACAAATTCTTTAAAAAAACCAGTTTTTGAAAATATCTAATGTGAACCATGCCTTATTTGAGCTATAATATGAAACGGACAGAAAAATTCTTTGTAAAATACATTGTTTGGGGTCCACCGGTACCCCAATGGTATGCAATGTATTTTGGTACGGGACGGGTAAAGCATGGATTTTTTGTCCGTTGTAACCGAAGTCCGTTAAATAGAGGTCCGTTATATCGAGATTTTACTGGAATGTCAATTTTTTGGGACCTCAAAAAAGATACAAACAAGTACGCCACTTCTACCCCTTAACTCCCCCCCCCCCCCCACGCAAGTGGCGAAAACATCATTGGATTTACCAAGAATTTGTATGCCGTAGAAAAAATGTTTCAAACAAGAAACGTAGTTGAGAAAATTTTGAACCAAAATGTTATGTCAGTTACGCGCACGAAATAATTTTGTTTTCACCAATTTTGAAAAAATGTGAAAATGCTGAATTATTTACGTCAGTCTGTCTGCCTGTAAACACAACTCCTTCGTCATTATAGCAGGTAGAATGACAACTGAGGTGTCAAATGAAAGCTTATAATCCGAGGGTGGTACTTATTGTGAGAAATTTGACCTAGGCTGTCTGGACCTAGGTCGCGGTCGGACGGACCTAGTCTTTGACTAGGTCCGCCCGACCGCGAATATAACTCCTCGGGCACTATACCAGGTAGAATGACAATTGAGGTGTCGAATGAAAGCTTATAATCCAAGGATGGTACTAAAGGTGAGAAATTTGACCTAGGCAGTCAGTCCGTCCGACCGCGAATATAACTCCTCCATCACTATACCAGGTAGAATGATCCTTGGACTATGAGGTGTCAAATGAAAGCTTATAATCCAAGGATGGAACTAAAGATAAGAAATTTGACCTAGGCTGTCTGTCCGTCCGACCGCGAATATAACTCCCTTGGCACTATACTAGGTAGAATGACAAATGAGGTGTCGAATGAAAGCTTATAATCCAAGGATGGTACTAAAGGTGAGAAATTTGACCTATGCTGTCTGTTCTGCCTACCGCAAATATAACTCCTCCGTCACTATACCAGGTAGAATATCAAATGAGGTGTCGAATGAAACCTTATAATCCAAGTATGGTACTAATGGTGAGAAATTTGACCTAGGACTTCGGGTTTTAGAAATGCAACCGGAAGTACTGTTTTAAGGTCACCGGAATAGTACAAGTGATATATTATTCGACGCGCCTTCGCAAGAAGAGAACACATGACTGGTCATCCTCCGTGCCTTCGCAACTTCCGGTTTCATGACTGTCCGTCCGTCCGTCCTCGAATGCAACTCCTCCGTTATTAGTACAGATATAATAACAAATGAGGTGTCGAATGAACGCTTATAACCCAAAAATGGTATTAAAAATGAGAAATTTGACATCGGACTTCAGGTTTTAGAGTTGCAACCGTAAGTACTGTTGTAAAGTCCCCGAAATACTATACGCGATATATCATTCAACATGCCTTAGCAAGTTGAGAACCAGTGTAAATTTTGGTTTTTATATCATTTCCGGTTAAAAGGTTCTAACCGGAAATGCCATATTGTAGTCACAGAAATACATGTAACACATCAATCCAAGCGCATTGATAGTAAAGATACATATTAAGTAAACGCCTTTTTTGGGGGTTTGGAGGGGGGCGGAAAAGATTTTAAATATGATTTTTGTTTAATGGGACCCTAAAACAATACAATGCTAAAAGGAAATTATCATGGGTTGAGGATTTCTTAGCTTGGGTTAAAGAGGGTTAAGAGTCCGAAAATTGACATTCTCATCGATATTCAGCTTGTTCATACGATTTTAGGCGAGGCAATGAAGCATTAAACCTAGGAATTTTGTGCAGTAAGAAGAATCGTCATCCAACTTTTTGCATTCGATTCGAGAGAGTGTCAGGCAATTTTCTGAACTAAATTGATCTCCGGCAAAAAATTTTGTGCATATAAAAATGCATTTTCAAAGTGCATCTCGAAGAGATGGAAAATGAAAAATTTAGAACTCAGGAAATATTAACGGCAATGAGTTCAATTTTTATACGTGGGTGTTTTGCAGGTCACTGAATACGAATTTCATGACGGCGATAGTCTCCGAGGTACTTGGTGCCCAGGGTGGAACTCGTTGCCTGGGACGATCGAATAAATCGCGGGACAATCGAATAATTCACAAAATGAAGATTGGAAAGAAAAACTAAAAATACCTGTTCAATATTTTTCAAAAATCTATCGAATGACACTAAACACGACCCCTCACTCTACCCCCTGGAGGTAGGGTGGGGGTAACTTTAAAATCTTAAATGGAAACCCCCATTCGTTATTGCAGATTTGGATTGCGTACGTAAAAATAAGCAACTTATATTCAAGACATTTTTTCGAACTGTGAATAGATAGCGCTATAATCGGAAAAAACGATTTATTGTGATACCATAGGTAAATTATAGAAACGGTCTAATATCTCGACAAATACACTTCCGAATGAAAAATCAAAAAATACGTGTTTAATATTTTTCAAGAAAATATCGAATAAAATCAAACACGACTCTTCACTCCACTCCCTGGAGGTGGGGTGGGGGGTAACTTTAAAATCTTAAATAGGAGCCCCCATTTTTTATTGCAGATTTGTATTCCTTACGTAAAAATAAGTAACTTTTATTCGACACATTTTTTCGAATTATGGATAGATGGCGCTATAATCGAAAAAACACTATTTATTAGTGCCATCTATCAACAATTCTAAAAAATGTTTCAAATAAATGTTACTTATTTTTTCATGAGGAATCCAAATCTGCAATAAATCATGGAGATTGCTGTTTGATTTTAAAGTTACCCCCACCTAGCGTTACCAGGTGTCCTGATTTGCGCGGGACGTCCCGATTTTCAGGGGTCTGGGGACGCGTACCGATTTGTACCTGATCGGGACACTAAATGTCCCGATTTTCACCAAGGAAAACCAATTTCAGGAGGACTTGCAGTGAATTTTATAACTATGTAGGTATGTTATAAAAACAAGGCACTCCTAAAAGCGGCAAAATCGAATAAAAAATATAATTTTAATAAAAAATAAATAATTTACTTAAGGTTGATCTGAACCCCCCCAAAAAAAAATTTGAAGTTCAAAAATTTTGAAAAAATTTGAGAAGGTGTATGTGATTACTAGAAGTATTTTGACAAATTTTGAGCGAACTTCATGTTTTCGTTTTCGAAAAAACTCAAAAATACTCTTTTTTTCCAAGTATAAAGCGGGAAAACCAAACATACAATTTTGTTAATTTTCTTACAGCATAAAGATATAATCCTAAGAAATATTTATGAATTTTTTGAAAATTTTTGATCTTACAGTTTTGCCATAATAGGAAAAAATAATATGTTTTGGCTTATAATAAAGCTACCGGCAAGAAATCGGACAAAATTTTAATAACAACATATATAAAACTGTAAGAGTGGAAAATATTTGCAATAAAATGTTGAATATTTTTTTCTAAACATATGAAAAATCTCGTTAAACAAGAATTATATCTTGAATTGCCGCTGTGAATTTGTGCCGCCATGAAGTGACTCCATCTACAACATCGGTAATATTTATGTTCGATAGATAGCAGTACCTTCTGCTAGAATCGCGTCAAACAGAACTTTATCCTAGCAGCGTTGCCATATCAATTACTTTGTACAACAAAACGTGTTATTGTATTATAGTTAGTAGGTAATATAATACAGATATATATACTACTATAACGTCTATTTATAACGCATCAACGTGACCTTCTGAAATTCATTTAACTACTTTTCTTGAAATATTGTCAGTCCCCTTGGCCGTATTAGATTTTGATATATTTAGGGCCGGTACTTTTTGTCTCGATTAAACCCGAGTTGGCTTTTTAATGTTTTTAAGTAACATAAAGTTGTCTTTTTTATTTGTATTTTTTCATGTATCTCTGAAGCTTTGTATTTGACTATATTTTGAATTGGAGCATAAATAGTCTACTTTTGTCAAATAGTTTTTCTAATAACTACCATCCATGGTGTTTCTCTTTTGTCGCACTTATGTTTATTAAAGATTTTAATTGAAATCATTATTTTATCTTTAAAATTTTCATTGTTCATTACTTTTTGCATTTGTGGTGAGCTAAATTTAAAGGAAACCAATTGGACGATATTTAAATAGATATGGAGTAAGAGTACCTAAATAAATAACCACTTTTGAAATTAATTCAGGATAGGTTAAAAAATATTTTCACCTTCATATTAAAAATAAAAAAAGGATCAATACAAAAGAAATAATAACAATCAATTTTAAAAATCTTACATCTATATTGATTTCTTCTATGTACAAAAACAACAGAAATAAATAAATATTAGCGAAGACAAAAGAAAAAATGTGTTGACACTTAATAATATGTTAAATAAACGTATTGATTAGTCTGATGCAAGTAGAACTAGAACTGTTATATGGAGCTAATCTGGATCGGTATAAATTAGATGAGAAAGAAAAAAATCTAATAAACAGTTTCTTTGAGAGCAGAAAGAGAAAGAGTATAGAATATTAGAAAATGAAAACGGCGCGGCAGAATAATCATCGATAAAGAAGTAAAAAAGGAAACGCGATAACGATATCTGGAACAATTGTTTTATCTGATAAGACACGAAGAAAAGCCAGAAATTGCTATCAAAACTGTTTCTTTTAGCTGTAACCTTTCTGATGTTTTTGTGTCCAGCATGCCTACTACGATACGGTCTCGGATCAATTCCTCCTTCAGTTGCCCATAATTACAATGTTCTGCTAAGGTATGTAGGCTAGTAATAAATAAGGCAATGGTTTCACCTGGTTTTTGTACTGTTGAATTGAATTTGAAACGTTCATATATAATATTACGTCTAGGGATAAAATATTTGTCAAAAACATTTAGAACTTCCTCGTAAGTATCTGGAATTTTTTGAAATTGTATCAAAATATCTTCGGATTCTTCTCCCATAAGGTACACTAGGATATCTATTTTTTGTTTTTCTGTCTTTTGGAGCTGCCCTCATACCGACATGTAGCGTTCCAGCCTCTTCCTCCATGCAGGCCAAATTGCTGGGGCCAAAAAATTGAATTTATCCGGAGGGTTAACATTCAATGGTGCTGGACTTACTATACCTTGAGTATTTGCATCAGGAGTAGTATTAGTAGACATTTTCAGTGTTACTTTATGTCGGGTATGATTTCAACCACAATTGACCACAATGCAGAATATTTTCTTGCCCCTTAACCTTGCTTTGCTACTCTTGGCATGTGCTAGTGGTTAATGGGTAATATAGTTTTATACTTAAAATATACGTGCTGCACTCAACACCGCTGCCACCATGTTTAGTTGGGTTCTTTAATAATGACTATTAAGTACTCTTGATTAAGATATCTTTATTTAGTTTGATCATCTTACATCGCTTGTCCCGGTACCGGTTCCCCGGATCAGACCTAACCTAACTTAATCCTAATCCTTGTTCACCTATATGACATCTATATAGGCAACCAAAGATACACTAACAGAACAAAAACAAAAAATATAGTAAAGCAATGTGGATTGTTTGTGTGCTTGGAAAAAGGTTATCGGTATTCAGCCCGAGAATATACACCTCTAGAGACAGCCAAATCCATAAAAACATGTAGCTTGTTAAGTGAATGTCCCTAAAGAAAACAATAACTTCTTCTTTAGCCTGTTTGCATCCACTCCTGGACAAAGGCCTCCCATGAGTTTTCCACTCTTCTCTGTTTTGTGCTCTTTGGTACCAGTTTCTCCCCACTTTTGCTTTGAAGTCATCTAACCATCGTTTTTGTGGTCTTCCTCTGCTACTACTATGCTCGCGTGGTCTCCAATGTACAATGTTCTCGTCCACCTTTCGTTGTTTTGCCGTGCCACGTGTCCTATCCAGTTCCATTTCATTTGCGCAATTCTTCCAGTTACATATTCCACCTTCGTCCTGTTTCGTACGTCCCATTTCAAATATGTTCTCTCAGAGATACTCCTAACATAGCTCGTTCGATGGCCCTCTGTGTTCTTAATCTATTGGCTGATAACCCTGTAAGTGTCACGGTATCCACTCCATCAGTCATAACTGGTAGAATACAACTGTTGAATACCCTTTTTTCTAGGTTTATTGGTATCTTTTTGTTTTTCAACACATCACTGAGTCTTGCAACTGCTGCCCAAGTAATTCGGATTCTTCTAGTTATTTCTGCCGTTTGATTCTGTTTGCCTAGCTTGATCGTGTGACTCTTCGACACTTTCGATCTGACTTCCATCTAAGTCGATTCTGATATTTTGATTTGTCATCACTTTTGTTTTATTTAAATTTATTTTTAAACCGCTTTTCTTCTCAGATTCCTGTTTAAGCATCTTTAGTATGTAGACTAGTTCTTCTGTATTGTTGCTTATGAGCACTATGTCATCGGCAAATCTTAGATGACTTAAAAATTTAAGTGACAATTTAACTTTTTCTTCTAAGACATAAGGCATCTTCTAATTCAATAGTAAATAATTCTATATTCTATATCTGGAATCAATCCTTGCGTTATTCATTCCGTCTAATACGGCCCAGAGTTCTATGGAATCGAATGCCCTATTGTAATCAACAAATGCTGAATGAAGAGGGTTATTGTATTCGTTACACTTTTCGAGAAATGTCCTTATTGTCTGTAGGAGTAGGTGTTCTACGGTACTATAACCTTTGCGATATCCCGCTTGTTCAACAGGCTGGTAACTATCGAATTTATCTGATAGTCTGTTGGTCATTATTGTGGTAAGCAGTTTGTACGGATGTGGTAACAGACTTATTGGTCTGTAATTTTCGAGTTTGTGTTTGCCTCCTTTATTTTGTAGTAGAAGTAGCTGCGCATTTTGCCAAGTGGTTGGAATAGCAATATCAAAGAGGCACTTCTTCATTAGGATTTTAACTGCTTCCAAGGTAGTTTGACCTCCATCTCTAATCATCTCTTTTGTTATTCCGTCGTCTCTATATTTTCCATTTTTCATTTGATTTAAGGCATTTATAACTTCCTCGTTAGTAATAAACCATACCATAATAATAACTTTAGTAATAAACTATACCATTTATACTACAGCCAACGATCAAATGTGTAATTTGGAGAAGTGTCAGAACAAATGGAGATAAGGAGAGGGGCCAGGCAAGGTTACATACTGTCGCCGTTATTGTTTAGTTCTTATTCTGAAGAAATCACACAAGAAGCTTTGGTAAACGAGACAGTCGGCATAAAAGTGAATGGAAATTTAATTAATAACATTAGGTATACCGACGATACAGTCATAATATCAGACAACTTGGAAGACTTAGAAAGAATAATGAACAAAATATTAAGATATATGTAATGGAGAATACGGACTCTCCCTTAACCTCAAAAAACCAAAATTTATGAAAAATAGCAAGAACAACAATATAAATGAAATATTAACGGTAGGCGGCCAGCAGTCTGAGAGAGTAAAAAAATATACTTACTTGGGAACGATAATCACAGAAAATAACGATTAGACTGCAGAAATAAGAGAGAGAATTGAAAAAGCACGTGCCAACTTCGTGAAAATGAAAAAGATTTTATGCAGCAAAGATCTGATATTGGCCCTCAAAATAAGGCTAATTAAATGTTATGTACACAGTGTGCTTTACTATGGAACTGAATCATGGACATTAAATCGAAATGCAATAAATCAACGGTTCTCTTAGCAAGACAGAGACGAACTAGTTTTGGTGTTAGTGAAATAGTTTTCAGTATCTTTTCTGTTAAGTCATTTTTAATATCTTTATTATAACCTTTTTTGTCTTATTCTGAGGTATCTCATGAAACTGCTTACGCAAAAAGATCTCATGGGAATATTTTTCCCAAAAAAACGCGAGGTTTTCGCCTTGCTTAAACATATTTTGCGGAATTTAAAATCAAAATCCTGTTATTACATCTACAGATGCATATAAAATATGATACATCCATGGCCGTCGTCCACATGTTTACAAAAAACATATTGTTTCCATAATCTATAAGCGCTAAAACAAATTTAGCAATTTCCCTATTCTACTTTGCAAAATTCATATAGTATCACAACACTTGATTATACATTTGAGGCATTCGCACTGTCCGTCAACGTGTTAAAAGGTTTATGTGTATAAACAAAATTTGTGCAATGTAATACACTTTTAGATGATTTGTCGACAGTGAATGGAAGAGGTCGTAAAATTTTATTACCATCTTTCAGTGTCAGTGTGAGATAAGATGAATTCCTTACTAACTGGAATATTTAGTTACGGAGAAACATAATATGTAATTAGTCTATGTTGTGAGGCCGCTCCCGTCTAAAAAAATTCTGATTTGGTTTCTTTGCGGATTCCTATTCAAAAATGTCCCCTTTAAATAAATCAGAAGAGTGCCAGCGAAATTTTTGGGCAAAAATTGTTAAAAAAAATGTTTCTAAACAAATTCACAAGATTACCATTTTTTGTCCAGGAAAATATTTTTTCTTGTTTTTTGGTCATTCTAAGCAAGAAAAATATCTTGTCATTTTTTTCAAAAGTTGATAATTTTCGAGTTAGAGGTGAACTAAAATATGAAAAATGCGAAGATAGACATTTTCGAGGCGTAAAAACTCATATTTAAATTATTATATTTAAGGTTGGCAAGTCCTTAAAGTGAAGTTTAAACATTCATTTTTGAAATTCTGAGTAGTAATCGGGTCTAACTTCAATTTAGACCGTTGTTTTTTAATTGTTAATTATGCGCGTCGATCCGATTTTAATGCCAATGCAGCAGGGTCTATTTCAACAATCTCCTATTTTGCACTGTAACTCTTTAGGTTTTTTGGCTTCTTCTAAACAAAAAAGATATCTTCTCATTTTTCTGAGAAGTTAACAGTTTTCGAGAATACACGTCGCTTGCTGAGAACATTAGTGACGTAACTTCAAAAACGTAGTTTGTAGCGCCTTAACTGTTAGGTCTGGATCCCGCGTATGAAAAAAAAGTTGATTAATAGCAAGCTGAAAATTTGTTAATAGCTTAAGGGTGTCTAGTCGAATAAACTTTGATATGTGTGAACACTGGAACAGGGGCAGTTTTAATTGTGGAACAGGTTAAAAATTTGGAACGGTCACAGCACGAAAACGGCACATTTATTTTGTCCGACAGAACAGACTTAAACTCTTCGAACAGAGATTAAACTCTCATGCAAAAATCAGACTGCTATTTATCACCAAATGGGCGTTTTAATGAGTGGAACATGTAGAATATGTCAAATGACAGGAATTATGACAGGTAATAAATAGCAGTCTGATTTTTTCATGAGAGTTTAATCTCCGTTAGGAGAGTTTAAGTCTGTTCTGTCGGACAAAATAAATGTGCCGTTTTCGTGCTGTGACCGTTCCAAATTTTTAACCTGTTCCACAATTAAAACTGCCCCTGTTTCAGTGTTCCCATATATCAAAGTTTATTCGACTAGACACCCTTAAGCTATTAACAAATTTTCAGCTTGCTATTAATCAACTTTTTTTTCATACGCGGGATCCAGACCTATGTATCATGTATGGATATTGCACGTAGAATATAATATGTTTTAATGTAATACCGCCACATGTTGCGAGTGCTAGGGGTATTTTACAGAAACGTTTGCACAATATTCCGAAGTATGGGAGAGTTGTAGAAGGAAGTAATAGGACAAACAATTTATGTTTTTATTTAACTATAAACAAATTAAGGAGAAGAGCATGCAAAATATTTTTATGAATACCCTTAATATTGGAGATCGATTTATTCGAACAAGTTGGGCTAAGTCAAAAGAGTATAACATCGTTCAGAAAGATAATAGAGGAAATCATCAAAACGCACAACTATAAACGAGAAACTTAAGGAAACCGTAAGAAAACACATAAATAGCTTTGAGCGCGTAGAGTCTCACTATTTAAGAGCTCAAACTCGTAGAGAATTCCTTGATGGATCATTAACCTTAGCTTAGATGTATAGATACTACAAAGAGTAACGAGAAGAAAAGCAGTTGCCATCAAATCTGTTAAAAGATGTACATATGAAACATTTTTTAACACAGAATGTAATATTTCTTTTTTTAAACCGACGAAAGATCACTGCGCAACTTATGAGGTGTATAAACAATGCAATCAAGAAGAAAAATAAAAAGGCCAAGAACAATACACACGTCACAGTCGTAGTAAAGAAAGAAGCCGAGAAGAAAAAGCAAAAAATATTACAAATCCTACATAAAAAATAATAAACTCATAGTAGCTTGCTTCGATTTGCAAGCAGTATTACCTACACATTGCGGAGATATTTCTACATTTTTTTATAAGTCCTGTCTCAATTGCTTTAATTTTACGATTTTCGAAGTAGCATCGCAAACAGTTCCTGCTGTTTTTGGCACGAGGCCATTGCTATGCGAGGAGCAAATTAAATTGCAACATGCCTCTCTAGCTATCTATCTACTTTACCTGCAGGAAAAGATATTATTTTTTATTCCGACAACTGCGTTGGCAAGAATAAGAATAAGGCGGTTTTGGTGGTACTTATGTACTTATATGCAGTTACGCATGCTGAAATAAATAACATTACTCACAAATTTTTTACTGTTTGTCATACCCAAAATGAGGGTGATTCGATGCATGCAGTAATCGAGAAAGCAAAAACACAGTTTAACTCAATTCATGTCAGTGGCCACCTCTAATAAGTGCTGCAAAAAGAAAAACGGTAGGCCCTATAAAGGGAATGAAATGGACGCTGAAGACTTTTTGACTCCAAGTACCTTTCAAAAATTTTTGGGCAAAAACTCACCAAAAATTCGGATAACGAGAAAGTAATATGGAATAATATACAAATTCTTAAAGTAGAAAAGTGTTTTCCTACAAAATCTTTTTACAAAGTTAACTTTGACTATACAACCTATAAAACTATTGACCTTTCTACTCGTCGTTTTTCTGATAATAATAATATTTTAGAGCAATATAACTCAAAACCAGCCTACGAAAAGCCTCCTACTGTAGGAGAGAAAACAAAAGAGCATTTACTGGAATTATGCAAAAAAAAATCTTATTGCAAATGTACATCAATCATTTTATTTCAATTTGTTGAGTTAATTTCACTTTGTTGTGATTTATAATATACAATAATTATAATTATTAGATAAATTTATCTAGTAAACTACCATTTATAACTTTGTCTGGTTTTCATTGTTAATCTGTATAATCGTAGCAGTTATGGTTGATGAGTTATTTAAAAATATAATGCAATACCGCCATATCTTACAAATATTTATAATGGTTAAATATTGCTTGTTTTTCAAAAAAGATATCCATTCGTGTGCTATTGAATTACTAATATTCTAATATTCAATTACTTGTCTTAAAATATCTATTTTGTAGAAGAAGAAAACCGCAGTTGTATACAAGAATCTACAGGTCGAGCAAGTCTCGTAAATTTCACGATTGCGAGCCACGCTTCACGCAACCGTGTTTGCGTACTTGTGTTTCGAGTTGCGTGGTCGTGCAGAGTTATATTTACCAATTCGCGCAATCGTACTTGAGACGCTGTGTCAGGTGAGGTGTTTGAAAATTTGTGTAACTTGATTGCTTGATTCTGTGGTGTGAAGGTGGTTAAACTTTTGTTTTATTTTTTTTTGTTTTGTTTGTTTTTGTTGTTGCGAATATATCGCAGAAAGTTTTTAGATGAAGTAATTGTATGATGAAGATAACACAGAAAATACAAGAGGGCAGCATACTTTGCAAAACAACTGTTACAATTTGAAATCAACAATTTGTTAAGTTGTTGTCTTGCAGAGGAATATTTATAATCAATGCTTGCAGGTAAAAAAAGTGACTTTTTAAAAAATTATATCTTGGAAACTAAAAATTATTTTTATTTATAATTGAAACATGTAAAAGTATAGTACTCTCAAAAAAATTTCAGCCAAAAATATTCATTTTTGTAGAGTTGACTGCAATTTTTCGACAACAGCCCTTTTTTGCCGTGAGCAGCATAACAAGTCCAGTCTCATCTGAAATCAAAGTTTCTTGTAGTTTATACCTCCGGCTAGTGAATCAACAAAGGATTTTTTATTAGATGAGGTCATTTTTGTTTTATAAAAAAAACTACTTTAAAAATGAGAAAAATTGGGGTCAAAAATGTGTTTAAACTTATGTAAAATCTTCAAATTTCATTTTTTTTTAATTCCTTCGTTCATATTCTAGCCAGAGGTATAAACTACAAGAAACTTTTTGATTTCAGATGAGACTGGACTTAGTTATGCTGCCAACGCAAAAAAACTTAAACTCTACAAAAATGAATATTTTTGGCTGAAACTTTTTTTGAGACTACCTTAAGTACTATACTTTTACATGTTCCAATTATAAATAAAAATAAATTTTAGTTTTCGAGATATAATTTTTTTAAAAAGTCACTTTTTTTACCCACAAGACCCCTTAAAAAAATGTTTGGAAGAATATGTTTGATGGCCAAGATGCATACATATATTTAGAAGGAAAGTTCCTGATTTCTGTAGTATAATACATAATACCGAAGAGGAAGTAGCCCTAAGCGCCGGACTCCACTTGCGATTTGTAGTTGTGAAGATTGAACACATTCTTTCAAATAGAAGTCAATCCATGATTATTTAGTCACAAATGGATTGACTTGTATTTGAAACAATGTGTTCAATCTTCCTGATTACAAATCGCAAGTGGAGTGCGGCGGTAATAACACCAAAATATTCCATATAGGTCCATAGAAGGTACACAGACATTGAAAAATTCCTGGAATATCCCCGAAAACATGTTCCCTGAGAACATCCCAGGAAAATCCTGTGTCAGCAAACATTACCTGAGTGTTTAAACATTACCTGAATGTCTTATTGGAACATTCCATGAATGTCCACGAATGTTCTCTGGACATTCAAAATATATTTTATAGACATTCCCTGGATATACCAGAAATACAGTGATGAGCGCTCTAATAACCGGCAAAATAGCACAAAAGATGTATTAAGTAGTGAGATAAAAAGACATGAAACTAGTCGAGCTGGGAAATTTAGCGATATTAACTTATACATTTAGATTGTATTGATTGTGTACCACCTTCAGACGAGTTTGGAAACTACCACTGTCACATGTGACAGTTTTAGTTGACATACTCCTCCGATATGTGTAAAGGTGGGATCAATATAACGTAAATTTAAAGGTTAATTTCGCTAAATTTCCCAGCTCGACTAGTTTCATTTCTTTTTATCTCACAACTAAATATTTTGCCGGTTATTAGGGCACTCATCACTGTACATCCTTGCTGATGTGACAATACCTCCTATCTGTTTTTTCATGAGTTTTGTATGAGAGATGGAAAAACATGTTTTAAGGTCACCTCCTGTGTTCATATGTAAGTTTTGACTTGTTTTGTAGTTCATAGATAGTTTAATTTACTACAAAACAAGTCAAAAAATATCATATGAAAACAGGAGGTGACCCTAAGACAAGTTTTTAGTCTCTCTTACAAAACTCATGAAAAAACAGATAGGATGTATTATTACATCACTGACGATATGTGGCCATACCAAATAATACATCCTTGATAAATATAAACATTTTTATTGAACAAAATCTTTTCATACATTTTTTTAATGCAATTTACTGATATTCCTAAATATTTCAAAAAAATGTGTCACATTTGCTTTGTAAACCTTTCTTTTGCCTTTCGTAGCCACATATTCCGTTTCCTTCCTGGTTTTTTTGTAGACCACTTCTCTCAGCTGATTCTAAAAAAAATAAAATAAATGGTAATTTTTCTATCCTTTACAATTAACAATCAGAAGAAATATTATTTACAGATAATGATATGTATAATAATAATAGGTGTGTTCTAGCATCAGTTTGAAACCATCAGCGAATAGTGGACCAGCGCGAGTAGAGGGGATCGCACTGGTGACTGTATTATGTTCTTTTACTGACCAACTGTTTGCTGATGGTTTTTGACTAGTTTGACCGTTTGCTAGAACAAACCTAATAATAATGAATATTTTGTATTTTGACAATGACATCTGATGTGGAAGTCAAAACATTAATAAAATTATTTTTTCAAGTTAACTTTCACATGCGCGTCTTAAAATTTAATACTTATATCATAAATAACTATTAAAACTATCTTAAGAGGAAACAGTATAGATCAACAGGTAGCGAAAATGTGTTCCAAGATTGCGGCTGTAATTTTGAATATTTTTTCAAGATATTTGGCACACATATTCGTAATATAATAAAGAATGGCGGTACAGAGCCCAATTTGAAAAATATATTAATATGTGGAAATTACTCTGTAATTAAATACAATATAAAAAAAAACGAGCTTGTACCGCCATTAAGAAGAACAAAAAAATACACTTTTTTCAAATACAACTTTTTTATCCGATTTTGTGTTATTTTGGAACTACTAAAATTTTTTATTTCATTAGTAGTTCCAAAATTACACAAAATCTAGGCATCGGATAAAAAAGTTTATTTGAAGAAAGTGTATTTTTTTGTTCTTCTTAATGGCGGTACAGGCTCATTTTTTAAATATTGTATAATTACAGAGTAATTTCCACATATTAATATATTTTTCAAATTGGGCTCTGTACCGCCATTCTTTTTTATTTTACGAATACGTGTGCCAAATGCCTCGAAAAAATATTCAAAATTACAGTGACAATCTTGGAACACGTTTAGGCTACCTGTTTATCGCTACTGTATTACCTTAAAACATTGCAATTTGCTAAACCAGTATATTTTACTCTACTACTACTCTACTAGCTACCTCATTTTCCACTGTTTCTAAAGACTTGTTTACATGGGTAGAGTTTTGAGGAGAGTAGAGTAGTGGTAGTACTCTACCAAAAATGGCTTGATACCATTCACGTGAGGAGAGTACAAGTATAGTACTGATGCTAGTATAGTGAAACCGATTTTTGTATTTTTAAACACTCTTGATTATAAGTGCACCTTAAATTCTTAATTTTTTGCTTAAGCTTGTTTACTCCAAAGCCCCCTTTGCCATTCTTTCGACGATTTCATCCTCCGCAGCCTGCTGCAAACTTTTATTTCTGTAGTATACACTACCTAAATTCCATAAACACTGGTATTCGCCGTATTATAGCTCTACAAGTTTTAAAGTTTCATCTTCGGTGAACTTCATTTTCACTATTTACACAAAACACAATTCCAGCCAGAATGACAGCGCCCCCATGTACTCTCCTACCTACTCTATTCTGCCATAATTGAGCGTGTTCCATGGGTAGAGTGTGCAGCCAAGTAGACATTTTGGCAGTAGTGGTGGTCATAGAGTAGTTACTTTGCCATAGGTTGCTAGTCACTCTACTTTAACTCCAACTATACACTCTACCAGCTATTCTACTGTGCTGAGCATTTTTACAGGTAGAGTTACTCTACTCTATCAAGTACTTGCATCATTACTCTACCCGTGTAAACAAGTCTTAAATCTACTGAATGAAAATCTACTTAATCTTAATCTACTCTTAATGAAAAATGTCTAAAATCATTTACCCATCTAGTATTATTGTAGAATTTAAGACAGTCCAGTGCCTTATAAATAATTTCAATATGAATATTTTTCCCTTTAATTCTCCTTTGATACCACTCCATTTTAGATTTTGGGGAACTTATTTCATTGTGTTTATAGACCATATTTATTGAAGGAACCCAATCTGGAGATTGTTATTATCTATTAAGTCGGCTGGTTTTCCTATAAGATTAAAATGTTAACATCTTCAAAAATCGTTACTGTTGTAATTGTAACTTACCAGATATAAAATGATTACAGCAGACAGGACAGGAAAATTTTCATTTCGCTAGTAAAACCTGTACATTGTATTGCATTTAACCATTGTTGTATCTCAGATACCTTATTTAGTTCAGTTTAAAAGTGAACTTTATCTTGACTTTATCACATTTCACACTTCAAAACACAACACCAATGAAGCATATTATCTTTCTAAATTAATACTTCCAGAGAAAATGTTAAATTAATCTTTGTACAACACAAAATTACAAAGAAATACAACTAAAATTATCTAAAACTCATTAAGAACAGATAGAATAAGATTTATCTTTTACACCCAGTAGCCATATTGACATATTGATTTAATTTTGAAAACGATTATATTTAAATTTGGTAAATATAACTCCGTACGACCACGCAACTTGAAACACAAGTACGCAAACACGGTTGCGTGAAGCGTGGCTCGCAATCGTGAAATTTACGAGACTTGCTCGACCTGTAGATTCTTGTCAGTTGTATCGGTATTGAATGGGATGTGCGATATATTAATGAGCTTTTAAGCTTCGAAAATGCGTATTATCGCATTTTTCAGATTTTAAATCGCCCCTAACTCGAAAACTATCAACTTTTGAGAAAAATGACAAGATACCTTTCTTTCCAATTTCTGGCCAAAAATTTCGCCCTCAGATTTCCTTCCGCAAAGAAACCGAAACATAATTTTCTTTCAGACGGGAGCGGCCTCACAACATGGACTAAATGTTTCTTGCTATTAACATTGTTATTAGGCGTTGATAAAATTACTGTTTAAACAATTTGGCATCATAGCCAATTGAGCCGATGGGTGTAACGATAAAAAAGTGTTCAGGTTTCTACATATTACTGAGTCATCATGTAGAAATCTACAATTAAGTTGAAAATGTTACCACAATGGCATGCTACAGTAGAGCCATCTCTAGGATCAGAAACAAATTAATTGACGGTTCATATCAACCTTAATCTACGATTTTTTTTGTAATTTCGTCTGATTATTATTATTATGTAGGATTAAATACAGATTATAGAAACACCTAGTAGTCCAGTAAATGAACGGGAAATACGGCGATACCGTGTAATTTTCAGGATCAACTCCGAATTGCATGAAAATTTGGACTGCTTGTGCCGTTGGTTGCTTTTACTCGGGGGTAACAGTTACCCCTAGTTGGGGGTGAAAAACCCCGCGTTTAAAATAAGTCCGGAGATGGATAAATTGACTAATTTTAAGCAATCTTAGTTCTATAAAATTTTAACCTAGTTAATACTTTTCGAGTTATTTACGATTGAAAATGTTTATTTTTCGACAAAAAATCACGTTTTCATGCTATTTTCACAAATAACTCAAAAAGTAAGTATTTGATCGAAAAAAATATTCTTAGCAAAAATGTAGCATAATATAAAAAAATTAAAAAATTTTGAACTCGTAACGTCTATAGACCTGCAAAAGCAAAGTTGTAGCTCATGAAAAATACGTTCTTATTCGTCAAATTCCAAATCAAATATTTCAACGTGAAATAACCAAGAAATGAAGCACTTTTTTCGGGAAAAATCAATTAAAACTTTTTTAATAAAGCTTTATTTTTATGTTTTAAAAAAGTTTCTAGCATCAAAACCAAGAGAGTTATGCTAAAAATCAAGTTGACTCGTTTTTTTGGTAAAAAAAATCCTGAAAATCTCTCTCTACTTAGCACCCCAAATGAAATTAATCGTTACCGCTTTGCAAACAATTTACTTTACTTATGTATTTTTTACATGATTGAAAGGGCCTGAACGAGTCACTAATCACGAGTGTATGGAAAATATGAACAGCCATATTTTAACCAATTTTTGTCTTACAGAAAAACAAAGTGAATCTATCATATTTATAAAAGCAAAACCTACCTACTTTTTACTCCTTGAGATTTTTAGTATTCCTAATACTTTTTAAGTTATTTTGAAAAAGGGCATTTTTCAATATTTTAGGAAAAATTTTTTTACTATAAAACAAATTTTTTTCAAAAACTAAGCACTCCCAACCGGTATATCTTACAGATCGTATAAACAATACACATATAAATAGGGGGAGATTTTCACGATTTTGTTTACCAAAAAAGGAGCCAACTTTATTTTGAGCGTAACTCGCTTAGTTTTAATGCTAGAGACTTTTATATAAAACAAAATTAAAGATTATTTTATGCCTGGTTGCACCAACAGATCTTAAGCTCTAGCTTAGCTAAGCTCTGCTTATAGATAGGACCACCGGAAGTATCACTTACGTTGCACCATAATTTTGGATTCTTACATTGTTATCAAGTATATCTGTTATTATATTATGATATTCCTAGTATATTTTATTGTAATTATATTAGATTAATTCTTATGATATTCTCGGCTTAAGCCTAAGATCTGTTGGTGCAACCAGCATTAAAGACTTTAAAAAAATTTAATAGGGTTTGCCCGAAAATTGCTTAATTTTTTGGTTATTTCAAGTTGAAAAATTCGATTTGGAATTTGACGAATAGGAATGTATTTTTGATGAGCTACAACTTTGCTTTTACTGGTTTTATAGACTTTCTGAACATACATTTTTTTTGCTTTTTTAAAAGCTACATTTTGGCTAAGAATATTTTTTCGATAAAATTACTCGAAAAATATTGACTTAGTTTAAAAATTAGATAGAAAAAAAGTTCTTTAGAGTCAGTCAGTTGATCCATTTTGGGACTTATGTACTTTAAACGCTCGTTTTTACCCCCGAAAAGGGGTAACTGTAACTGTCACCCCCCAAGTAAAAGCATTCAACGGTACAAGTTCAACTTTGATGTAGACAGTAAGATGAACCTAAAACCAGATTTTCATGCAATTCGGAGTTGACTCTGAAAATTACACTCCAAAGCGGTCATTTACTGGGCTATTGTTGTTTATTTGTCCCGATCTACAGCCCTGAATCCCGCTTTGTTTTTGCTTATGTACCGATTAAAACCAAATCGGACCTGGCAACCCACCTCCAGGGGTGGAGTGGAGGGTCGTATTTGATGTTATTCAATAGGTTCTTGAAAAATATTAAATACGTATTTTTTGGTTTTTTATTTGGAAGTGTATTTCTCGAGATATTAGACCGTTTCTATAATTTACATATGGTATCACGATAAATCGTTTTTTCCGATTATAGCGCCATCTATCCATAATTCGAAAAAATGTCTCGAATAAAAGTTGCTTATTTTTATGTAAGCAATCCAAATCTGCAATAACAAATGGGAGTTTCCATTTAAGATTTTAAAGTTACCCCCACCTTACCTCCAGGAGGTGGAGTGGGGGGTCGTGTTTAGTGTCGTTCGATAGATTTTTGAAAAATATTGAAAACGTATTTTTCAGTTTTTCGCTCCAATCTTCATTTCACGAATTATTCGATCGTCCCGCGAATTATTGCGACTCAGGCGACGAATTCCATCCTGGACACCTGGTACCTCGGAGACCATCGCCGTCATGAAATTCGTGTTCAGTGACCTCCAAAACGCCCAAGTATAAAAATTGAACTTATTTCCGTCAATATTTCCTGAGTTCTAAATTTTTCATTTTCCATCTCTTCGAGATGCACTTTGAAAATGCATTTTCTTATGCACAAAAATGTTTGCCGGAGATCAATTTAGTTCACAAAATTGCCTGACACTCTCTCGAATCGAGTGCAAAAAGTTGCATGACGATTCATCTTACTGCACAAAATTCCTAGGTTTTGGGCTTTTTAGTGCTTCGTTGCTTCGCTTATTTTTAGAGATTCGTTTGGTATTTTCGTCTCTGATGACTGGACTAAACAGTTTTCAATAAAATTATATTAATTTTGTAGGTAATGGACAAGATTTAAATTGCGTAGTGTCTAGCCTAACGCAATTAATACTCGATCCGTATTTCCGAACGAAATTTGGCTTCCAGTCCCTCATCCAGAAAGAATGGGTCGCATTAGGACACCCATTCGCTAATAGACTCGGTCACATTTTATGTAAAGAAATAGAACCTTCGCCCATATTTCTATTATTTCTAGACTGTGTCTGGCAGCTTTTGCAACAGTTTCCACAAGCTTTCCAGATAAGTGAAACTTATCTAACGACGCTTTGGGATTCAGCACACATTTCTATATTTGATACGTTTTTGTTCAATAGCCCTCATGATAGATTTATGGCCGAAACGGTAAGTCTGAGATTTTATATTTATTATTACATATTATATCCAAAAAGCTATTTTAACCAAAAACGATAAAATCCTTTATAAAAGGTATATTTGTTAAAATCCCTAAAAAGGGCTACATCACAGAACAGAACTAGTTTTCGATCGGATGACCGATCATCAGTATTTACCTAAAATGTGTATAACTGGATAAGAGCATGTTAGATTCACGTGAGTATAACCTATAACTTTTTAAAACCGTAGTCAAAATTTTAAATACTTTGCACTATCTTATCAGGTTATACACATTTTAGGTAAACACTGATGATGATCGGTCATCCGATCGAAAACTAGTTCTGTTCCGTGATGTAGCCCTTTTTAGGGATTTTAACAAATATACCTTTTATAAAGGATTTTATCGTTTTTGTAATATATGGTATACAGCCAACTACAGGAAAACTTTTTCCTCATAGACTTTTTTAACCACTTAATGCTTTTTCTCGTGTCTAATACGGAGCGGCTTGCCGGCAAATTAGGGACTTGCCCGTGTCTCACCGTTCGACCGTGGTACAACGCCATTCAACGTTTTATGGCCGTTTTTGACCATTTCATGACGGATTTATTGCTATTTTCTACCAAGTAAAGGCGAGAACGAATTAGAGAATCGTGATCGCGAATCATCGCGATCAGACAGTCCCAGTCTCGTACTTAAGTATTCGCACTTGGCAGTCGCGTACTCATCGCACTCTACGTAGAAGTTCATAGTTTTTCGATAACCACAGTGTGGAAAGAAAAATGGCTTGTGAGGATTTGTAAGAATTGTTTTTCTTGACTGCCATAGAACAAGAAGTAAGGAAAATTAAAAACCCAAGAACAAATACTTTTTTGTCTCCTTTATAGTCAAATTTTTCAACAAATCTCTTACGAATTTTATGTATAGTGAATGAGCACTTGTTTTTCGGTTATAATATAACTGATTTTTTTATTTTTGCCCTTACTATAATAGGGAACTTGCACATTTTTTTATTACATAATAATGTTCAGTTTTGCTTAAAAATAAGAAAATTTCACGCCTCAAAAATTCATAATAACTTAGAAGTACAAATTTAAAATCTTCTGTGTATTTAAACCATTTCAAACGACCCAAAATTCATTATATTTTATAATGACATTTATCGTATGTCATTGTAATATTAATATATACCAGTTTATATAAAACATTCAAATATTAGTCAGAAATAGCAACTATCAAAATATTTATAAAACTGAGTGTCAAATGAATGCCAAAACTAGTGAATTAATGGCGAGGACTTCAAATCCTATAATGATATGACGTCACGACGAATGAGGCCGCGTTTTAGGTTGCCTGCTATAATTTGAATTTTCTCTCTATTTTAATCGTCTTTAGGGGTCAAACGAAAGACAAAAAAACTTTTTTTCTTTGATATATGTTTTAAATTATGTTCTGTTGTGATTTATAGCATGTTTTTCGAATTTAAAATTTTTTGCAAGTTCCCTATTCTACGCACCAACTAGTATGTTTTTGTTTTTAATTATGAATAAATAATAAATTGTCTATTTAATTTTTTTAAATTATTTCACATGCATTTTTTGCTTTAGTTAGTTGATTTCTATCAATTATTGTAAATTTTTAACCAATTTGATCATAACATTTCTTTTAGGATACAAAAAAAATTAAACTGATATCATATTTTTATTTATAGGGATCTTTAATTTTAAGAAGTGTTTGGGATTGGAGGGAGCAATTCGCGGATAAAGACATCATACTCTTTTGCAATCCCTTATACGATGACAGCTTCCGTGAGCCTATTAAACCCAATACAGGTCTATCTTCTATGGAAATATGGTTACAGTGTTATTTTAGGTTTGTAATATCTGCATTTAAATTCTTAACTTTTTACTTTCTCAATGCCTATCTACCAAGGTCACCATGACAAGGCATGACAAAGTATTACTTTAACAACAAAATAACATTATAGTATTGCTTTAGAGCAGAAATACCATTACCCATCTACAATTAAAACAATATCAACCGACAGTCTGACAGAGGAGAACAGAGATACAAGTGCACTTGTATCTCTTGTCTTCCAAGCTCTACCCATCCTTGGTTTGGAGATTAAGTATTTTATCGCTAAAAATGAGTTCTTATTGGACTCATCAATAAGATTTACTTACCTCCAAATAGAATGATAAATTTCTAGTTTAGCAACACAGTCATCTTAATATTTGAAAAAATGCCACTTATACCCCTTTACTTCTAGAGGGAGATGTATTATTCCTTCTTCTTCTCGTTGTCCTTATGCCCTATAAGAGCGTCGGACGTTGGTATCACCTATCCATCTTTTACCCATTTCTTCCACGCCTTCCGGTCTCCTGCCATTTCCTTTATCTGTTGCACTGTTTTCCCTCTTTCTCCCGATTTCCTCGATTTGTTTCATCCACCCCTTTCTAGTTCTGCCCCTTCTTCTTTTCCCATGTCTTTTGGCATCTGTCACCTTCTTTACTAGTCTGTTCTAGTTCATCCTAGTTATATGTCCAAACCAATTCAGTTTTCTTTTTTCAATTTTTTTCTCTATTGGTTCCTGACTTAGCACGTTTCTGATGTTTTCGTTCCTTTCCCTGTTCATCTTCGTCTTTCCAGCTATTTTTCCCAGCTGCTTCATTTCTGCTTCATTTATGGCATGTTCATGTCTTTTATTTGTGACCCATGTCTCGCTTGCATATAGAAGAGTTGGTACTGTGATTGTATTATATACATGTATTTTTGTTTCCTGGCTGATTTCCCCTTTTTCCCAGTATCGTATTATTAATCGCATAATATATTTTCGTAGCTTTCTTTGTCCTATTTGCAATTTCTAGGTCTAGCTTTCCGTCATTGGATATCATCGTGCCCAGGTACTCGTAGGCCGTCACCCTCTCCAATTCTTGTTCTTTACAGAGCACTCGTGTTTCGCCTGCAATCTCCTGCTCCTGCTGACCTATTTTCATCTTCTTGCATTTGCTGATGTTTATTTCTAATTTCATTTTCTCTATTTCCTCAGTCCATACATCAGTTAGTCGCTGCATCTTTCTTGGGTTGTCTGCTAAGAGAACGACGTCGTCAGCATACAGTAATCCTTCTATCATAACTGGTGTTAGGTGCGTGTAGCCTATTCTTGTTTTTAAGTGGTTTGTTCTTCTTTTTACATTTTTAAATAATTTATCTATAATTATGACGAATAGTAGTGGGCTTAGGCTATCTCCCTGTTTTATCCCCTTGTTCATCCTAAATTCTGGTGATCTGCTACCTCCCATTTGCACTTTTCCCACCACTCTGCTGTACGTACTTTTAATTATCTCTAATAGTTTACTCGGTATTCCCAGCTCCTCCACAGTATTCCACAATACTTTCCGGTCTATTGAGTTGAACGCTGCTTTAAGGTCTATGAAGGTCATATAAAATAATGATCGGGGAACAAACATATATTATATGTTTGTTCCCCGATCATTATTTTTTCTTATTATATTTCGTAATATGCTTATGTTGTCAACTGTTTGCCTTTTGGCTCTGAATGCTGCTTGTTCGTCTTTAAGTTTTTCTTCTACCTCTGTTCTTAATCTTCTTTCTGTTATTCTATAAAGCTTGAACACTACTGATGAGAGCATATATCTCTATAGTTTCCACAGGTGGATTCTTCTTCTTTCTTGTGAATTGGGATCAGTAAGTTTTCTTCCCACTCTCTCGGCATTTTGTTTGTTCTCCATGCTTCTCTCATTATTTCCAGCAACTACTTCTTTTTTCTTTCTCTATCCATTTTATCATTTCGGGATCAATTTTATCTGCTCCGCTCGCTTTTCCTATTTTTATTCTACTTATCGCTTCTTCCAATTCTTCTGTACTTATTTCTTCCATTTGGTTTTCGTCTGCTGCTGTCTGTTCTATGGTTCCCTCTGTCTCTATTTCTTCACTTTCCTCGCCCATATATTTCTCTTCATAATACTCTCTCCACACCTCTAGTATCTCTGTTGTATTTGTCTTTAGTTTGTTGTGTTTGTCTTTTACTCCTCTGAGTTCTTTTCTTTTCTTTCCTTTTAGACTCCTTACTTTATTCCAGAAGCATCTGTTGTTGTCTCTGTAATTTTGGTTTAGTGATTCACCGAACTTCTTCCAACTCTCTTTTTTTCCTTTTCTTACTAGTTCTTTCACTATATTTCTGTGTTTGTGGTATTCTTTTTTATCTTGTTCCTCTCTTGTACTATTGTATTTTTTCCATGCCTTTTTCTTTTTCCTCACTTCTTCCTGTATATCTGCATTCCACCATTCCGTCTTTTTGTTTAATTTTCTGACTGTTAGATTTCCGCATATCTTTTCTGCCTTCTTCATTATTACTTCTTTAAATTTTTCCTATTTTTCCTCCATATCCATTTCTACTTTCTTTCTCTACTCCATTTTGAATTCCTTATCAGTTTCTTCTTGATATCTCCTTTTCTTTTGTTCATCTTTTAGCTTTTTTATTGCTATTCTGCTGTATTCTATCTGTTCTTGTTGTACCGGTTTTCGCCATGTCTCTGCCATTGCCAGTCTGTGATGAGTTCCGATCTCTGCTCTCTGTTCTGTCCAGACTTGTTTTATATTTTGTTTCATTTCTTGCGTGTAGACTACGCAATCTATTATGCTTTTTGCATCTCTGCCTTCTGCTACAAATGTATACTTATCTTGTAGTACTTGCTGTAAACGAGTTTCCTATTAATAGGTCGTTATTCTGCAGAATCTGATCATTTTAATTCCATTTCTGTTTAGTATCTCTTCACCATGTCTTCCCATGCACCCAAGTCCTTTGTTTTTATCTTTCCCTATCCTTGCGTTACAATCTCCCATTATCAATATTCTTTCACATTTTTCTCTTATCTCATCGAAGGTATTTTGTAGTTCATTGTAGAAATCTTCCATTTTTTCTTCTTCTGTTCCTTCTGTTGCTGCATATGTTTACACTATGTACCATTACTCTTCCATTTCTATTTTTATATACATTATTCTCGACGATATAGGTTTGAAATCTGATATTCTTTTTTCTATTGTCTCTGTGACTATATGTTTTCTCAGAGATACCCCTAACATAGCCCGTTTGATCACCCTCTGTGTCGTTCTAAATCTATTGGCTGATACCTCTGTAAGTTTCATGATCTTCATTCCATAGGTCATAACGGGCAGAATACAACTGCCCAAACAGATTTATTGGTATTTTTTTGTTTTCAACACATCACCGAGTCTTTTTACCTACCACCTATACGAGTCTTTTTACCTACCACCTAGGTATACAGGGTGTTTCATTGGGAAACGGAAATACTTTAATGGTTAATAGAGGTCACCGAGACTGTTCTAGATATACTACATTTTTTGCCCTACCTACTTTTATAACCGAGTTACAGGGTGTTTTATCGATTTTGCCCATTTATTTCCTAAGCCATAACTTTAGAACCACCCTGTATATTTTTTTTATATTTGGTACACATATGTCTCATTCAAAACCCAAACTACCAACATGCTAACCAGAAGAAAAATCCAGGTCCGGATTAACAAAAAATTATAAAGTAATTATGACCTTAAAACAACACCCTATATATTCAAATTTTGAAATTCTGTTTGCATATTTCAAAAGAGCAAAAAAAAAACTAAGTTTAACGGTTCGCTTCAATTTTTCGGCCAGACAATTTTATGACTTTAATTTTGAAGTTATATTGAATTTTTAAAGAACTCTGACATTAAAAAGCAGGTATTATTAACTTTTAGTTATACATTATTAAAGTTAATGAATAAATACTGACTTTAAAAATAATCAATACTTATTTACCACATTGGAACAACCCAATTACTAATCACAAAAAATCCAGGTCCGGATTAACAAAAAAAATATAAAGTAATTGTGACCTTGAAACAGTATATTGAAATTTTGAAAATTTGTTTGCGTATTTTAAAAGAGCATAAAAAACTGCGTTAAAAGGTGCATGCCAAATTTTTGCGCAAATATTTAATTACGACAATTTTGAAATCATATTCATAAATTCTGTCAAGGTGACAAGAAGCTGCCAGAAAAATAAAGAACAATCCCAATGTAATTAGAAAATCAATTCGAAATTTTTTAAAACGAGCAAGGAAATGCATCGAACAAAATAGCGGACATTTTGAGCAACTGTTATAGTTCAAATATTTTTAATTTATGTTAAATTGTTGAATTGTTTAAACGATTTTTGTTTATTAGACATAGCTGTTTTTTAATTCTTTACTAAATTATTAAAATATCCCAACTCTCGCAATTCTAATTTTTAATTATGTGCGTACAGCTACAAAATCCAGAGAATCCATGAAGCCAGCGCAGTAAATAAGTGTTAAGTAGTTTTAAAATGTTATTAATTCATTAACATTAAATTATTAAAATTTATTAATACCTGGTTTTTAATCTCAGAGTTCTTTAAAATTTCAATATAATTTCAACATTGACGTATGTAATTAAATAATCTGCGCAAAAAATTAAAATGAACCTTTAATTACAGTTTTTACGCTCTTTTAAAATGCGCAGATAAATTTTCAAAATTTTAATATACAGGGTGTTGGTTCAAGGTCACAATCACTTTATATTATTTTGTTAATCCGGACCTGGATTTTTCTTGTCATTAGTAATGGGGTCGTTCCAATGTGATAAATAATTATTGATTGTTTTTAAAATGAATATTTATTCATTAACTTTAATAATTTATAATTAAAAGTTAATAATACCTGCTTTTTAGTTTCAGAGTTCTTAAAAATTTGAATATAATTTCAAAATTAAAGTCAAAAAATTGTCTGGCCGAAAAATTGAAGCGAACCAATAAACTTAGTTTTTTGTGCTCTTTTCAAATATGCAAACAGATTTTCAAAATTTCAATATACAGGGTGTTGTTTTAAAGTCACAATTACTTTATAATTTTTTGTTAATCCGGACCTGGATTTTTCCAGTGATTAGTATGTCGGTCGTTTGGGTTTTGAATGAGACATACAGGGTGAGTTTTTAGTGCGGGATCGGTCGATAACTCCATTATGGTATAAAATATCGAGAAAAGTTATTAAAAAAATGTAGACAATGATATTTTCCACGCTTGGAAAATATGTCCATTTCTACAGGGTGATCAGTAACTGCGTGGTATATCAAACATATAATTTTTTAAATGGGACACCCTATATATTTTTTCATATTTATATTCCCCTCATAATTCTTGTTCATATAATATATGGTTTTGCATTACTATACAGAGTATTTAACAAGTTATGACCATTTTTATTTCGAAATCACTATGAGATAACACCCTGTATATAAAGAAGTAATTCGTAGACAATAATTTCTTTTATGTAATAACATAAACAATATACTGTAGTTTTTAAATTAAGTCCAATTCACATCATTGACAAATATTTGTGTACAGGGTGAACTACAAAACCAAATTACGATTTTCTGTATTTTTTTAAATGGATCACCCTATATTTTATTTTTCAACATTATTGTATTTAATATACTCTTTCATTTTTATATAGCATGCCCTATATATAAACTGATTACTTTCCGAGATATTTTTAGTTTTCCTCAAATTTCGGGACTACATTCAATTTTTCTAGTAGAAATAAGTTAGTATTGAGTGATAATTAAACAAAATTATTTTTATTAGATAAATAACTAACACAAAATATAAACCATAGCAATATGCAGTAAATATACCAATAAATGTGATATTAAGAAATTATCATATATCCCTAATATACAAGAATCGTAAAATTCCTAAAAAAAAACCTTTTGTTGTATATAATAATATAACAAGATAATTTTTTTCAATAAATAACTTACATGAAACATAAATCAAAGCAATATAAAACTGATGTAACAGTTTTTAGATTGGTATATCAACAGCATTCTAAGCCAAGAATTTTTTAGTAGAACGTTCATTCTTATAAGCACTTTTAAACTACAAAAAAAATTACGATTTTCTCAATTTTTTTTTAATAGATCACCCTATATTTTATTTTTTTTTTGAAATATTGTATTTATGATAATCTTTCATTTTTATATAGCATCTCATATACTTAAACTTATTAGTTTCTGAGATATTTTTAGTTTTCTTCATTTGCCGGGAATACATTCAATTCTTATAAATATAAATAACTTAACAAATAAGTATTATGTAATAATATAACAAATATTTTCATTCAATAAATAACTAACAAAAAAATAATAAACCATAACAAAATTTAATGAATGTATCAATTAATGTGGTGTTAAGGATATAAGTCTAAAGTAAATGTTGAAAATGACCACTTTCGACGTCTATGCAATTTTGTAACCGATATTCAAATGACCGAGCCACATTTCTTTGTAAGTCAATATTATTAAAAGCTTCTTTTATTCTATTTTTCATATCATCATGCGTTGTTGGATGCTTCCGGTATACAAGGTTTTTTATATAGCCCCATTTGAAAAAAATCAATTTTGGAAGAACTGGAGCACCATCGTATAAAAACCTCAACCGTCAAAAAATGTGGACCAATCACATAATCTCTAACTATATCACCTTAAACATTTATAGATCATCTAGTTTGAGTGTTATCAAAGTAGGGATTTCTTTATGCATATTAATGAAATTTAATATGAAAATTATATTATTAATAACTGCGGGTCACAATCTGCAATTAGGAATGTGTTACTAAAAACTTCTTGGCTTAGAATGCTGTTGATATAATAATCTAAAAACTATTAAATTAGTTGTATATTGTTTTGATTTATGTTTTGTGTGAGTTGTTTATTAAATAAAAATAATCTTGTAATTTTATTATACACAAGATACCTATATTTTTTTGGGTAGGAATTGTATGATTCTTGTATATAGGGAAATATGATAATTCCTTAATATCACATTTATTGATACATTCATTGCATATTGCTGTGGTTTATATGTTGTGTTAGTTATTTATTGAATAAAAATAATTTTGTTTAATTATCATTCAATACCAACTTATTTCTACTAGAAAAATTGAATGTATTCCCGAAAGTTGAAGAAAACTAAAAATATCTCCGAAAGTAATAAGTTTAGGTATAGGGAACGCTATATAAAAATGAAAGAGTATAATAAATACGATATTTTTGAAAAATAAAATATAGGGTGATCCATTTAAAAAAATAGAGAAAATCGTAATTGTGTTTTGTAGTTCACCCTGTATACAAACATTCGTCAATGATTTCAATTGGACTTAATTTAAAAACTACAGTATATTGTTTATCTTACTACATAAAACAAATTATGGTCTATGAATTAGTTCTTTATATACAGGGTGTTAATCTCATAGGGATTTCGAAATAAAAATGGTCATAACTTGTTAAATACTCTGTATAGTAATGCAAAACCCTATATTATATGAACAAGAATTATGAGGGGAATATAAATATGAAAAAATATATAGGGTGTCCCATTTAAAAAATTATATGTTTGATATGCCACGCTGTTATTGATCACCCTGTAGAAACGAACATATTTTCCAAGCGTGGAGAATATCATTGCCTACATTTTTTCTAAATAACTTTTTTCGATATTCTATACATAATGGAATTATCGACCGATCCCGCACTAAAAACTCACCCTGTATGTGTACCAAATATCAAAAAAATATACAGGGTGGTTCTAAAGTTATGGCTTAGAAGAGAAATGAGCAAAATCGATAAAACACCCTGTAACTCGGTTATAAAAGTCAGTAGGGCAAAAAATATAGTATATCTAGAACCGCCTCGTGATCTCTATTCACCATTAAAGTATTTCCGTTTCCCAATGAAACACCCTGTATAATGTACTCTTTGATACTTTCGATTTCACTTCCGTCAATTCGAATATATTTTGATTTGTCATCACTATTGTTTTATTCAAATTCATTTTTTTTTAATTAACTTATTTATTATTATTTTGTCACTTGTACCCCTTAACTTCTAATTCCCTAATTTCACAATGTCAACAAATATTTAAAGCCTTTCACTAATGTCTGTACTGATAGTAGTGTTTAAATGTTTCAGGTGGTTACCAGATTTAGAAATCCGCACTGGAGGTAGACCGCAAATAGACTTATTTAGTCGGTATCTAGTCGCAGAAATACTGCAAACACAGCAAAACCCGACGGATATTAACGGCAAGCTGAACAAAAGCAAAGAGCAGTATTTCGAATTAATTCAAAAAGTTAACAGTTTCTTCCCTTTTAGCCATAATTCTAGTCTGTTGTCGGGAGACGCTACCAATAGCGTTCTTCTGACAGGAGACGTCTTGGATACGCAGTCCATACTTAATTTTACTAACGATTGAATGTGCCTGATAGATTTAAACGAATTAATGCATCAGAGTGATGACAAGATGTTTGTACTTGTAAATAATATGTACAACATAATTATTTCCCCATATTTTTAATAATAACATAAAGACATGGATTCGAGCCATATACGAACGTTAAGTGATAAAACTATTTATGTAGATAACTTCTAAAACCCCAATTTTTAAATAATTAATTAATAATCTTGAGTTTACTATTACGAAGGATACACAAAAAATATGTATCATTAATATATTTGTAATTTAAGAAATAACAATTATTTAAAAAAGTTTTACTCGTTTATTGTGAACCTGTTGTTAAGGGGCTATCCTATTGTACGATATTCATATACTATTTTTGGGAATTTCTAGAATAAAAAGTAATGGACCAATTATTTTGAAAATTAAACGATCTATGCGCCATCTACTGGCACCGTGAAAATAAAAACATGGCCCCACTACTGTAGTGATTGGGACTAATAGAGATCCCGAAACATAAAATTTCAAAGTCATTATTGAAATATAAGTTATTTCCTATACCATCAATTACGATTTTTAAAAAAATATTGAAATTTGGAAAAATGGCGAAATGTTGAATTTTTTTTAAATTAGCTAAAACATTCTCAGTTTCAAAAACCGCCAAATTGACATTTTTTATCCGATCAAAAAACCCCTAGTTGATGGTATAGATAGAAAATAGCTTACATTTCAATAATAACTTTGAAATTTTATGTTTCAGGATCTCTATTAGTCCCAATCACTGCAGCAGTGGATCTATGTTTTTATTTTCACGGTGCCAGTAGATGGCGCATGAATCGTTTAATTTTCAATATTTTTTATGAAAATTGTTTTACATGTACTTCTTTTTATAATAAATGCCCATGCAAATTGTCAAAACAATTGGTACAATACTTTTTATTTTAGAAATTTCCAAAAAAGTATATGAATTTCGTACTTTTATACTAGAATAGCCCCTTAATATTCCTTAGCTTAATTATTAGTTTTTTATGGCTTGTAATTGTCAATTACTAGCTGACCCGGCGAACTTCGTACCATCTTAAAATTAAATAATGTCTCAAATTCCAATAACTAAAAATTAACAGAAAACAAAAAAAATAGGTACTCCAAAAAAATGATGTACGAAAAAAGTTTAATCCGTTTAATGCTTTCTGATAAACAATATTTTTGTTTTTTTTTTTTTTGACGTGTGTAAATATACAACGATCACGTACATGCGCGAAACATCGAAACTCCAAATTGATTCCGTAAACCATTGTCCTTGCGATTTGTTTATCGTCATTGCAAAAGCCAATCTCTCGGGAAATACTAGATGCTTAAAATCAAATGATAAGTCTGTTGGAATCATCGGTATACGCGGGATCAAGACATCCTCTAATTTGTATTTTCCCTTGACGATCGTTGCCTCAATAACATTATTCATTAGCTTTTTCACAGTCAGTCTCGCTCCATTGCACACTCGAGGTTGATTAATGTTATGCAGCATAATAACGCACAAAGAACATAGAATTTGTCCAAAATTTTCAGTAGCTTTTAAGAAATTTCTATTTTCCCGTAAACAATTTTCCAAAACGTAATTTTTACAACTTTTTTGATAAGTATTCGTTTCTATGTACTGGAATTTTTTTACGGAAGTCCTCGAGCAATTTTTGTTGGGAATTTAATTGGGAATAATTTTATTTCTGTCCATTCTTGTCACAGGATATTTTTCTATGTATTGCGCATAAGCGGCTAAGAATAAAGATCTGTAACTCCGATTTTTCTTTCTAAATTGTTTCCACAATTTTTCAGGTGTAGAGTATTACGGTATTACTATTCTAGTTGAAGATAGATAACCTTTTGAAGTTTACATATGTTTAGTATGCTTAGTACTGCTGCATCTAGTTTTTTTATAGTGGAAAGTCCTGGCAATTTCTGTATTTTTCGGAACAGGAACAGTTGCGTTCTCTTTGAATCATTTATCAAGATGGCTCTATACTGTGTTTCAAACGTTAGAATCAGTATGGTTGTATATTGTATGCGCGTTTGCCATACTTCGCCCATTCTGTGAATTATCATAAATAATAAATCCTCCTTTTGTATTCCACAGCAGTTAACAGCGATAATCCTCTCCAAGTACCTGCCTAATACTACGTTTCACGGCCGCTGCCGTGAATAGCGGCAACGTTGTCAACTAAATTCTCATTTAATGTGCATGGCCCTATACCGTGTATACTGAATCGCATGTTTGAAATGCGCATTAGTTATCATAGCTTACGGCTAAATGTGTTTTTCAAGTGTCTTAACCCATTAACGCCCAAATTATTTTTTTTTGCATTTTTAACGTAATTTTTTGTTTCGTAGTATATTTTGAGGTACAAAATGATGCGCTATCAAAGTTT
This sequence comes from Diabrotica virgifera virgifera, assembly GCF_917563875.1. Taxonomy (NCBI): domain Eukaryota; kingdom Metazoa; phylum Arthropoda; class Insecta; order Coleoptera; family Chrysomelidae; genus Diabrotica; species Diabrotica virgifera. The sequence continues at coordinate 175,630,691 of NC_065450.1, read as the reverse complement.
TTGTTTTTTGTTTTCAAATTTTTGAAAAAACAACTGTTCTCATTTTAGGACGCTGGGCTCAAATACTATGAAATTAAAGACAAATTTAGTTTAGCAAAATAAGTTTATTTAGTCGTTTTTCAAATTATATTCATATTATATACTATGGAGTTAAAAATGTTTATATAAATCCTATATTTTGTTATAAAATTGTTCAAAACAAATCGACACGCAAAGCGTTACATTACATTTCTGGCAGTATGTTCGCGGTTTTGACGTACAGTTTCGATATTGACATATTCGTTGTTTTTCTCGTTTTGCTACAATGTGGTTTTTACTATCATATCTAACGCTTCAGAGATATTGCTTCTTGACGTAGTTGGAAGACTAAATGGACGACCTTTGCTTATTCTTACGTCATGTCCAATTTTTAAATATGAATAAGCTACGTGTCGCCTAAATTCTTTGATGGATACATTTTTCCCCTATGTATCATGTTGTAGAGCACGCACCCATTTACGCTAGTCATATCTATCATGCGTGGAGACACCAATACCCATATTTTTCCTTTTACAGATATATGATGTTTTTCATACAACCAGTCATGGTGATCCACGCCACCCATATATTGGAAATAGCGGATAGTTGGGAAACTTGTACTTTCTTTTTTTCCTTTGTACTCCATTGTTGAACTTGGTTGGTGAGAAAAACCGTATCATGATTGGTTCCAATAGAAACACATTTACTGTATTGTTGTTGTCAAAGCACCAGCCATATGCACCTCAAGGCTTCTGTTCTAGGTATTTTTATTGTTTGGTAGGACACTTTACAGTTCGGTTTCCTCTAATAATTTTCCTAATAAATATTTTTGTCTCATCCTAGAATCGAAGAAAATAATTAGTTACTAAAAATGCCAATGTAGACTTTTACACAAAATATATGAATTTGCCCAGCGTCCTCATTTGAGAACGCATAATACTCTTATATATTTTTTAACATTTTCTTTTACTGGGTAGTAATTTTTGTATTTTTTGTGCAAGTCGTGTATCTAACCTAATAAAAATTACAAATTTTTAGAACTCACCTTTGTATATAAAAAACTTATGCACACCAATGTAAGTATAGTTCAGTAAACTTAAAAATCCTACTTTTCGCCTTGGGCTAATATTTCCTCAAATAAAAATAAAGCATGAATACATATACTTATGCCTACGGTAGTGCTTTTACTAAACCACTGAGGTAGGCAATCACAAAATATTCATGCAGAAATTGTTTTATCCCCACCTAAACAAACCGTCCTCAAACGAGGACGCAGGGTGCTAATGGGTTAAGTAAAAATTTCCTATTTCATAATTTTTCCCTGAGTACATTTTAATGCTGAATCCGTTCTCAGTTTTTCTATATCTGTTGGAGTTTTGGCTGAGTACGGACGGAACCTCACAAAACTAAAAGGTAGACATTTTTAAAATTTTTATTTTGAGCTAAATAGCAAATTTTGATAAATTTGATCCCAGATCCCTTATGTAGTGTTAAATGAATTGAAGTTAAATAAGCTCTGTTAAATCTATCAACTCAAAATTATTAATTAATTGTTTAAACGTCCAACCTGATGCATTAGTAAGCCAAATAATATTCCTTTAAAGTATTTTTCATTCCTTAACCACGTAATGATAAAGCAGAGATTAACTTTTATAACTTTTTTGTATAATCAAAAAGTGGCTTGTTATATTTGAATATATATCTTCACGTCACAATATTAGAATTAGTTTTAATGAAATTATTACAAAAACAACAATACTACTACTTTACAAAAAAAAATGACTACACTTTATCGTGTAATTTATTAATCGCATTTTGAGCCTTGTTGAGGTATTATTGTGACAGCTTAAAAACACATATCGTATCTATTCCAATATTCTACACGTTTTGAAATAGATTTTGTGCAAAATATTTCTAATAGGTAATACAAGCTTTAGCTATTCGATACCTATAGTACATATACTTGCTTCAAATTATGTTATGTTATTTTAATAATTTTATTAGATGTGTATCTTATAAATTTTACCCGTTCTTTCAGCCTTTACGTTATACTATGTGAAAAATTATTGGTCTACAGGGTGATTGATTAGTGGGGTAAAGCTCAATAGATCCGCTATAGTATAGATAGCAATAAAAGTTAATAACAAAAATTGTAGCCAACTTTGAGATTCATATTACAAAATTAGTTAGAATGTTACAGGGTGTTCGATAACCTAGTGGCAGACCAAACTTCTCATGTTTCTAAACCACCAATTTTCTTCTTGGTTCACTTTTATCCTGAATTTTGATGGTATTTTATTTAGCGTATGGCATACAATAGGAACACACAATTCAAACAATATAAAACGTTAAATGGAGTATTAGAACCGAACATATATGCTCTGTTTTTAAATCAGGAAGAGTTATTCAAATATACAGCGCCGTAATTCTTGTTTGTAATTGGTCCCACCTCAGGCAAGTTTACTCCACTGTTATGAAATTTTGGCACTATTGGCATTTCATAGGTTAATTAAGTTATATCGGCGATTTTTTGTGTTTTCTGCATTATTCCTTTAATTTTTAGATTTTTAGCCTGCTTTTATATAAAAAACAGTTGTTTTTAGAAATCTTTAGCGACGTATAAGTATAATATAATATTTATGGATTACTGACGAAAGGCGACATGTTCAAACAAAAATGAAGATGTATTTGGTGATTTTTCTAGTGACTTTCTTGGGTGTCAATCTGCCTTTTTAGTTTACTCCTCTTGGTTTAAAAACAAAGCATAGTGCATCAATATAATCTAAAATATTTAAGGTCGCATTCGGAACTAATTAACGACTCCATGGAACCGCCTTCGGGGGCATTCTTTAATATGACGCAGCAGTATGTCGTTGCTCACCGCAGTCACACTGAGGAGTAAGGGCTTCTCCCCATATATGTAAGCTGTCAGCACATCTACCGTTGCTTGTTCTTATTCTATTCAGCGTTGTCCGTGTATTGCGGTTCAAAGCCTGGCGGTTTCTGATTGATACAGGCCATTTTTCCTGTGGTGAGTCTTCTCCAGGTATTCTCTCTCTTCAATCGTGACCCCCTCCCCTGTCGCGAGTGTAGTGGTCGACGTGATGTCATCTGTCTTCGGCAAAAGGTCTTTTGCATATTCCTGTAATTGATCGATCCATCTTGTTGGGGATCTTCCTCGTGATCTTCGGCCTTTCTTTGTATGAGTTTCGATTTTTTCTGTGTTTGCCCTCATAACATGCCCAAAGTATTTTAATTGTTGCTGATGGACTTTACTGGAGAGTAGTTGGCTAACTTTTAGCTCTCTTAAAATTGAATTATTTGTCCCACGATGTCGGTCCTCCAAGGAATTCGTAGCATTCGTCTCCAAGAGAACATTTCAGTGGCATCTATCTTTCTTCTTTCCGATTGCCTCAGGGTCCAAGATTCGTATCCGTAAGTCAGTATTGGGAATATTAAGCAGTTGATCAACCTCATCTTTAACGCTCTTGAAATTTGACAGTCCTTCTATATTGTGGTCATTTTTGCTGTTTCAACTTTTGCTAGATCACATCTACGTTTTATTTCTTCCTGTAGTGACCCTAGATTAGATTAGATTATGTGAGGTCGTTAAGGCTACGTAGCCTCTCAGCGCTTCGACCTATAAAGATCTTTTGTGCATACCTTAATCTAGTTAAACTCTAGGATGCCAATACTTCTGATGAAATTGATTAGCATCCTAGGTGACTTGTTTCCTATGTCAGAGGGCGTTAGGGTGACCTCTTCTAGGAATTTTAGTCATTTGCATAACAGTGCTACGCAATTGCATAGAATGTGTTCTGCCGTTTCTTTTTCGTTGTCACAGAAACGACAGTTCTCAATATCTGATTTGCCCTTTTTTTTGTGACCAGTGAGAAGGCCAGTGGCTATTTTTATATCTTTTTTACTCGTTTCAAGAAGGCGGTTTGTTGCACTAGGCGACACCTTTATGAGCCTTTTTGCTTGCCTTTGTCCTGGTGTGTTGGGCCAGTATAGTTGTAGTTGATTGAGTTCCCAAGTCCGGAGTTCCTCTCTAATGTGGCTTTTTGGTAGTCCACAGAAGGGTTCTGGACCTTGGAATGGGGTATTGGCCCCTTCTTTTGCGACGCTATCAGCTTCCTAATTTCCTGCAATTTCCTTGTGACCTGGCACCCACATCAAAGTTACTTTGTTGCGTTCCGCCAGCTTCTTACGGGATTGTTTACAGTCCCAAACCAACTTTGACTCACAAGTAAATGACTTTAGAGCCTTTAAGGGAGCTTGGTTGTCTGATACAATGAAGACTTTTGCCCTGCGAGTGTCTTGGTTGAGACATTCTTGGGCACTAATCTATATGGCATGTATTTCTGCCTGAAAGATAGTTGGGGCGTTTCCAAGAGATTTGGATAGCCTGAAACTCGGCCCAGTAACTCCTACTCCTGCTCTTTCATCTATCTTAGATCCATCCGTATACCATACGAGTGAGCCTTCCTCTAGTTTCGGTTCAACTGTTTCATCCATTTGGTGGTTTTTTATCACCACTTCAAATGGTGTTTCGAAGTCGAATTTGACTGGCATGGGCATGACGTCAGAACTACAGGGAAGGAAGGTTCAGCATCGCCTCTAAGGCTGCCGTGGGGCATGTTGACATTGCCCCTGTGATTCCCAGACAAGCTAGCCGCTGCACTTTTTGCAGCTTGGCGTTAGCTGCTGTTTGTTGTGTTTTTGGCCACCATACGAGTGATGCGTATGTGACCATCGGCCTAATAATCGTTTTATATGTCCAGAGAGTCATTTTCGGTTTTAGGCCCCAAGTCTTTCCAAATGTCTTGCGGCAGGTCCAACTCACCACCAAGGCTCTGGATAAGATTTTTTTAAATTGACTATTCCAGGTGAGTTTGTGTAGTGACCCTATGTTTGTGATCAATGATCCCAGATGAGCTCACAACCTCAAACCGGTCAATTGTGATTATGTGTGGATGATTGTTATGTAGTCTATCCACTATCATTATCTTTGATATGTTTAATTGCAACCAAATATTTGACTTTCGTTTTCGACCAGTCGTATAAGATCAATCAGCTCTGCTTGAATATTTGCAAGAAGGGCTGTGTCATCTGCGAAACGTAGGTTGTTTATTTTATGACCATTTATTGAGATACCCTTTTCCCATCCTTCAAGTGCTCTTCTCATATTGAATAATTGTGGAGATAGTATACATCCTTGTTTGACACCCCGTTCTGAATGAAATTCGTTTGAAAGTGTGTCAAGCACTTTAACTGATCCAGTAGTGTGTTCGTATAGTTCAGTTATAAGCGAAATAAGGTGTTGTGCTACGCCTACTTCTTTTAGTATTCGCCATAAGTGTCTCCACTTGATCCTGTCGAAGGCTTTACGATAATCTTATGAAGCATATAAATATGTACAATGGAATAGTGAATTCCTTAGAATTATCGATTATCTGTCTTATATTCAACAGGTGTTCTCGAGTACATCTACCTTTGGTAAATCCAGTTTGCTCTCGTGGAATTTCTCTTTGAAGGCATGTTTTTAGTCTCTCTTTGATTATATGTAGCATTATCTTGCTGGCATGTGATATAAGAAAAATAGTTTATAATTGTCGCATTTATGGAAACTGCCTTTTTTATGTATTGTCGTTATTGTAGATTTTGTCCAGTCTTCAGGCCATTGTTTGGAATACCATATTTGGTTACAGAGTAGAAGTAATTTTACGCCGGTTTCTTTTGTGGTTTTGAACATTTCTGCTGTTATCATATCTGGACCTGGGGCTTTATTATATTTGAGCTTACTCATCGCCAGTCTTACTTAATTTTCAAGTATATCAGGTTCTTCTTCCACCTCGTCGGATTTGGTTAACAAGTTCTTGGCGATCATCTTTTATAGGTCCCTGCAATGCAATCTCCGTGTCTCTGCTATATCTTCTCTGTTTGTTCTCAGAGATCCAGTGTTGTCTTCAATGGCCCAAGTTCTGGCTTTGAAGTCTTTTGTTAGGTAGCCTATTTTTCTTAATAGATCTCTCAGCTGATTATTTTGATCATGGTCTCTCAATTTCTTTGCATGTACTTTGATAGTACTGTTTTTTTGTCGGCCTTGCCTGTTCGTTTTATTTCTTTTCTCCAGGCATTACTGAGACTGAAATGTTCTTAATGTAAGGAGGTGGCCTTTAATAATGAAGGATATCTGGAACAGTTCAAAGCCTGGCGGTTTTTGATCGATACAGGCCATTTGGTGTACTTCCTGCGGTGAGTCTCTCTCAACCTCTCTTCCATTGTCTTCTCCAGGCGTTATTGAGACTGAAAATATCGTGCTTGTCATAGTGGATGGGTATTTGATGATTAGCCTGGATTTTTCTGTATTCTCTGAAAAGAGAATGACTTCTTCCTAGTTCCGGCGCGGCGGTGGGATGTGATTCAGAACGGGAAGCCAATAGTTCGGTTTGTGTGTAATAATTGTATCTGAGATAATTCCCTTTGTCTGGTTTAATTGGGTATCAACAATCTTCGTGTATTTGCTATTGAGCCATACCGGGGAAGCATATTCAGCTTCCCAGTCTTGATGATGAATGAATACAATGAAATTCTAGTGAATTCTAGGTGCTGTCAATATCGTATTTGCAAAAAGGTGCCAAGTGGCATTTTATTCAACAGAGGGATTATGTGCAAAAATGATAGGTACGAAGGTTCTACCTATTCTGTAAAAATGGGCCAAGTGTATTTTTTTTTGATGCCAAGTAATATTTTCTTTTAAACTTGCTGGTGTAAAAAGGAACTAAGTTCCACTTAGTAAAAATATAAAAATGTTAAAAAGACTGAAGACTGATATAGAAAATGGTTATTCATTTTTGATAAAAATGTTACTTGGCCCCTTTTTGCAAATCAGCGACGATATGTATTCACACAGATTTTTTTTACTTATTCTTCTTAAGTTTCCGAGACCGCTTGTCGCTCGTTGGCTCTCATGTTGTCCAGTATTTTTTCTACGGTAGAAGTTTATTAGTATTGTTGAAGTAGTAAATATGTTAAAAAGCTTTAAGCGCATATTACTCTAATGGATTTAAAACTTGTGTTGTGATAAATATATATTTTCAAATTCAATAAAAAGCTTACTTTAGTTTAAATTAGATATCTAAAATAGGTATTCAGCAGGTCGACGAAATAAGTTTTCTTGGATGTTTAGTTAAGTTTTAAATTTTAATATTACCTGCAGTATTTTTATCAAGAATGTATTTTCCTTTTACTTACCTGTAAAACAAATATGTACAACATATATATTTAGTGATCATTTTGTTCTAAAAACCAAAAATGTTAAGTTATTATTTATGTTTTATTTATAAAAATAAAAAATATTTCATTCATCTTAAAGATAGTTTTATTTTTTTCGTATTTTTTCAAAATTGAGCGAAGGACAAATGAACAGAGTTGAATTATCCACGTCCATCCGTAAGTACAACTCCTCCGTCATTATACCAGATAGAATGACAAATGAGGTGTCGAAAGAAAGCTTATAACCCAAAGATGGCACTAAAGGTGAAAAATTTAAACTAGGACTTCCGGTTTTAGAAATGCAACCCAAAGTACTACTCAACCCAAAGTAAAGTCGCCGGAATAGCACAAGCGATATATTATTCGACGCGCATTAATAAGACCAGAACAAATGAGGGATTAGATGCTAAGGGGTACAAGTGATAAAACGGTTCAATTGAGAAAAACGAAGTCAAAGTTAAATTTACATAGTAAATTCTACAGCAAATTAATCACTTATAAAATTATTTTGAATTAATTTTGTACCTTTTATTTATCTAACTGTAAAAGCTTTTGTAAAGTTAGTATTTATTTTCATTCAAAATATTTGAAATTTGGAAAAAACGTTCGCACTTGTACCCCTCTGCTTCAAATTTTGCACTTGTTTCTCTTTGCCACTTAGTATCTTACGAATTTCTTAAATTCTTAAACTAAAATAAAAGAAAAATTACGTAAAAATTAAACATTTTTATTTATGAAAACTTACTTGGTACATTTTGTGTTATTATTTCACTTATTTTGAATACTTTTTTAATAGCCTAATAAAATAAAAAAAAGTCAAAATGTAAATTCGTACAGGTTAAAACAAATTTTATATCAAAGTTTAGGTGGGTACAAAATATATTTTCAAGAAAGTATCCAAATCATACAAGGGGATCATTGTTTAAATAATTAAAAAGGGGTTATTTTTGCAAAAAAAATACTTTTTTAACTGCTGAGGTAATTCACTTATTAATGAAGGTCTATGGGATTTTTTTCTGCAAAGTTGAAGGGTAAATCTTTCACATAAGACTTACTAAATGAAATTTGACCCCCTATTTATTTAAATAATTGTATATAAAACTTTAAAAACAAATTTGCAAAAAATTCTTTTGTGCTTTTTAAATAAGCACTATAAAATATCTTATTTTACATACTAAGTTGCGATATGTTACCAGTATTAAGCAAAAAAAATTGGTCAAAAAATATTTAAGGCTATGGGTACATAATTCGCAAATATTTTACGTGTATCCCTACTTTTTCTGTCTTTACACGGCAAATTACGTGTAGTAAAATTCACACTGGTATGGATATGTAAACATTACTAGAATGTCATTCTACTTGAAAATGTCATCATTAATTTAAAGAGATGGGTTTTGAATGTTCTTGGATAACTGTTATTTTTATAATTGGAAATTATTAATTCAGTTAATAAATGCGATAATTTTTTCACTAACTATGTATTCAGTGATTGTAATAATTTATTTGTACAACAAAGACTAATACTCAATCGAGAAAAGAGGAAAAGTGTTAAAGTTGATTTTTTAATAATATATTGTTATGGAACGCTTACAATTTTGAACATCTTTAACAACAAAATACTTGGATCACAGAATATATTATCCTGATGTATTCTCTGCTTGGATCTTCCACAAATAATACACAATAAATAACTTTTTATTAAGTTCATGTCTTAAATCAATTATTTATCAAATACACTATATTTCAATAATCTTTAATCAATAACTCAACATATTCCCGATGCAATGTCAAATATTTAAAATTGTCACTGATTGTCAGTGTCTGACTGACAATATTATATTCGGCTGAGTGCGTTGTAAGACAAAGATAGATTTGGAAAATATTACCACGGCATTGTGTCTATTTTTTTCGAATCCTGAAAAAACCAATAAATATTTTTGAAAAATTTAAACGCAGAATGAAAGACTAAATTATTACCGAGGGCCGAAAGTCTCTTAGAATAAATAAAAAGTTTATTTTGAATGATATATTTGAAATTAAAAATCACACTAAATTTTCTCTTAGTTTTTCACCCCTGTAACTTATTAAAATAAACATTATAGAAGTTCTCAGGGACTTTCGGCCCTCGCTAATAACGTGATCTTTCATTCTGCGTTTAAATTTTTCAAAAATACTTATTAGTTTTCTCAGGATTCGAAAAAAATGAATCCCCATTTGAAAAGCATTGCAGCCGAAAATACGTACCGATCCTCTTAATATTTTTTGAGATATTGAATTTGTTTATTAAATGTTACTATATTTTCAATTGCAAAAACGCGGTTGTTGCCAAAGAAATATTCACCTGCTTAAGATCTCATTATTTTTATTTTTATGTAAATTTTTAATAAATGTATTTAAATCATCTTGGAGGAGACTACTAACTCAGTGAGAGCTTTATTAGTGGACTGTTTGGCATAGGGTGAATTTAAAATAGAATAAAAAAATAACAGTAAAAAAACCAGACCTTAAAGTAAATTGTAATAAAAATATTTCCTACCTTGTCATTTCTCGTTACACAAGTTGGAGCAGGCCTGCTATTTTTCGTACTGCTATTGCTGAGTAGTATAAATCACTCGCGAGGACTATATTGAGTTTCTATATACACTTTTCGGAATAATTGTGACTGTTAACCAAGAGAGTTGGTTGGCGAATTGTCTTTTTAAAATGAGGCGAGTAGGCAGGTAATTACATACAAAAAACTTTAAGGTTTTTACTTGAAAATAATGATAAAAATTAATACATACTCACTGAATTAGGTATTGGCCTACTCGTATATACGGGGTGTCCCATAATATTGAAAAGAAAATGAATTAAAATATTCTTTACAAAAACAAGAAAATTAAAAATTGTTATTCCTACTTATGTGGACGAACCACAACCGCCCACCACAATACGCAGTATTGTTACGGCTCAAAAGGCAAAGGACATAATTTTACTATAGAGCGTTTATATATACCACTATTAGTTTTCACTGTGGCCACTCTAACTATACCATCAGATCCAGGATGAACCTCAATTATACGGCCCAAAGGCCATTGTAGCGGGGGAATATTATTTTGGCGGATTACCACTAAGGTACCTAGTTGGACGTTTGGAGACGGAGAATTCCATTTAGCCCTTTGATGAAGAGTTTGGAGGTACTCCTTAGACCACCGTTCCCAAATCTGTTGGTGCAACTTATTTAATAATTGCCAACGATTCAACCGATTGTGCGGAACATCGAGCAACGTTTCTTCGGGCGGAGCACTCAAAGAGCATGGTCAAAAAATGTCCTGGAGTTAACGCACTAAGATCGTTTGGGTCTGAACTTAACGGGCATATTGGCCTCGAATTCATGATGGCCTCAATTTGAGAAAAAATAGTATATAACTCTTCAAAAGTTAGTACTTGTTCTCCAATTGTGCGAATTAAATGACCCTTTACCGTCTTAATATTAGATTCCCATAAACCTCCAAAGTGTGGAGAAGAAGGGGAATGAGATGCCATTGAATAGATTCACGAGAAGCAGCTTGTGATGCCAATCTGTTAAGTTCTGCTCTGGCTCCAACAAAGTTAGTGCCATTGTCACTATAAACATGTTGACATCGGCCTCTACGACTGACAAATCGCTTAAACGCAGCTAAAAACGCGTCAGTGGATAAATCAGATACGAGCTCTAAATGAAGAGCTTTTGTTGAGAAACCAATAAAAAGCGACAAATACGCTTTAAGAGTTTGAGACTTTCGAAGTTTGGAAGCTCTTATAGGAAAAGGGCCCGCAAAATCAACTCCAACATTACTGAAAGGTTTTAGTTGAGATATTCGAGCTAGCGGTAGATTTCCCATTAACGGAACTGGAGACAAAGGATTCACCTTAAAACATTTAACACATTTAGACAGTACTCTACGAATGGCTCGTTTGGAAGATATAATCCAAAAACGCTGAGAAATTAGGTATTGAACAGTTTGAAGCCCGGCGTGTAGATATTGCAGATGAGTAGATTCAATAATCATATCAGTTAATTTACAACTGTTAGGAAGTAATGCCGGAAATTTGCGATCATACGAAATGGGCGCATTAGCTAGGCGACTACCTACACGTAGAATTCCCTTTGCATCGATAAAAGGTGAAAGCTTTCTTAAATTTTTTGGAAGCAGCTGTTTATCTTGGATATGGTCTATTAAAGTATTAAAAAAGATCTGCTGTGTTCGTTTAACAAAAACCAGTAAGGAGTTATGTTGCTCCAATAAACTTAAACAACCTATTTCCAGATTACCATATCGGTTTTTGGTTACATAATGGAAAAAACGAATAATGTAACACAAACATCGAACACACCTATTTAAAGACGAATGACGATCCAATAAAATATCTAAAAAATTATTGGGAATTTCAGCAATCAATGCGACAGTCCGCACTTCCAAATTTACATTAGTAGACTCCTTTGAATTAAGTTCAAAGAACGTTAGCGGATCAGATTGTAAGAAGGTTGGCCCCACCCACCATTTGGAACAGTTAATTAACTCAGAGGGTAAGCAACCCCTTGAACCAATGTCAGCAGGATTTTCTTCAGAAGGAACATAGTGCCAACATGAAGAAGTTACTCGATCCTGCACAAAAGCTACTCTATTGCTCACAAAAGTTTTCCACTGATGAGGGGAAGATTGTAACCAACGTAATGTAACAGCAGAATCAGAATAACAGTATATTTCCTTGATTTCTACTTTATCTTTAATAACAGAAGAAACAAAGGAGACTAGTCGAGCCACTAAAACCGCAGCAGACAATTCTAATCTTGGAATAGTAAGTCCCTCATTAATGGGTGCGACCTTAGATTTAGCTATAACAAAAGAAACAAAAGGTTGGCCTGAAGGTGATAAGCATCGAAAGTACAAGACAGCGCAGTAACCTTTCTCGCTAGCGTCACCAAAACAGTGAACTTCTAAGCGTAAAATATCGTCAATTAATAAACGACGAGGTAAATTTAATTTACTCAAATATGCTACATCATCAATGTATTTTTTCCACAAACGGATAATTTCTTTTGATGGAGCATCATCCCAACCAATCTTTTGAGTCCATATTCTTTGAATAAGGTGTTTAATTAGAAATGTTATTGGAGATAAAAATCCAAGAGGATCAAATATTTTTGCTAAATTGGACAAAAGATGACGTTTTGTACAAGAAGAGTCTAAAACTTGAACTTTAAAAGCAAATGTATCCGAAGAAGCGTCCCATTCCAACCCTAATACTTTAAGTGTTTTGGACGAAATATCATCATTAAATGTAAGAGGTTTTATTGCTAACTCTGATACAGCTAATCCTTTCAATAAATCGGGTACATTACTGGACCATTTTTTCAACTCAAAACCTCCTTTGGCAAGTAAGGCAATAAGTTCGTCTCTTAGTGCTAAGGCATTTTCGAAACTAGGACAGGAAGAAACGATATCATCAACGTAGGTTCCAGTTTTAAGTGCCTCGGCTGCTAGAGGAAACGAATCCCCGTCATCATTAGCCAACTGATGTAGACATCTAATAGCAAGATAAGGAGAACAAGAGAGACCATAAACAACTCTGTTGATACGAAGATCTCGAACAGGTTCGGAATTATTAGAACGCCAAAGTACTCTTTGATAATCTGTTTGAGTAGGATTAATTAAAATTTGCCTATACATTTTAGAAATATCGGCCGTAATTACATAACCATGCAATCGAAAATTAATCAAAATTGTACAGATGTCAGTCTGAAGCTTAGGACCAGTGAATAATTTGTCATTGAGTGAGGGTTGATTTGGAAGATGCCCGGAACCATTAAAAACGACCCTTAATTTACTTGTTAGACTTTCAGGTCTTAAAACACAATGAAGCGATAAATAGTAAACATAAGGTGAATCGAAGTTATTCAATGGGACAGGTTCCATGTGACCGAGCTCAACAAATTCCTTCATAAAAGTGCAATATTGGTCATAAAGTTCAGGAGATTTTTGAAGCCTTCTTTCTAATGAATAAAACCTACTAAGAGCAAGTGATCTAATATTAGGAAATACAGGATTTTCTTCCTTAAAAGGTAGATCTACTACAAAGCGTCCTGATTGTTCACGCGTATAAGTATTCATAAACATATTTTCCACTTTAGCGTCATCAGGAGCTAAGCAAAAAACTTCAGGGACTGCTTCTAATTCCCAGAATTTCTTTATTTGCTGATCCAAAGAAACCGTATCTTCAACTTGGCAAAATAAAGACGTAAGAGTAGGTGCCTTTGAAATATTTACTTTTCCCATAAGCACATAGCCAAATATAGTATTAATTGCATCAGGTTCATCTTGATTGCCGTAAATACGTCCATCCAAAAGAATTGTAGAGAATACATCAGCTCCTAAAAGAATGTCTATGGATCCTCTACGAAAGAAGTTATCATCTGCTAACTTTAAATTAGCAATATGGGGCCAAGTATTAACTTCTAAATTACATAAAGGCTGATCCTCACATATTTTTGTCAAGACTAACGCATCGGTTGTCAAAATAGGAGAAGATTTACGTACTGGTTTAAAAGAAATGGTAACCCCACCTAAATTAGTGTTCGACTGCATAGAACCTAATCCTTGGATGTTAGCTGAAGTTTTCATGGGACGTAAACCTAAACGCCTAAGGGTCTTTTGACAGATGAAGGACGTCATGCTTCCCAAATCTAACAGACACCTAACAGGTTGGTAGTTACCGTGACAATCAAGCACCTCAATACATGCAGTGGAAAGCAAAGTACTTTTATCAGCGGAAGAAAAACACACAGAAACGGATGATCCAGTCGTTGAATTTAAAGTGGATGCCGCCGAATCTTGAACATTCTCTTCTTTCTTAGAAGAGGAGAAGCAAAGTAGTGTATGATGTTTTTTATGGCACGAGTGACAAGTCCATGTAGATTTGCATAGGCTAGAACGATGTGATCCAAGACAGTTAATACACATCTTGTTCTTTTTTATTAATTGAAATCGATCTACAGGAGATTTTGCCAAAAAAACGGAGCATTTATAAATGGCATGGGTATCATTAGTTTTACAGATAGAACATTTTGGTTCAGGTTCTGTTTGAGCAAGCAATGATGTAGATATGGAAGAATTAGGTTTTTTAGAAAAGTTAGATTTTGGTTTAGTGTGAAAATCAATATTATCTAAAGCGAGACAACTTTGATTTAAAAAATCAATCAGTTTTTTATAGCTTGGGATGGTTGAATTATTATGAAAAAGCTCAAAACGTGTTACTAAAGAAACAGTTAATCGTTTTAAAATCATTTGAACAAGTATAAAATCCCAATGTACTGTGGGTAGTCCTAGCTTATTTAGAGATGCCACATTTTTCGAAAATGTATCTAACAACTTGCGTAGTTCTTTTGGATCTTCTGAAGTCAGTTGTGGTGAACTTTCAAGGTTATTCCATAAATTGGCAGCGATTACCCTAACATTATTAAACCTTTCACAAAGCAGATCATAGGCAATTGGATAATTGTTTGCTGTGATGTCAATATGATCCACAGCATCGCGCGCTGCCCCCTTTAAACACGATAGTAACAAATTAAATTTGTCAATTGGTTGTAAGTAAGTAAGAGTATGAACGCGAGCATCAAACTGATCTATAAAACTTCTAAATTCAGTTATTTTTCCACTGAAAGATGGCAATTCCGGTTTCGGTAAATTAAAATAATTTATAGGTAAAGGATTTTGAGACTGTGAAGTTGATGTAGTTTGCTGACTTGATGTTGAAGATTTTCTAAAGGCTTGCACGTATGTTAATTTAATTTTATAATATAATTTGTCAAAATTACTACGGCAATCATCTTCGACTTTAAATAGCGCGTCCTCATTATCTTGCTCAGAAACTAACATAATTATTTTATTATGAAGATCATAAAAATTGTCACGAATTTTTTCCAATCCTTCATACATAACTTCCAAAACCGGGTAAAAATTCTTATCGTCAGCAGCTACCTTTAAAGCAACAGCATGAATTTCAGTCATTTGTTGCACTTCAACTTGTCTTAAAGATTGATATTTTTTAATTTTATCTGCCATTTTGTAAATTTAAATGTAGAATTAATAAATTTAGAAAAATATGAAATTAGCGTTAGGAAATAAAATAGGTTCACCACACGAAAATTAATAAAATACAACCGAACTTTGTGCTAATAAAATAGAAAACTATGTCCTCTGCTATTTGAATATTTATAGACAAAAAATAATTATAAAACATAAACCCTTTAAATAAAAATTACTGTGTAAAATAAACACACAGTTTCATCTATAATAGAGTCAACCTGTATAATAATTATTATAACAAAATTTGTCTATTGGCCGACGTTGACAATTTAATAATAATTACTTTTACATTAATGTGTTCCTTTTTTACTTAAAAAACAACATTAACTGAGGTATAGGTACCACGATCGGCACAAACAAAAAACCAATTTACTAATTGATACGTGATTTTAATTTTGTAAAGAATATTTTATCGCCTTATGTTAAAGAATAACAAAAAAATAAAGTCAAAGGAAATGCGGTTAAATAACCTGAATTTGATTCTGATCTTTGTAAATTAGCAAAGTATGACAATAAAATCAAACAATTCAGGTTTAAAAGAAACTTTCCCCGACTATATTACCCTCTTAGAAAAATGAAAAATGCAAGAAAAAAATATAGAAAATGGATCTATCAGGCTCGTAACGGATCAATAAATCATCTTGGAGGAGACTACTAACTCAGTGAGAGCTTTATTAGTGGACTGTTTGGCATAGGGTGAATTTAAAATAGAATAAAAAAATAACAGTAAAAAAACCAGACCTTAAAGTAAATTGTAATAAAAATATTTCCTACCTTGTCATTTCTCGTTGCATAAGTTGGAGCAGGCCTGCTATTTTTCGTACTGCTATTGCTGAGTAGTATAAATCACTCGCGAGGACTATATTGAGTTTCTATATACACTTTTCGGAATAATTGTGACTGTTAACCAAGAGAGTTGGTTGGCGAATTGTCTTTTTAAAATGAGGCGAGTAGGCAGGTAATTACATACAAAAAACTTTAAGGTTTTTACTTGAAAATAATGATAAAAATTAATACATACTCACTGAATTAGGTATTGGCCTACTCGTATATACGGGGTGTCCCATAATATTGAAAAGAAAATGAATTAAAATATTCTTTACAAAAACAAGAAAATTAAAAATTGTTATTCCTACTTATGTGGACGAACCAGTATTGATAAATTCAAATTTCAATTAAACTCCCCCCTAAAATGGCATTTGAAAATTATTCAAATTTGTTTATAATTTGTTTTTTTAATAACGTCGCAACGATTAAGTATTTTGAAATGCCGTTTCGATAATTGGGTTCCTGGGAATTTTTGACTAATTAACAAAGATTTTTTGTCGTTTTTTCTTCTTCTTTTTTTCTTGGAATTATATTACTACGGGCCCTTTTAGGGTTAAATTTTATTAAGAACGTCGAATCTCTGAGTTGTAGATTCTAGACCTAAAAATATTAATATTTAACTAAAATCTCTTAAATAAAATGTGGCTACTTACTGAGTTACAGGGTGTTTTATTTAAAAATTTAAAAATTATTGTTACCAAGTACTTTAAAACTATTTGACGTATCCTTATCATACTTGGCAGAAAGTGTGGCTATTATACACCCTACCAAATTGTGATTAATAAACGTTTCTAGCTAGTGCCAGAGGCGTGCGACAGGGGATAGTGAATGATTGACCCTTTCCAAATTCTACGCCACTGAGTGAATTACTATTGTAGCGAAATTTTTCGATTCTCCAATACTTTGTATGTAAATAACTTTATTGGTATCGATAAAGTCATCAGTTTGAGAGATATTGTAAGTTTAAAATGAATGAATGAATGAATCAAAATAACTATGCCGTTTCATTTTTAACGTCCAATATCTCGAAAACTAATGACTTAATCGTTACCAGTAAGGAGTATATTATTTACATAGAAAGTATTGGAGAATCGAAAAATTTCGCTAAAATAGTAATTCCCTCAATGGCGTAGAATTTGGGAAGGGTCAACCATTAACTGTCCCCTGTCGTACGCCTGTGGTGGTAGCTAGAAACTTTTATTTATCACAATTTAGTAGACTGTATAGTACTCACACTTTCTGTCAAGTATGATAAGGATACGTCAAATAGTTTGAAAGTACTTTGTAAAAATAATTTTTAAATTTTTAAATAAAACACCCTGTAACTCAGTAAGTATTCACATTTTATTTAAGTGATTTTAGACCAATCTTAATATTTTTAGGTCTAGAATCTACAACTTAGAGATTCGACATTCTTAATGAAACTTAACCCAAAAGGGCCCGTAGTAATATAATTCCAAGAAAAAAAAGAAGAGGAAAAAAAGACAAAAAAATTTGTTAATTAGTGAAAAATTCCCAAGAACCCAATTATCGAAACGGCATTTCAAAATATTTAATCCCCGCGACGCTATTAAAAAAACAAATTATAAACAAATTTGAATAATTTTCAAATGCCATTTTAGGGGGAAGTTTAATTGAAATTTGAATTTATCAATACATTTATCGAAAATATACATAAAAATAAAAATAATAAGATTTAATACAGGTTAATATTTCTTTTGCAACAACCGCGTTTTTGCAATTGACAATAGAGTAATATTTAATAAACAAATTCAATATCTCAAAAAATATTAAATATTTTTGCACCAATTTTCTTTTGATTATTACTGATAACATAGCGCAACTTATCTTGTAAAATAAGATATTTTATAGTGCTTATTTAAAACGCTAAAAATAATTTTTTGTAAATTTGTTTTTAAAGTTTTATGTATAATTATTTAAATAAATAGGGGGCCAAATTTAATTTAGTAAGTCATATGTGAAAGATTTACCCTCCAACTTTAAAGAAAACAATCCTATATACCTTCATTACTAATTGGATGACCTCGGCAGTTAAAAAAGTAATTTTTATGCAAAAATTACCCCTTTTTAATTATTTAAACAATGATCCCCTTGTATGATTTGGATACTTTCTTGAAAATATCTTTTGTACCCACCTAAACTTTGATATAAAATTTGTTTCAATCTGTACGAATTTACATGTAGTGTAATTTTATTTTACTAGACTATAAGGGCTTGATTTGCAAAGATACTAAACAAATCACCAAAAATAATATCCAACACCTTACAGGCAAAGGGATACAAGTGAAGTTATACCTGTTTGCCGCAAACTGTTTTTAAATATTTCGTAAGTAGTCAAACTAGAACCTGCGATATGTCGCCACCAGTAGTTTAATTCACCTGTATCTCTTTCCCACTAAATTTTTAATACTATCTAGTAGGTATTATTTTGTACTCATTTTACAATATTTTGTCACTTATACCCCTTAGCATCATCTAATCCCCTCAAATATATACTTCCGGTTTCATTGCTGCCTGTCCGCGAATATAACTCGGTCCTAATTATTTGATTCTATCTATCTATCTAATCAGCCCTAAACATCCATCCTTGGATATGGGCCTCCTCTTCCTTCTTCCATGCCTCTCTATCTCTCTCTCTATCCTTCTCTCTATCAATTTGACCCAGTGTATTTCTTCAGGTCATCCGACCATCGCATCTGTGGCCTTCCCCTTTTTCGTTTGTGGTTCCACGGTCTCAATGTATAATTATCTTAGTCCATCTTTCATCCTTCTGCCGTAGGGTGTGTCCGGCGAACTTCCATTTAAGCTTTGCTACTTGGGTAGAGACATCTTTCACTTTTGTTTTGTTACGGATCCATTCGTTTCTTTTCCTGTCTGATAGTTTAATATTCAGCATTTGTCTTTCCATGGATCTTTCTGTCTTTGCTATTTTTTCCATATTTTCTTTTGTAAACGTCCATGTCTGAGAGCCATATATTAGAACCGGGAGACATTGATTGAATACTCTTGTTTTTAGGTATTGCGAGTATTTTCTGTTCTTTACTTTAGAATATAAGACAGTTTTCCGAATGATGCCCAGGCCAATCTTATTCTTCTCTTTATTTCTTCGGTTTGATTTTCTTTATTTAATCTAGTGATTTGTCCCAGATATATATACTCTTTTACTTGTTCTATTCTTGTTTGTGCCACTGTAATTATTAGTTCTTCTTGTTGATTGGTCATGGTTTTTGTTTTACTGTAATTCATCTTCAGTCCTATCTTTGTCGATTCTCTATCTAGTTCTTTAGTTCAGAGAAATAAGGAAAAAAAATATCATGTTGGTGACACAACCCCCTCCAGGCCGAAACCAAATTTTTTGAGTAGTGTGGACATCTATAATAATAACCTATATGTTTCCTGCAGCCGATTTTGATAATATACATAGTTATAAACAAATGAAGATCAAAAACGCTAAATTTTCGCTTTTTTCGTCTATTGCCAAAAGGTTAAGCATTTTAAACAAATTTGGAAGTAAGAAACTCATAAATCATATAAAAAACTTCAATATGGCGTCCGCTGAATATGTCTATCCTTATTGGTCGTTTAGAAAATTGCAGAATTCAAAAATTTTGAGTTTTTATAAATATTCATAACTTATGTAAAAATTAACTTAGAACCTTCTTATTATAAGGAATGCTGGAACTTCTGGTGCTTAAATTATACTCTAAATTTCATAATAATTGGTAAAATAGTTTAAAAGTTATTTAATTTGTTTATCCCAAATTAATTTTTTTTGCAACACTATAAGTCAGAAAATGATGAAATTACAGTAATACTTTGGATAGTTTATGAAAGAAGAAGATTTATGCTAATAATTTAATTTTAAAAAAATGACAAAAAATAATTCTAAGTATCGCAAAATTATTTGCAAGAACATGTCGATTTTTTGCTTATAAACAATTAGAATAACTTTTTAACCATTACCCGTAGAAAAATTATTTTTTCATATTTAGAAAGACTGAATTTTTATACAAATTTAAAAAAGAAAACATTGTCCTAGGACAATTAGGGACGAAGTTGCCCGCCCCCCCTTTTTCAAGTCACAGCAGCTTTCTTTATAACAATTACGAAATCAAATCAGTCACATTTGAAAGAACTACTTCAGAGTTTTAATGTATCAAATATAAAAAATATATACTTTCAAACAAATCGTCCACAAGGCTTCAAAATGTGACCCTTAAAATCGGCCGGCCTTAAAACTTGGGAGATCGATGAGAAGGGGAAAGGAACTGTTAGCTGTATCTCTTGTACTCGCCTACGGATTTCGACGTTTCTTTTTTTAATTTTTATGTACTTTTTGCGTACAGTACGAGTATGCATTATTTAAATAAATTAATTGTTATATACACCATCAAATTTGTTTAAACAATTTTTTTTCAATTTTTTTTAATAATATTTGAAGTAATTTTAATCACAAAACATGTATATTTATGAATAATATAATAATACATAGTTTTTTATTAAACTTAGTAATAATTTAAAGTATGAAAAAACAAATTATCCCATTCAATTGTTTCTAAAAATAGTATTGGTCTATAGAAATCAGAAAATCTCAAATGGACTAGGTTTTATTTTTTTGGTAAACATGCTATTAGATGAATGAATAACTGAAGTTACAGAACCACCAAACAAGGGATAAACGTAATTGATTGGGGTTGGAAATTAAGCTAAGAACCGTCGCGTCAGTACCGATTCGATCAAAAGATCTTCTTTATACCAGATATTTTATTAAAATAAACTATCTGCTCTTGCAAAACTGGTTGCACCGAGTACCTACTTGTTAGTACAGAGATATAAATAGTTTATGGACTTCGATAACCAAAACTTCTATCTTTCACTATTATCTATTTTGGAGTTTCTTTTTTTAATCTGTATGTACTCTTTGCGTACGTTACGGATATGTTTTTTGTTAATAAAATGGTTATTTAAATAACTATGTAAATTGTGTAAACAATTTTTGGAAATTATTTTACGATATTTTGCATATGCACTTGACTTTACAATAAATTATATTAAATGGGTAACTGATAATTGTTACGTTTTACATAAAAATACAAGTATTCCTAAATAAATCTCCTTTAATTTTATTTTAATATTCTTGTTATAATACCAAAATGTATGAAATATCTTAATTTTTGTTTTTTTTTGCATTCTTAAAATTATAACTTTCAATCTTGTAAGATACAATTATTACAATATTGTAGAAAATTTCTGAAAATAATTTTGTTCTTTTTATCCTCTCTCTAATTTTGTTACATTTCATTTTTTGTTTATATCTAGTAGCATGTTTATCAATAAATAAAACCTAGTTTATTTGAGATTTTTTATTTTCAATTCAATATTATAAGCATAAGCCAATGTTAGATATAGAAATAATTGAATTGGATTAGTGTATAATAATTACAGGGTGTACAAAAATACAGGTCATAAATTTAATCGCATATTCTGGGACCAAAAATAGTTCGATTGAACCTAACTTACCTTTGTATAAATATGCACATAAAAAAAGTTACAGCCCTTTGAAGTTACAAAATGAAAATGGATTTTGTGCAATATATCGAAAATTCCGAGAGATTTTTTATTGAAAATAGACATGTGGTATTTTTATGGCAGGAGCATCTTACAAAAAAATTATAGTAAAATTTTGACACCCCATAAAAATTTTATGGGGGTTTGGTTCTTTTAAACCCCCCAAACTTTTGTGTACGTTCCAATTAAATTATTATTGTGGTACCATTAGTTAAACACAATGTTTTTAAAACTTTTTTGCCTCTCAGTACTTTTTCGAAAAGTCAGTTTTTATTGAGATATTTTGAATATTAGTCAAATCCACTACATATTTCTAAATATGGTTAAGTACGATTATGAAGACTTGGTAATCGTATGAAAATTTATTTATAATTTACATTTTTAGGCATATTTTGAACCATATTAAAAAAGAAGCCAAATCTTGATAAAAGGTGCCTTATCGAAAAAATACTAAGAGACAAAAAAGTTTTAGAAACATTGTGTTTAACTAATGGTACCGCAGTAATAGTTTAATTGGAACGTACACAAACATTTGCGGGGGAGGTGTAAAGGAACAAAACCCCATAAAATCTTTATGTAAACATATTAAAAAAGAAGCCGCAACTCGATAAAAACTGCCTTATCGAAACAATGCTAGGAAGCAAAAAAGTTTTAAAACAGTGAGTTTAACTACTGGTACCACAATTATAATTTAATTGGAACGTACACAAAAGTTTGGGAGGTTTAAGGGAACAAAACCCCCATAAAATTTTTATGGGATGCACAAATTTCACTATAGTTATTCTTTAAGATGTTCATGTCATAAGAATGATACATGTCCATTTTCAATAAAAAATCTCTAATAGTTTTCGATATATTGGAAAAAATCGATTTTCGTTTTGTAACTTCAAAGGGCTATAACTTTTTTATGTGCACATTTGTATTAAGGTAAGTTAGGTCCAATCGATCTATTTTTGGTCCCAGAATATGTGATTTTAATTTATGACCTGTATTTTTGTTACGCCCTGTAAAACTAATATGTACGTTTTACAATAAAAGTTGCATCAAATATTATTTAAAAAATTGAAAAAAAAAAATTGTTTAAAGAAATTTGATAGTGTATATAACAATTAGTTTATTTAAATAACGCCTATTCGTAATGTACGTAAAAAGTACATAGAAATTAAAAAAAGAAACAACGAAATAAATAATCGAGAACCAGAGATACCTACAGTTAACAGCTCCTTCCCTCCTCTCATCCCTAACCCAAATTTCAACGCTGGCCGATTTTAAGGGCCAAAATTTTAAGCTTTGTGGACGATTTCCTTGAAAGGAAATCTTTTGTGTACTTGGTAAGTTAAAACTTTGATGTATGTTCTTTCAAATGAGGCTAATTTTATTTCTTAATTGTTATAAACAAAGCTGCTGTGAATTAAAAAAAGAAGGGTGCTAACTTCGTCCCTAATTGTCATAGGACAATTGTTTTTCTTTATAAATGTGTATAAAAATTCAGTCTTTCTAAATATGGAAAAATAATTTTTCTACAGGTTACGGTTCAAAAGTTATTCTAATTGTTTATAAGCAAAAAAATCGACATGTTCTTGCAAAATAATTTTACACTATTTAAAATTATTTTTTGTCATTTTTTTTAATTAGATTAATAGCATAACTATTCTTCTTTCATAAACTGTCAGAAGTATTACTATAACCTCATCATTTTCTGACTTATAGTGTTGCAAAAAACATTAATTTGGGATAAACAAATTAAATAACTTTTAAACTATTTGACCAATTGCTTTGAAATTTAGAATATAATTTAAGCACTAGAAGTCTCAGCATTCTGTGTAACAAGAAAGTTCTAACTTAATTTTTACATAAGTTATGAACATTTATAAAATCTCAAAATGTATGACTTATTTTCCAATTTTCTAAGCAACAATTAAGCATAGACATATGCAGCGGACGCCATATTGAAGTTTTTTATATGATTTATCAGTTTATTACTCTCAAATTTGTTTAAAATGCTTCACTTTTTAGTAATAGACGAAAAAAGCGAAAATTTAGCGTTTTTTGATCTTCATTTGTTTATAACTATGTATATCATCAAAATCGGCTGCAGAAAACATATAGGTTATTAATATAGATGTCCATGCTACTCAAAAAATTTAGTTTCGGCCTGGAGGGGGATGTGTCACGAGAAAAATCTTATTTCTCTGGACTACTTCCATCATTCTTTGTAATTCTTCACTTCTTTCTGTTATTAATACAATATCATATTATTTGATTATTCCGTAATAAAGATGACAAATTTGACCTCAGACTTCCGGTTTTAGATTTACAACCGGAAGTACCGTTTTAAAGTCAACGAAATAATATAAGAGATATATTATTCGAAATGCCTTAGAAAAATGAGAACAAATGTACCTATACTTTCCGGTTAAAATTTCTAACCGGAAGTGCCATATAGTCACAGAAATAGTACATGCCATATCAATCGAAGCGTATTGAAAAGTCGAGCGTGAATCTTTAGTTCCACAGTTCAAGTTACACGAAGAGTTCAAATATTGACTTCCGGTTCTACTTTCGGCCACTTTGGGTGAAAGCCGAGGACTTACGAAGTCCAATTACTTGTTTCAATTTTTTTAACTTTCATATTCATGGTCCCGATTAAAACAGACCTCTTAAAAACTGAAGTGGAACAAATTTTCCGGAAATTCTGAGACACTTCTATTTTGCTTTCAAAAGGATATCTTTTCTAAGCGGGACTACAATCTCTTTACAGACTGCACTTTTAGAAGTACGGTGTGTGGTTCATACATTATGAGGAACTTTTCGAAAAGATACCACATGTTAAGACAATATAAATAAGTACTACAAAAAACCGGAATTGATGACCGAGTAATGAAAAAATTAAATTGGATACAAGAGGAAAATGTAAAGGTTGTAAGGTTGGCAATTACACCTACAAGTGGAGAATGTCAAATAGAACGCGGAATGACACAGGGATGACTTTTGTCGCCATCACTCTTTTAATTTATATTCTGACAATATACATTTAGAAGATCAAGCATGCTGCATAAAATGATATTGTAATTATTTGTGATAATCTGTAAGACCTCCAGAAATCTGCTGGAGATTAATGATCATTTCTCGTTTACTTTTTAAGTCTCAATTAATAATTTCAGTTTTTTCTAATATGTATTTCAATTAGTTTGGCATATCCCACGTAACAATGATGTTCGTATCATGTTCTAAGCATATATTACCAACATCCGTCAGAGTATATTCTTTTTAGTATATGCGTAGTACAAGCATAGCATGTACCTTAAAAAACATTCTAAATTTCATGTTCTTTGCACATACTTTAAAGTATATTCTCGTACCGAATATACTGAGTACATTCGTGTACGTAGTAACTCGGAATATTCGTAAAAGTTTATTCTTAGAATGTACCTTTACCGAATATTCTTAGCACATACTTATAAGTACATTCTTAACACATACTTATAAGTAGATACTATTCTCAGAATATACTTTTACCGAATATTCTTAGCACATACTTATAAGTACATTCTTAACACATACTTATAAGTAGATACTTTTAAAATATCTTAAAAATAATATATATGTATGTATAGGAAGAATAATGTTAGCCTATAGATTATCAACTTCGTTAAGAATAATTAATGAAATTTAAAAATTTATGTATGTAGGTACTATTAATTAAACTACCGAATTCATTATTTAAAATTGTTTTAATTGTATGGTAAAAATGTTTAAGAATTAATTGTATTAACGAAAAAGGAGAAATTGTCGTTTCGCTTTCATAACTGAAATGCATTTACTATTTTGATTAAGTTTATTGAGTATTCTTATGAAGAATTTTATTTTTACATGGAATTGACATTCAGGTAAGCTGTGTGGCTGAGCCAAAATCCACAAACAAAGCGGAAACGACCGCTGCATACCTGCATAGGGGTTAGCGGGTAGGGGGTTGGGAACAAAGGAAAAATACAAAATATGAAAATAGTTACTGAATAGGCATTTGGCATTTGTGTCTACACTTAACACTAACAATGTCTATGCTGTGTTGTGAGGAAGACCAAGTATTTCAACCAGGAATAGGAACATGCATAATTAAACGTTTTATTTTGTTTGCGGTCAACTTACAAATAGAAAATTAATTTTGGTACTTCAATATTACTTAAATAGTAAGTATGTATATAGGTACATATAAGCAACATATAAATTTTAGTTATTTACATACATATGTTACATAATATTTATTTGGGTACGATAGGTATATGAATATATAAATTTATATATTCAGCATTTTTATTTTTATATGCACATAATAACTAAATATATATACCTACTTACCTATATAATATTGATATAACTAACTAAAATTTATATAATATTTTATATTTACTTTTTAAGTAATATTGTAGAATGTACTAACTACATTCTCATATGTAATATGTAAATTTAGTAGAAAGTAGAACCTAGGATGAGATTCGGTGATGCTGAAAACATGCTTCTGAGCAATATAGCACTTCCTTGTAATATTCTTCCCATATACTAAAAAGTACATTCTTCCTATATACTAAAAGATGTGATGTAGTACATTCTAAGTATATAAATAGAAGGTTTATAGCACCTTCTTAGAATATCCTAAAAAGTATATTCTTGGTATATACTGAGAAGAAGTGCGGTAGTACATTCTAAGTATATACATAGAACGTTTAAGTACTGTAATGTAGTATATACTCAGTATGTGCTCTGCACATTCGCAATGGTAATTACGCATATTCTTAGTATATACTTTTTCTGAAAAGTATGTTCTATGAATCTACTAAGAACATGAAATTGTTATGTGGGATTGTACCTATCATAAGGACATGCGATTTCTCATAATATACAGGGTGTTTGGTAAAGAATGGGCCATAGCTTAACCCTAAATTCCTGAGGTTAAAATTGGTCGATTTAAGCTAACTTACCTTAGTACAAAAGTTGATAATAACCGAAATACAGGGTGTCAAAGTTAAACTTTTATTTTATTTATTCTTGAATATTTCCTGACAGGCATGGGACAACAACACGAAATTTGGTAAGTGGTGCTGGTATTGTACAATCTACTAAATTATGTTAAACAAACGTTTCTGGCTACTACCAGAGGCGTACGACGGGGGAACGTGAATGGTTGACCCTTCCCAAATTCTATGCCACTGGCGGAATTGCTATTTTAGTGCAATTTTTTGATTCTCCAATACTTTCTATGTAAAAAACATACTCTTCATTCGTAACGATAAAGCCATTAGTTTTCGTGATATTTGAAGCTAAAAACGAAGCTGCATAATACATTAATCAAAATAAGTGTGCCTTTTCATTTTAACTTCAAATATCTCGAAAACTAATGACTTTATCGTTGCGAATGAAGAGTATATTATTTGCATAGAAAGTATTGGAGAATCTAAAAATTATGCTAAAATCATGCTTGAGCAGTTTCATCAGTGGCATAGAATTTGGGAAGGGTCAACCATTCACTTTCCCCTGTCGTACGCCTTTCGTAGTAGCCAGAAACGATTATTTAACATAATGTAGTAGGGTATACAGTGCCTACACTCTCTGCCAAGTATCACACGGACATGTCAAATTATTTTAAAGTATTCTTTTTTTTTTAATAATTTATTCTTTATTTAAAACTCTAAGAACTATGTGTGCCCGGTACTATAAAACTATTTGACATATCCTTATGGTACTTGGCAGAAAGTGTAGCTACTGTACACCCTACTACATTATATTAAATAATCGTTTGTGGTTAATACCAGAGACGTAGGACAGGGGAAGTGAATGGTTGGTCCTTCTCAAATTCTACGCCACTGATGAAACTGCTATTTTAGCATAATTTTTAGATTCTCCAATACTTTCTATGCAAATAATATAAAACGCACACTTATTTTGATTAATGTATTATGCTCCTTCGTTTTAGCTTCAAATATCTCGAAAACTAATGGCTTTATCGTTACGAATGAAGAGTATGTTATTTACATAGAAAGTATTGGATAATCAAAAAATTGCACTAAAATAGAAATTCCGCCAGTGGCGTAGAATTTGTGAAGGGTCAAGCATTCACGTTCCCCCGTCGTACGCCTCTGGTAGTAGCCAGAAACGTTTGTTTAACATAATTTAGTAGGGTGTACAGTACCAGCACTACTTACCAAATTTCGTGTTGTTGTCCCATGCCTGTCAGGAAATATTCAAAAATAAATAAAATAAAAGTTTAACTTGACACCCTGTATTTTGGTTATTATCAACTTTTCTACTAAGGTAAGTTAGCTTAAATAGACCTATTTTAACTTCAGGCCCATTTTAATCTAAGGTTAAGCTATGGCCCATTATTTACCAAACACCCTGTATATACGAAACACACATATGTATGCGACTTTGTGTTGATATTTACGCTTTAGAATGAGTAGGTTTACAAAACAGCTTCTCTTGTCTCAAAAGCATTGCAGAAACCTAACTGTAATTTCTAGATATTAACCTGATTTATATACGTCTTTTATCATAAAAATTTCAAAAACCAAACTGGATCAAACACATGGTTGTTAAGAAGTATAGATTTTTTTCTTAGTGCCACTTTTTGTGTTTTCTAGTATGTCAATGTCCTTTTGTGTGCTGTAGTTAATGAAATCCTTATTAAAAGACGTTTTGACCGCAGAAAACCTTTGATGTAGCCTGAAAGGTTTCAGCCCTAAAGTGTTCCATGACAGAATGTGGACAAACAAAATATTTTAAACAGTTTTAACAAATGCATCGGTTCTGCTTCTCCATTTGTGCTATGAAATTTGGGACAGTGTGTCGCAATATCTCCGTATACACTATTTGTAGGTACTATTAGGGCAGTCAATGAGGGTATTTGGCTCCGAATTCCATCCTACTACATCGATTTACTTGATATTTTCACAGTAAGTAGGGAATAGCTCAAGAAACAAAGTCTACCCTATGCCGATGTGCGCTTTTATCTCGGGGTGGTTCACACCCCTTCTCGGGGGTGAAAAATGTTTTGGTTAAAATAGCCACGGAAGAGGCTAGAGAACCTAATTTTAAGCAAAAACTGTTCTATAATTATTTTTTGAAAACTCAATACTTTTTGAGTTTTTCGTGGTTGAAAATTGGCCATTTTCACTGAAAAATTACACCTTTTCGGACGGATTTTTGCGAATACCTTAAAAACTATGCATCTAACAAAAAAACTATACAAAATATTTCTGTAGGTTATAAAAAAACAAAAAGATTTGTTCCTTCATAAATCTTCTAGTTAAAATACAAAGAGTTAAAATACAATGGTAGGTAAGAAGAGTTTGTTTTTTTGCTGCATGCTCAAATCGGTTTATTCAACTTGAAATAACAGAGAAACTGTCGATTTTAGGTGTATAATGATACTAATAACTTTTGTAGGGCTTGAAAAGACCTTTAAAATGAGCAATACTAAAAATGTCGATAAAATTCAAACTAAGCGAGATATTCTGCAAAAAGTTGATGACTAATGTATTTTAAGAAGAAATGAGAAGTATATTTAACCCCTCATCCATCAGAACTTAAATACATCGTTTTCCTTCTACAATACTTTTTGTTATAGTGTTATTTCTATGTTCAAGAAGTTGGACTGGATTAAAATGAACGGTTTTTGAAAAAAATAAGATTAAATTATAGAGCGCATTTTTAAATTTTCTTAAAAATCTTCCTTTTCCTCCATGTAACTCGAAAAAGATAAGAGATACGAAAAAAAGATACCACACAAAAATGTAGGGCTTTTTCAGATATAAATTTCCTTTTTATGTTTCATTACTGTATCTCTTATCATTTTCAAGTTACATGGAGAAAAAGGAAGATTTTTAAGAAAATTTAAAAATGCGTTCTATAATTTGGTTTTGTTTTTCAAAAACCATTCATTTTAAACCCTTCCAACTTTTTGTAAAAGGTATTGTAGAAGGAAAACGATGCATTTACATTCTGGTGGATGGGGGTTAAAATTACTTCTCATTTTTTCTTAACATACATTAGTTATCAATTTTGTTTGCAGCACATCTCGCTTAGTTTTAACGTAATGGACCTCTAATATAGCTCATTTTAAAGGTCTTTTCAAGCACTACAAAAGGTTTTAGTAGCATTATACACCTAAAGTTGACCGTTTCTCTGTTATTTCAAGTTGAATACACCAGTTTGAGAATGTACCAAAAAACAAACTATTTTCACCTACCATATTTCTTTTTGTATTATAACTAGAAGATTTATGAATGCAAGTGTCTCTTTGTTTTTTTATAACCTACAAAAATGTTTAATATAGTTTTTTTAGTTAGATGCATGGTTTTTAAGGTATTCGCAAAAAACCGTTCGAAAAGGTATTACGTTTCAATGAAAATAGCTAATTTTCAAGCACGAATATCTAAAAAAAATTTTTATATTGAGTTTTCAAAAAATATATAGAACAGTTTTTGCTTAGAATTAGGTTCTCTAGCGAATTTCGTGGTAATTTTAACCAAAAATTTGTCCACCGCTAAGAAGGGGTGGGAACCACCCCCAAGATAAAAGCACACATCGGAATAGGGTAGACTTTGAATTAGGAGATAAGTAGAGGCTAGGCCCAAAATTTCATTAAAATCCATGCAGTAGGATAGAATTCGGAGGTAATATTCTATTCTTGCTCCCATTGACTGGCGTATATGAGATATATTCATAATCATTTTAATTAAAACAATAGAAATATCAATATAGGATCTATTTTTAGCTAGATATTTGCATAAAATATAATAATAGCGTTATAAAAAAAACTGGTTGCGATAAAGCAGCGTAACAACGAATAATTAGTATTAATAATAATTAGTGTTCCATTTATGAATGTAAACAAATAACAGGTGAGGACTTAGGTTACGTTCACTACGAAGACCATCGCATGGTATCCTAGCCTAGAGTATAGTATCCTACTCTTATTCATAGGATTCGTGAATTCTCGCATATAAAATAATGCATTTATTTTACCTGGCGATCGAAACTATATTATGTAAAATAAGTGCATTATTTTGAATGCCAGAATTCACGAATATGAAGAGTAGGATACTATGCTCTAGGCTAGGATACCATGCGATGGTCTCCGTAGTGAACGTAACCTTAGATACAGTGCGTTCATATCGGAGACCATCGCATCGTATCCTAGCCTAGAGCAAAGTATCGTACTCTTCCTTTTCGTGAACGCTGGCATTTGAAATAATGCATTTTAGTCCGTTCTTTAACGGTAAAATATTGCAAAACCTCTAAATTTTAAAGAACCGCTTGGATTGACATGAAATTTGGCATACACATAGCTAACAAGTCAAAGAAAAAAAGTGATATTGTGCCGATATGTGCTTTTGCCCTGGGGGTGTTTTTCACCCCCTCTTGGGGGTGAAAAAATATTCGTCTAAAGAAAGTCAGGAAATGGATAAACTGGCTAATTTTAAGTAACTTTTGCTCTATAGAGTTTTTCCACGAAGTCAATACTTTTCGAGTTATTTGGCAGTGAATATGTTCATTTTTTCAACAAAATAACCACGCTTTTAGACGGAAATAACTCAAATAGTAAGTATTTTGTCGAAAAAACATTCTTAGCAAAAATATAGCCTGTAAAAAATTTTAAAAAATGGTGTATATATCACGTCTCTACACCTAGTAGAAGCAGAGTTATAGCTAATGAAAAATAGGTTCATATTCGTCAAATTCCAAATGGAATACTTTAACGTGAAATAACAAAAAATGAAGCACATTTCGCGAAAAACTCATTACAACTTATTTAAAGTGTTTGAAAAAAGCTTCATTTTTGTTTTTAAAAAAAAATTCTAGCATCAAAATTAAACAAGTTACGCTCAAAATAAAGTTAGTCCCTTTTGGTTTTGGTAAAAAAATCGAGAAAATCACCCCCTAATTAGTATCTTAAATGAACTTAATCGTTACGACTTCACAAGTTTCTTGACTCGTGTATATATTGTTTATATGATCTGTAAGTTTCGTGGTTCAAAGTCCTTATTATTCAAAGGGCTGTAGTTAAAAGGGGTTGAATGAGTCACTGATCACGAATGTATGCAAATTTAGAAACACCAAATCTCAATCAATTTTTCTCTAACAGAAAAACAAAAAAATACATGATATTCAGAAAAGCAAATCTGACTTTTTTTGTTTTTCGAGATTTTTGGTATATCTAACAATTTTTAAGTTATTTTGAAAAAAGCATATTTTTCAAAATTTAAATTTTTAAAAATTTTACTTTGAAACCAAATTTTTTCAAAAATAAGCACTTTAAATCGATGAAACTTACATATCATATAAACACAACATAAGTAAAATAATTTGTGGAGCGGTAACGATTAATTTCATTTAAGTTGCTAATTAGGGGGTGGTCTTCCCGATTTTTTTTTTGCAAAAACAAAAGGGACCAACTTTATTTTGAGCGTAACTTGCTTAAATTTAATGCTAGAAACTTTTTGTAAAAACAGAAATAAAGCTTTTTTTAAACACTTTAAAAAAGTTATAATGGGTTTTTCCCAAAAAGTGCTTAATTTTTGGATATTTCACGTCGAAATATTCTATTTGAAATTTGGTGAATATGAATCTATTTTTCATTGGCTATAACTCTGGTTCTACGAGATCCAGAGACCTAAAGTGTACACCATTTTTTTTACTTTTTTATAGACTATATTTTTGCTAAGAACGTTTTTTCGACAAAATACTTACTTTTTGAGTTATTTGCGAAAAACCGTCTAAAAATGTGGTTATTTTGTTGAAAAATGAACATATTCACTCGCAAATAACTCGAACAGTGTTGACTTGGCGAAAAAGCTCAATATAAGAAAAGTTACTTAGAATTAGTCAGTTTACCCATTTCCGGACTTATTTTGTACATATATTTTTTCACCCCCAAGAGGGGGTGAAAGTCACCCCCAGGGCAAATACAATACAAGCTATACATATGCCAAATTTCATGTCAATCCAAGCGGTTCTTTAAAATTTAGAGCAAAAACCGTGAAAGAATGAACTATTTATTTTACCTGGCGATCGATATGGTACGAGCAATTTAGGGAGCGAGGGTTGAGGCCTCGTTGTAAACACTCACTTAGGGAACAAATAATAAAAGGAAAATAAATTGCTTGTCAAAAGTTATATTATTATTAAGGGTTCAACAAAACTATGATTCTGGTTTATTAAAAAATGCATAACACCATACAAAAAAATCAGTAAAAAAGCGTAGTTTATTACTCATTACTAGACACTAGTGGTATGGAGGAATCTAGAACAACTACGCAATACAGCGTTTACTGTGAAGACAATGCAGTACATCCTTGGACATCATAGAACAGTTCTAGGACGTCCTGATCATCTGTGGATGCCACGGATGAAGATGGTTACCATAGGAGACAAAAAACAGTATCCGTTTTGTAAATAGATTTCTCTATCTACCTCTATCCAAAGTATACATTTCCTGGCCTCATTGTAGGGAGCAAAGTCGTACTTTTTCTCCCTATGGAGTAAAAGTAAAAGTGACATCATGGTATATCATCGATGAAATAACTGATTGACGCCATATATAGTCCGTCCGCTATAACTTTTCCCATGCGGTACGATTCATTTTCAATCAAATTAAGTCAAAACATAAATTGAAACAAACGTCGATGTGTATATACATTTTGTATACTGTATACTATATACTACACACATCGGCGTCCGTTTCACTTTCTGTTTTGACTTAATTTGATTGAAAATGAATCGTACCGCATGGGAAAAGTTATAGCGGACGGACTATAGATATCTACCATATTCTATTACGTAAAAGCATTTATACATTTTAAAGTTTATTTTTAGAACACCCTGTATTTTGCAAAATGTAAACGAGAAAATTTTACAGAGTAAAATTCAAGTAGAGTGACAAGTATCCTTAATCTTGCTATGTAGCTATTGTCATGAAGGACGAAACAAAGTTCTGTACTGGATATTCCATTGTTTTTCGTATTTTGCAAATAATCAGTTATATATTTGCATTTCGTGTACAATGTAATATAACTATTAAACTACGAATTAAAAAGTAACACGCAAATTCGAAATCAAACTGTTTCAAAAATAATTTCCAGTATAGACTTGAGGTTGTTAGAGGTGTGTGGTACATAAACATATTGTGACAAATTACCGACCGCAAATAACAGGTTCCGTCTCGACAGCCACTCACGTACAGAGACATCTGGAACAATGACTCACCGAACAAGTGAGGAAACGATTTCTCGTGAATGTTCGACAGTCAAGGCCACGGGTTAAGTGATGGGTGGTTCCGTTTTTCTGGAACGTTCAAGAACATGGTTGTTATTTTTGTATTCAATATATAAGGATGTCAATTTTTAAGAGTAGTTAGTCTGTAAAATAAATTCGTCTGTACAGTTATATAAATAAAGTCGTATATAAATACGAACCGCTAGTTTCATTGTAATTATAAGTTATTACAGTAAAAACCGCTACAACATACTACTTAATTTTTTTAATACAGTCCTTATTTTCTTTGGATATTATTGTAGGAGCATCTTATCTTTACAATCCTTATCAGCGTACTGTTTTTAATCCGAAAATGAGTTTATTATATTAGAGATAATATTATGTATAATTAACGGTTGGTTTTTTGACAATTTTATTTTGAATTGGGTAATTAATTACTATAAGAGTCTTTGTTAAACATAGATATATCTTGTTTCTCTATCCACTTCTTCACCTAATTGTTTTGAAATCTCTGAAAATCTGAAACATTAATTGTTTTGAAAACGTTTTGTTATAATTTATATCATGTCGATATTCAGAAATATAATACCTACACTTCTCCAAGAAATTAACACACCCCCTTAAAACGGGTCATTTTTGATGTCTCGAATTTCCTAAACCTGTTGTCCGATTTAAGTGATTTTTTTAACATGTTATAGCCTTATTCTTTAACAATAGGGCTTTTGCGCTTTTCATCGATTGTAATTTGTTTCGAGTTTCTGTCATGTGTCGTCTATTATTAATATATCTACGTCATACGTTATTGGTATTACCAATGATACAAACATACAAACCAAAGACGTATGACATAGATATCTTAATATTATACGACACATGACAAAAGCTCGAAACAAATGACTTTTGATGAAAAGCCCTATATCGCTGTAATAAGATTGTTGCTATAATAGACAGATTGTCATTGTATACCGGGTGTACCAATCAAACTGTGTTTTTTTCTCAAAGTTCGCGTGACCCTGTAAAATAAATACTGGAATATAAAATACTGAAATTAAAATCCAACTATAGCGTCATGTTTTCTTAACATTCTGTTTTTTGATTCATTCGCTTATGTTGGATAATAAAAAAGTTAGGTTCTTTAACAACTAGCCTTGTTTTTCGTCAATGCAGGATGTTTTTAAATAAGTATGGCAAACTTTAAGGGGTAATTCTGCATGAAAAAATAATGACAGTTTGCTGTACAAACGTATGTCCGCAAATGCTTCGTTTCCGAGATGCGGAGTGTTGAAATTTTTCTTACAAACTGACGAATTATTTTTTGCTCTAAAACCGGTTGAGATATGCAAATGAAATTTGGTGGGTTTTAAGAGGTAGTTATTATGCATTTTTTGACATACAATTAAGAATTTTATGTTCGCCATTGGCGCACATAAGAGTCTTATTACCCGTATGCGCGCTAATGG
This sequence comes from Diabrotica virgifera virgifera, assembly GCF_917563875.1. Lineage (NCBI taxonomy): Eukaryota > Metazoa > Arthropoda > Insecta > Coleoptera > Chrysomelidae > Diabrotica > Diabrotica virgifera. The sequence continues at coordinate 175,595,137 of NC_065450.1, read as the reverse complement.
TGAACTTTAAATTCCTAATTGTATATAAAAAATGCGCAATAACTACCTCTTAAAACCTACCAAATTGCATTTGCATATCTTAACCGGTTTTAGACCAGTAAATAAATCGTCAGTTTGTTAAAAAAATCTCAACACCCCTATCTTGGAAACGAAGCATTTGCAAACATACGTTTATAAAGCAAACTGGCATTATTTTTTCATGCAGAATTATCCCTTAAAGTTTTCCACACTTATCTAAAAACACCCTGTATTGACGAAAAACGAGGCTAGTTGTTAAGGTACCTAATTTTTGTATTATCCAACATAAGCGAATGAATAGAAAAACAGAATGTTAAGAAAACGTGACGCTATAGTTGGGTTTTAATTTCAGTATTTTATAAATGCTAGAATATTCCACAGGGTCACGCAAACTTTGAGAAAAAATCACAGTTTGATTGGAACACCCGGTATACAGTGACAATTTACCTATCTAGCAACAATATTATTACAACGATATTGTTAAAGAATAAGGCTATAACATATTTAAAAAATCACTTAAATCGGACAACAGGTTTAGGAAATTCGAGACATCAAAAATGACCCATTTTTAAGGTGGTGCGTTAATTTCTTATCTAATGGTGGAGAAGTGTAGGTATAATGTCACGATTATTAACGAAAATATCTTTATCTACTCTATGTCATATTATGTATAAGTTTTTAGTTAGTGAAAACTGTCATTATAGATAGCAGTGCGTGAAGTAACAATGTATTTTAAATGGGATTTACTTTTTCGCAGTGTTTGTAACTTTCGAGTTGTCATGGTGACAATCCTTAAGTTTCGCGTTGTCATGGTGATGACAATATGAGCAATGAAGTACAACAAAAGTTTTGACAGTTTTGTGGTTTGAAAGTAGTTAGAATTTTTAAAAATGTCAAAGTTCTAAAAATTGTAGAATAGAAATGAATTCCAGTGACGAAGAGTTACAGCTTTTTTTATTTGTTTATCGTAGATAAAATATTGCATGAAACTGTGCGTGAAGTACTTTCTGCGAACTTACGCGATTTATAGCACTCGCTCCGTTGTCGCTCGTGCTCTAAAAATCGCGTGCGTTCGCAAAAAGCATATTTCACGAACTGTTTCATAAATACTTAACTATTATATGGTGTATTCCACGAATATACGTCCGTTTTGGATTATCGCGACAACGAATATTTTAGTGTGCAACATAAGAAGTACGAAAGTATTTTGCTCTATGGTTTGTTTTTTAACCAAGAGGAGTGATTCAAATTTACCGCGCTGTATTGCTTGTTTGTAATTGGTCCAACCGCAGGCAAGTTTACTCCACTGTTATAAAATTTTGACACTAATGACATTTCATAGGTTAATTAAGTTATATCGGCGATTTTTGTGTGTTCTGTGTTATTCCTTTAATTTTTAGAGTGATACTCTGCTTTTATATAAAAAGCAGTTGTTTTTGGAACTCTTTAGCGACGTATTAATTTAATATAATATTTATGGATTACCGTTGAAGGCCGACTAGATCAACCAAAAAAGAAGATGTATTTGGATATTATTCTAGTGACTTTCTCGGGTGTGAATCAGTCTTTTTAGTTTACTCCTCCTGGTTAAAAAATAAACTATAATAATTATTACTCCAATAAATAACAATATAATTTGCAATTTACTTTCGTTCTTCATATTTTGCACAGTGAAATATTCGTTGTCGCGATAATCCAAAACAGACGTATATTCGTGGAATAAGGATTTGTAATATATATATCAAGTGATATATTTTATTTCATACCAGTCGTTCCTACTGTAGACAATATTTTTATCTTCCAGGTCTTATCTCTTCCTTTGTCTTTAATCCTAAAATGCTTTTATTGAGTACAGATAGTATAACTAATGGTATAATACATTTTATTTAACTAATTATCATAAAACAATTTATTACACGCATAGGTTTACGTACGTCCTACTTTGCTGAATAATATGTTTATTTTTGTAATTGCTAATTTAAATAATTAATAGTCAAAATATTTAACACAAGTTTGTAAATTGTGTTAAATCTTCCAACGTAGTTCTCACCTTGAACTATTTCACAAGACTAATTGCTTTTTGATATGACACAATAATATTATACTAAATGTATAAATAAATTAGTAATCTATTCTATCATATATTACCTTTAACTAAGTACTGAAAACATTTTCGAACTTTTTTTTGTGAATTACTTTTAATGTAGGTGAATTTGCGATTGCTTTGGATGATTACTAGACACTTCACAGCCAATGGGCCACTACAGCAAAAGAAATAAGAAATTAAATTGTTGTAGTGGACATTTATAATGTAAATGTACAGTAAACCCCTTTGATATCATTTATGTACACTGCAGATTTTAGGCGGAAATAAACAAATAAACGGGTCAGCTGAGAACATGATATAGAGATAGAGGCAGTGGTGTATTTAGGGGGGGGCTAGAGGTGCTGTAGCACCGGGCCCCCAGGTTGAAGGGGCCCCCAGAAGACCTACACATTTGTCTAAAATTACGTATTTGGCATTCTGACGCGCCGTCGTACTTATTATTTATTGTAAAAATTACTTTGAAATTGTTGTTGTATTGACAATTTCATATAATCTTTTTTCTGAGAGAAAAGGAAAGAACACCCGATAACCACCCTTTTATGACATGACATAAATGGCAACAGATTAGCAGGTATACTTTTACATCGCCTTTTCGGAAATCTTACAATACAATGCTTTTAAATCGCTCTGAAAGTTAAAGGTGTTTGACAAAAATAGATGTCTTTCAATGGGTGCCATAAAGTTAAGAAATGAAATATAAAATATACCTACTTTACCCTTTAAGCTTAACAACAAGTAAAGCTTTTGTTTACAACCAAGTAAAGTACCTGAAGAACGTCAAAGACGACAATTAGTAATTCATACCTACTTAGTGTCATAAAAGCATTTGTTGAAAATAAACAAAGAAAAAAAGCGTTACCATGTCTTAGCCTTGTATCTTGTGCATAATTTTAAATGTACTGAAGTTTATATTGTTTTAATTTTTAAAGTGCCTTGTCAAAAAAGAGTTGGGTAGGGCCCTATACAAGAATTAGCACCGGGCCCACTATTGAATAAATCCGCCCCTGGATAGAGGAAACCGCTCACATAGACACTTACACACATGTCCAAAACTTTGGAATACGTACAAACAATCTATCTCTACGCCTATGGTGGTTTCAAAACTGTTGTTAATATTCAATCTAGAGCGTTTTTAAATGAAAATGATAAAAAATTTGAATCTTTTTCCTGGGATCCTGGGAGGGATCTCCCCAGAAGTGGCAGAAGTCGATGTGCAACAGCAGCACAAGACCGACAGATAACATTGAAAGCTCGAAGAAATCGTCTGGAATCTACAACTAGTATATCCTGAGAAATTGGTAGGCTTCAAGGACTGATTATTTCACGGCAAACACTAACACGCAGACTAAATGTCATAAATGAATTTTTATCGTAGAAGACTCTTACGTGTGCCCAAACTATTCTACCAACACAAAATGGTAAGGTTGCAATGGGCTAGAGAAATGGTGCATCACGGTCCTAAATGGAATAAGGTTATATTCTCTGATGAATCAAAAATTGACTTGGTTTCTGATTCTCGAAGAACTAGTTTGGAGGGCCCCAGGACGACAATCCCAACTAGAACAGTGCAACCACGTGCCTCATTTGAAATTGGCAGTATTATGGTTTGGGGTGGTATTATGAGTGATACACGGACCATATATGGAGAAACAAATATAAATATACCTACACAGTATTATTAATATTATACACAGATTATACAACATATGACAGAAGCTCGAAACAAATGACTGTGAATGAAAAGTCCTACAGCGGGCATATCATGAAGACAGACAAAGCAACAGAAGTATACGCGAGGGATGGCGGTTGTTGACAAAACACCGGTTTCCGTTTTTTTTTACCTACGATTTAACCTAGTGGTTATAACCGGTCAAAAGGACCGGTTATTCCAAAAACCGGTGTTCGGTTTTTTTAGTCATATCCAATACACAATAGGTTACATTTACATTGCGCTTTAGTTTGCGACACTTCATTTGAATCCATATCAGTATAGAAATCAGTCATCAGTATTGTGAAATTGGTTTCAGTCAGCTTAAAATTTCTCATTTAGGCGCGGGGCGAAAAATTTTCCCATTTTTTTCTCTGAATTCAGCATTTTTTTTCGCTTATCCGGTTTTTCACCGGTTATTATTTTATAAATAAAAAACCGGTTATAAACGTGACAAAAAAACAACCGGAAAAACCGATTATTGCAAAGGAAACAACCGGTTTTAGGTTATAACCGGTAGGTTTTTCCCATCCCTAGTATACGCGAACAATGCCAAATTCAAAATATTAACAGGTGGATGAAAACACGAAAGAAAAACTGAAACGAACATATGTAAACCGAATGGGACCAGATAGATTATCGAACATCTGTAAAAACAACAAGCCGTATAGCAGAAGACCCGTTGGAAGGCCGCCGAAAAGGTGGAAAGATAATGGAACAGGGAACAGTCAACAAAAACTGAAACAGAATAAGAGGCAGACAAACATCAGAAGTAATTCTAGTAGCACGAAGAAGATATAGTTTATGAGAATAATAAAGATATATAGATAGAAGAGATAGTTTACGAAATTTTATTACGATTAGGTACCAACGAATTAGTGGTCAAGATCCCCTAGTAACAAGTTTGGGCTGATTTTTTATCTAATACCCATGATATTCGTGTTCAGCAACCCTTAACCCCCCCCCCCCCGAGTAACTTTTGCATTGAATTTGTATAAAATCTCCAGTAGACGAGGCTCATCCTGGACATCGGGTGCTTCGGAGACCATCGCGCTCATAATATTCGTATTCAGCAACCTCAGAAACACCCGAGTAGTAATGTTGAACTCATTTCCGTCAATTATTTCCGAATTACAAATTTATCATTTTTTATCATTTTGAAAGACACTTTGGAAAATGCATTTTCTTTGTTCAATAATGCAATTTTCATTTCGACGTCATCACTTTAATTCATAAAATTTCCTATTGCTCTTACGAATCGAATGTTTCATTGTTTCATTGAGATCATTCTCCATTCAAATGCAAAAAGTTGTCTGTTTCATCTATTGATCCATCCAAATGCAAAAAATTGTCTCGACTATAAAGTAATGTAGGTAACAATAATAAATCCCGAGACTATGATAACTAATTGACAAATTTAAATTTTTCTTCGTTAATGTTCAAATAGGTATAATGTGTAGGTAATAATCTAATCATAATAGGAACTTCTTACAAACTTAATTTTATTCTAAAAAGTGAAAACAAAAACAAGTTCCCATCGGTTGAGTATAGTACCAGAAATAACATAGAAAACGGAATTACTGAAAATTGCGTGAGTCAAAGTTCTAAATAAAGTAGGTAAGTAATAGTATATCTGAAAACATTTAACTGAGTTATTTTTACGGTACATCTAAAATATTACATTCAAGTTCACTGTGGGCAGTGCCAAGATCAACAAAAAAAAACAATACTCCCATTAGTTTTGCCAAATAAAAATTATCTGGCCAATTTTTAAAAGCGGATAATATTTTGGCATTCTTGATTCCGAACCGACTTTACCAACCCGTTCGAATTCGAAATCGCAAAATATTGAAAAGTAATAATTTAATAACGTCAATTTAATTGGATTTAAAAAAAATCTTCCTATGCCTACAACAGATAAAACTGGAAATATTAAAGCGGCCCCTAGGCAACATTGTAATGCCGGGCCTATTTTTCAGTCATGACACCAGATTGATTATAACAAAAAATATACTCAGATTTATTAATTATATTTAGACAAGGCGAAAATGGCGGGTTCGTTGGGAAAATATTACCATGAATTTTTTTGCATAATTACATTCGTGAGACATCCCAGAATAAGGTTCAAGAAGTCGCCCACGTGAAAAGTGGGCCAAATTTTTTTTAACAATTTTTTTTAATCAAATTGCAAAAATCAGTAATTTTGGCCCGGGCAATTTTTTTTGTTGGTTTTTTGGACCATTCTGGATACAAAAGCTCTCTTATAATTTTTCTCTAAAGTTGATCGTTTTCGAGTTATAAGCAATTTAAAATTGAAAAAAACGAAAAATGGCGATTTTCAAGGCTTAATAACTCGGTTAAAAGTTATTATTATGAAAGTCAGAAAGTGACTAAATGAAAGTTTAATGCCCCCCCTACAAGTTCCCGAAGAAATTTCTGTCATTATTTTATTATTAAGATGTTATTTTTAAGTAATAATATTGAGCGCCATGCACGTGGTAGCCGGCCGTAAATGCTGAGTGCGAGAGAGATGCCACTCCGGCAGTCCAACTGTGCATATTACTTGCACTCACATTTGGCCGCCTACCACGTGCATGGCGCTCAATATTATTACTTAAAAATAACAGCTTAGTAATAAAATAATGACAAAAATTTCTTCGGGATCTTGTAGGGGGGGCATTAAACTTTGATTTAGTCACTTTCTGACTTTCATAATAATAACTTTTAACCGAGTTATTAAGCCTTGAAAATTGCCATTTTTCGTTTTTTTCAATTTTAAATTGCTTATAACTCGAAAACGATCAACTTTAAAGAAAAATTATAAGAGAGCTTTTTTATCCAGAATGGTCCAAAAAACCTACAAAAAAATTGTCCGGGCCAAAAATATTGATTTTTGCAATTTGATTAAAAAAAAATTGTTAAAAATTTGGCCCACTTTTCACGTGGGCGACTTCTTGAACCTTATTCTGGGATGTCTCACGAATGTAATTATGCAAAAAATCTCATGGGAATATTTTTCCCAGCGAACCCGCCGTTTTCGCCTTGTCTAATTGCCTTTTTCTTAGTTTAAATTCCGCAAACTCGTTAATTACTTTTTTCTTAATTAATAGAGTTATTTAGTAATTCTTTTAATGAAAGATGGAAGAAAAACTTCCAAACTTTGCGAAAGTGCTGAGATTATACCATCATAACCACACTCAATAACGCATCTCGCCAGAACAATGATTAGTGAGGAAAAGGAAGATACGTCATATCGTGTTTCACCCCTTTCAATTTACCAGGACCTGACGGCTCCTATATCCATCCATACTGCGGTGGCGACTGGATATCCTTCTGCCGCACTTTGTAGGGAAAAGCCTCCTTGGCTCGGAGATAATTATATTCCTAGGAAGTGGAGATAGGTACGTGTTGTCTTCATACCAAAACCAGGTAGAATCAACTACACCCTACCAAAGGCTTTCCCACCATAGCATAACATCTTTTCTCCTGAAAACGATGGAAAGGTTATGAGGAATGAAGTTCTGGTTCATAGGTAAGTAACCCACTTCACCCAAATCAACATGCATAACATACTTCGGCAAAATCTACCGATTCTGCACTGCATCAAGTAGTGGGAAGAATTAGAAGAAGAATAACAGGTGCCATGAAAACATCACCAACTGCTGCAATTGAGTTGCTCATTGGCATCACCCCTCTAGACATATATTTATGTCAAAGAGGTGGCGCTGGTGATAATGATGCAATTGCGCACAGCGGGAATAAACCTTGATGCAGTAATGAGACAATAGAAACGTCGTTTCTGAGGGGGAGAGCTGGATACGTTAGTCCTGCTACAGACAGGCTACGAGTCAATTAAACCTAAGTTTGTTTTCGACAAACCCTACAAAATCGAAACAAGATAACATAGATAGAGAGTCAAACGTGGCATAAATGTATTTTATATACACCCATGGCTCCAGCTGAATGCTTTCAGCTGAAAGCATTCAGCTGGAAACTCATTCTGCGAAGCTTTTAGAGCAGCTGAAGATAGAGACCAATGGAGAAACATTGTTAGGAATATTGGAAGAAATCACGATCCTCAGTAATGGGGAAACGACAGGAGAGAGAGATGGCTCCAAAATGGAAGAAGGCTCAGGATGCGAGATATACTCCAGATCACTGAACCTAAGAATAAAGTGGGGTGTGGGCAAAAATGCCAGCCTATTTCAGACGGAACGCAAAAGAAATAAAAAATCCACAATGAAAAAGTTTTCCTGTAGTTGGCTGTATACCATATAATACAAAAAACAGTAAAATCCTATATAAAAGGTATATTTAAAATCCCTCAAAAGGGCCACATCAAAATAACAACATAACTAGTTTTCGACTGGTTTACCAGTCATCATCAGTGCTTACGTGCAATGTACATGCTAACCACCGCAAGATATTGTTTAACAAAAATATGTGGGTCAAAGCCCAGTAAAAGTTGTCCGTCAAGGAAACATTGGTTTAAAATACTACATTAAGCTAGCATGTTTAAAATATTTAGCTAATCTGCCCCAGGTAACATCTGAGCTGTGGATTTGACTTGTTCACATGTTGAAAGTATGACGGCAAGTATTTATGTATTATTAATAGGTTCTAGAAGTTTGACGGGCTTAGAAAGGTTAGTATTTAAAAAAATGGAGTTAAAAGCGAATAACGAATTTTTGCAGTTTGGAAAAAAATGGCTTTTTCTTCAGAATAGAAAGATTAGCATCAGAGATACGAAAAAATGTTTACATATGAAATTGTAGCTTATATAATTCCCAAGAAGCTGGTTTGCAAAAAATTTTTCTATGGCAAAAATTGAGTGAGCTAGTGACAATTAAAACTTTTAATAACATGCAAAAACCACCTTTACCAACCCTTTCAAAGTCACCTCTTTTTGCGACTGAGGATTTTAAGAAGATTTAATATTAATAGGCTCATAGATCTTGTAAAAACCTACAAAATTATTTTTTACCGAACTTTCTAAGATAAAAAAGTTACGGTTAAAATATCAATACATTTTTTTGAAAAAAAAAAAGAAGAAATCCTGTTGGAAGCATAATAATGTAAGTTAGCGGTATTTTTAGTCATTCGCCTAATTCGTTCTTCTTTATTTAAGTATTATATTAATAGATTCTAGAAGTTTGACTGGCTTAGATTGATTAGTTTTTAAAAAAACTGGAGTTTAAAGCGAATAACGAATTTTTGTAGTTTGGTAAAAAATGCCATTTTCTTCAGAATTGAAAGATTAGCATCAGAGATACGAAAAAATGTTTAAATATGAAATTGTAGGTTATTTAATTCCCAAGAACTTGGTTTGAAAAAATTTTTTCTACGCCAAAAATTGAGTGAATCGTAAATGAGTAGGTACATATCGAAAAACATTGAATTTTTCGTTATAAAACCAACACTTTCGATAGCGAATAAATCGAAAACTGTTAATTTTATCAAAAAAGTGTATAGAACATTTTTTGCTTAGAATGAATGTTTTTATCAACTCTTGTGGTTAAAATATAATAAAAAATTTCCACCCCCGACATGGGGTGGCAACCACCCCCATGGTAAAAGCGCATTTCAGCATGATATAGATTTTGATCCTTGGACTATCCACTACTTATTCTCGAATTTTCACGCAAATCGACCCATTCTGTAAAAATCGCGAGGTCAAAAGCTTCGGTTCCTGGACTATGTGGAACTTACTATACTTAACAGATAAATAGTACCTAGTGTAGATAAACAATGCTAATACTTCATTTTCCAGTTCTGCTAGGTTTAAATTTTGTTCATATCATTTTAATTTCTCTATTGAAGAGTCACTACCATTACTATCATGAAAAATTGTTTTGAATTTATCGTTAATAGTTTTATAACCCAAGATCTTTTTTTTAATGTTGCTAAAAAAATATTAACTTTAAAATGTTCCTTACCACTGAATCTTATTTCATGATTTTAACTTTCATCATGAAATAGTTTTCATATTTTCTGCCGTTTTTATCATTAGCAAAATTCTTCTTTTTTTTTTCTACATTGGCAAAATCATCTCGTAACAGTTTGTATGAAATCTATCAATGAAACATAATACAGGGTGTTTCATTGGGAAAGTAACATACGTTAACTGGAGAAAGAGGACACTTAGGCGGTCTTAAAAATACCATACTTAATGGGTCTTACTTCGTTAATAACAAAGATACTGGGTGTTTTATCTATTTTGACATTTTCTTATTTGGTTCATAACTTTTTAACCACACTATATATTTATTTTATATTTGGTAAGCAAATATTCTTTAAGGTGTACAGTGTACAATAAATTAAATCTTTTACAATTGTAAAAAATCCAGGTCTGAATTAAAAAATATTGGGAAAATGTTGCGATCCAAAAACAACACACTGTACATTAATTTTTTTTAAAATGGATTTTGCATTTGAAAAGAGGATGAAAAACTAAATTTAGTGGTATACTTTGAATTTTCGGCAAAATGATTTTTCTGGTAAAATTTTTAATTTGAATTCTGAAATTATGTGAATTGCGAGAGCTTGAAGTAGAAAAAAATTGAAATACGACTTACAACCTGTTAACCACACTGTATATTTATTTATATTTAACACGCGAATATTATAAGGTGTCCCATCAATTAATTTATTTACAATTATAAAAAATCCAGGGCCGGATTAAAAAACATTGGGAAAATGTTCCGACCTAAAAAACACCCTGTATATTAATTTTTTTTTAAATGGAATTTGTATTTGAAAAGATGATGAAAAACTAAATTTAATGGTATACTTTGAATTTTCGGCAAAATTATTTTTATGGTAAAATTTTGAACTTGAATTCTGAAATTATGTGAATTGCGAAGCTCGAAGTAAAATTAATACCATTATTTAATCTAAATTGGTAAAATATTAACATTTTGACACATAACAATAATTTTTAATGGTGGTAATTTTGAATAAGTACTTTAGTTTTGCCTAGTTATTACCATGCAAATTTTCGCTGTTTTGTTTTAATTTTTAGATACTTTGTTGATTAAAATGATGTATTTTTTGACTCTTTATTATTTATTCATTATTTAAAGATGAATATTCGCTATAAACTATTTGTCACATATAATAAAAAAACACTGAAATGTTAACATTTTACCAATTTAGATTAAAAATAATGGTGTTAATTAAAATTAAGGCGTATTTTAATTTTTTTCTACTTGAGCTCTCACAATTCACATAATTTCAGAATTCAAATTTACCCCCTCTGTGGCTCAGTGGTAAGAGCGCCTACCTTTGGATCGAAAGGCCTGAATGGTCGTGAGTTCGAATCTCACCAGGGTCAGAAATTTTTCGTTTATAAATTAGTAAATGAAAATAGTTTCTGTCCTTGTGGGATCGGTACTCACCGGAGAGACCGCAGACATTCAGATACAATTAGCGTCTCTTTGCAAAGACAATGACGTCGACTTTGCAAAGTAACAAGACACTTACTCAACACACACACACACACACTGCACATTACTCCCCTGAGTTAGTGATAAGTTATAGTCTAAAAAATCATTATGAAATTGACTGGCCAGTTGGTTGTGAAAACCAGTGCCAATAAAACACAAAATACACACACAGAATTTAAATTTGAAATTTTACCAGAAAAATTATTTTGCCGAAAATTCAAAGTATACCGTCACTAAATTTAGTTTTTCATCATTTTTCAAATGCAAAATCCATTTTAAAAAAATTTAATGTACAGGGACTTTTTTTGGGTAGCAATGTTTCCAATATTTTTTACTCCAGACCTGTATTTTTTATAATTATAAATAAATTAATTGATTGGACACATTAAAAAATATTCGCGTTATAAACATAAAATAAATAAACAGTGTGGTTAACAAGTTGTAAGTTGTATTTCAATGTTTTTCTACTTAGAACACTCGCAATTCACATAATTTCAGAATTCAAATTCAAAATTTTACCCGAAAAATAATTTTGCCAAAAATTCAAAGTAAACCACTAAATTTAGTTTTTCATCCTCTTTTCAAATGCAAAATCAATTTTAAAAAGATTTAATGTACAGGGTGTTGTTTTTGGGTCGGAACATTTTTCCAATATGTTTTACTCCGGACCTGGATTTTTTATAATTGTAAATAAATTAATTTATTGTACACCTTAAAGAATATATGCGTGCCAAATATAAAATGAATATACAGTGTGGTTAACAAGTTGTGAACCAAATAAGAAAATGGCAAAATAGATAAAACACCCAGTATCTTTGTTATCAATGAAGTACAGTAGAACCTCGTTAACTCGGATTAATCGGGACCGCGGCCGATCCGGGTTATCGAAAATCCGGGTTAGCCGGAGAAAATGGTAAAAATTAATAAAATACGGTATACTTACAGATAAACTCCGTTATAATTGAAATAACATGAAATATATATGCACAGTACACATCTAAATTACGTATCAATTACGCCTTTATCAATTAGTTTCTTTTCCATTGTCACTACAACATTTTTACGTTTTGTTGCCATTACGCAGACAAAAACACACGCAAATACAGAATAGATTTACGAACGATTACAGAACGGAAGCGAACAATATGACTGTCCTACACACAATACGGTCTCAATCGCAACGATGTTATGTTATTTAATAACAATGAAGACTAAGACCATTGTTTAAAAAAGAATTTTTTAATGGTCTTTTAGTCTTTTTTAAACAATGCTAAAACAGTTTGAAATAAATAAAGGAGATACATTTTTATTGATGAAATGTTTGTCTGATAAAAGTCGGTCCGGGTTAGCCGGACTTCCGGGTTATCGGGGGCCGACTTATCGGGATTCCACTGTAAGACCATAAAGTATGGTATTTTTGAGATCCTCTAAGTGTTCTCTTTCTACAATTAACGTATGTTACTTTCCCAATGAAACACCCTGTATATTAAAACTGCTACACTTAGGGATTCGTCTTTTTGTTTAAGTCTTGTTTGAAGCTTTCTTCTCTCTAAAATCTTTTCTCATATAGTAAGTAACAGTACATACCAAATGTAGCAAGTTTTTTTATGTAAACCAGCAGCTTCGGACCTTGTTAATGGATTTTCAATGATATTGATAAAAGTAGTATTTTCATGCAAATTTTGGCAGCATTGTTTAAAATTAAATTTAATGAATGATTTGTGCCTGGTATAAAATGGGCTGAAAGATATGCTGTTTTATTCTGGATTCAAGTCTCTTATATTTACCTGACATATCGCACACCTAGATCTAAAGAGAGTTAAGTCAAAAATATGCGAAATTGAGTTAAGCTCACCATTTAATTTCCTGTACGGATACCTATCGATCAATAAAAAAAAATTTAAAATATGTGCAAAATTCAACGCTAGATGGCACCTAGACTCTCTTTTGTTGAACGAGCGAGCCAGATCCCACCGCGCATAAATGGAAACAATGCTAGATGTAATCAGAATTACAAGCGGATTGTAAGTGTCCTCCGTAAAAAGTATGGAGTTATTTTGAGTTGTACCTGTTTAGTTGAAATTTGAAGCAGTATTATTTTGAGTTGTCACCTTTTAAATGGTTAGTGCTAATTACAAGGATACAACAATTTGAGTTAAACCTGTATCGCTGGCAACGTAAGTAAAGATTTTATTTATATTTTTAGTTGTTACCCTACACTTGAAACATTTTCGATATTGTAGTTGTGTCTGTTTTGCTGAGTCATATTTGATACTTCCTTTTTTCTGTAAACTCTTATCAAATTTAAACTTATTTCGTTATTGACGATTCGAGTTTGTAGGTCGTAATACAGTTTAATGTTTATCTTACCATTAACAATATTGGTTCCTCTTTTACTGCCAATTTTTCAAGTTGGATCCCTTTAGATGGTTTCTGACAAATTTATCTTTACAACATAGCCAAAAAGATTAAAAATGTTTTTGTGGGCTTTCTAAATTGATTTGTGGCACATGACTCTGTAAGTTAGTAAAATAAACATTGTACATTTCAGGAAAACAATGAATCGCCGGCGATTGTTAGTAAGTATGGTAGAAGAACAGTATAAATAAAATATCACTCCTATAACTTCTAGTCAACATGAAACCGTGGAAGATAACTTAAAGATGTCATCAAGAGATAAAGTTCCATCCAAAAAACTAATGCTGTTTTGACTCCGGTTATTACATCTATCCCTAGCACATCTAAACAGCAGCCCCGGACTATTATATTTTACTTATTTGGAGCGATGAAAGTGATATTGGTAACTAAGATAAAGATCCTAATTTGCAATTGGTCAACAAAAATGCGCACCCATCTAAGGTAGTACCTTCATCACAATTGGTAACTTGATCCAGCAGCAGCAGCTCCAGTGCATCGGATACCGAAGATGATAGTGAAAAAGTTGGCCCAATAGGTGTTATGGTTCCTGAAACTGCTACTGAGATTGAGATAGATAAACTACCCTGTCAAAATCTAAAACACTAATTTTAGCAAGGATGGTTGGACCACCTTGTGGAGACAAATGTCGCCTAAAATGCACAGATAAAGTGGACAACAAGATGTCAAGACAACAGGACTTTGATGAATATTGGACACTCGGTGATCTTGGAAAGCAAAAAGAATTCTTAGTACGCCACTCGCAACAAATAAAGTCTGAATATCGGTACTTAAGTACACACAATTATAGGAGCTCTCAACAATCACTTTTACTTTGAGATTAATGGATCCAAATTACAAATATGCAAGGCATTTTTCAAATAAACTCTTCATTTGAACAATAAAGCGATAAAAACAGCATATTCGAAGAAAACAGAATTAGGTATTATTCAAGCCGATTTAAGAAGAAAACAATAATCATCATCCAACCAAAAAGTCACTTCGTTCTAATTAAATGAACAATGCCTCTTCAAAAGAGAGTCAACTACAAACTTAATTCACCAACACAGGCTCAACTCAAGTTAGTATAACAAATATAAATATATTAATAAGCAAAAGGGAAATAATTCAAAAATATCGATTTTTAGCCTTAAAACGTGTATTAAACATTAAAGTACTTCAACATAATAATCTGGTGTATAAATAAAGCAAACCATAAAAACAAAACACTGCCGCAGTGCACATGGACACTGAAAACAGTTTTTCGTGTTTTTTGAAAAAAGTGCTTTTTTGACTTAACTCTCTTTAGATCTAGGTGTGCGATATTAACACAGCAACTTAATTTTATTGTTTTAGATTTTGTGAGTGGAAAAGAAAATCTAAATAACAAGTAATGAATAGATAATAATATAAATTTTAATACTATTATAACATAAATGTTAAAATAAAAGTTTTCTATTAAAGAAATATTAATTAACTACAAGAAAAAATTAAGTGACAAAACAATAGAAACAGCCCTAAAAATAAAACTGAGTCAACATACACACTTGTGTATAATTTGATGGAAGTCAAATGAAACTTACAAAAATGAGAAAATCAATAAATGGCTTTATTTTCATAAAGGTGTTATTGGTGTAAGTCATATTTTCAAAATGATGCAAGTCCCGCTTTATAATTCCGATATATAGACCTCTTGTCATCAGGAACATCAGGAAAAGGGGTATAATCGGTTCGCTAAACTCATGACACAACTGGCTAGTGATTTTAGTAGGTAATTTTTTTGTTTTTTGCCAATTTTGCACAAATTGGCAAAGTTGCTTATTAAAATCACTAGCCTGTTGTGTCTGAGTTTAGCGAACGGACTATATAAGTTTTTACAGTAATACAGTACAAACTTACATGATTTTTTTTTAATTGGTCTATATAGTTGTTCCATTTTATCTTTGCCCATACATCATTATTAATTTTAAAGTTAGTTAATTCTTATTAGGTAATTATTATTAGTTAATTCAAAACATAAAGTGAAACGTACATTGATGTGTACAGTATTTCTCATGATCATCTTTCAGTGCGTCACAGTTTTTCGATTTCTTTCTAACGCATTAAATTGTATGTGACAGAAAAAAGGCACGTCGGTGATTACATTTCGTCGGTGACATTTTTATAGCATTTATTCTATTTATTCTAGTTGTCGATAGAAGGCGCCATAATAAAAAAATAATTTTTTTTAAGTAGATAATAATATTACGAATATAAGCTGTATAATTTATAAGACTATACAAATCAAAGAAAATACCATTTTATAAATGCAAGAAACACATTTGATTTGTTTTTATTCCAAATTGAAAATAAAATGTGACAACTGTCAGATTTAACTAAAATGTCATGTTAGAATAAATGTCATAAATGTGCATTATCACGGACTTACCCTTTTTCCTATCATTTGTTATGCACTGAAAAATGATCATGAAAAGGACAATAGTATCATTGCCTGATATAGTGCATAGTTGCATAGTCTGCCTAATAAGTGGTAATAATTAAGAAATGGCTATTATCCTGTGGATGCATTTCATAAAGTTATTTTATTAAAGTGTTTAATCTTTTTTCACTATTAAGGAGATTGATGGACTCAACATTAAACAGCTTGAACATTATACTGACTATTACCAGTATAAAGATAAATATAGAATGGTAATAAATAACTTAAAAAAAATAAAAAGTTAAAAAAACAAATAGGTAGGTGTAGGTACTTACCAGAAGTAATCAAATTAAGAGAGGACATTAGTTAGTGTTGTTCTAACAATAATTATGTTAGAAACTACAATTACAACTGAAAAAATTACAATAACATATGTAAAGATTAAAAGTTAAATAATTTGAAAAACCAAATAAACAATAAATTCAAATCATTTAAAACCATAAACTTCAAAATTCATAGTATTCGCGGTGTGCAAGTACTTGGAAGGGAAACGAGAAACGACCGTGCGCGAGTCGCGGAGAAATATTACAACTATCTTAAATAATTCATATTGTCAATTGAAATTGTCAAATTGACGTATATTTCATACCTTCTGTCATTGAAGCAGAAAAATTATATATTGCTCCACAATATTGATATGATATGCAATTATTATATAAAGGTAAATTTAATTAATTGTATTTTGAGTGCAGTACTGCATTTTAACAACTAATTTTATTTACTACATAAATTGTTCACGTTTTCATAACATAACCTGAATCTTATTTTTTCTTCTTACTATTTTTTTGGACTATGGCCTTGACAATTATCCAGTAACCAGGACTAATATAATTGGCCAATATAATTAAAAGTGCGAATAAAAGTACAGAGCGAAGAAATAGGGGTCGCTTTGCCGAACTTGCACGGTCCCAATACAAGGTATCAACAACATGCCATATTGTTTATTCTTGTTTAACTTGTTGTGGTTTCTATGGACAAGCAGCATAATTTTGCGATACTAATTTCTGCGAGTAAAAAAGAAATTCGTGAATAATTTTATGCATGAGAAACGTTTGAGTGGAAGAACTATATATCAATATTATAAAGTGAGACCTACATAATTTCAAAAATATGACTTACATCACTTTGGCTTTAACACCCTCAAATAATGAAGAGTAAATGTAGCAGATAACCTAATAAACGGCAAAGTAAATTTGTTCTGCAATTTTAATTTAAATATCAGTATCATAGCTTATGTAGATACAACTGTACTAAATATATTAGGGTAAGTCATCTTGTAAATTAATTTATTTATTATAAACGATTATTCAACTGAATTCAAAAATACATTAAATCAGATATTAAATAAAAAATTAATATTTTATGTTTCATTTATAAATAAAAAATGTATTTAATAACTATTTCTATACTAAATCCAATTATTAAATCAAATATAATTAAAAATTAATGTAAATATATTTATACAATATACTGCATTTGAACACTCTCTAACTTAGGGTACATTTGGACGATCTCAGCAGCTGGACAGCTGAGGAAGCGGTAGCATTCACACGACTCAATGGAAGTCAGCCACTGTGAGATTTACTAAGCGATCCATATTTCCGCTGGATACACACACTAAGCCACTTTGTGCTTATAGTCTGGGCAGATTATCGGAGAATAGGCCATTTTTGGGAAAAGTTATTTACCAGCAATTCCATTGCTGGAATCGAATCTTATAACTGTATGTATTAGTAATATAGGTATGCAAAGTCCGCAGATAGTGTGCTACTTTTTTATAAACAAAATGGAGCCCGAAAATCGTGTTTTTTTCAATTTTTGCTCTATAACTCCTAAGATTTTAACTTTACACCAAAAACACCCAAATAAAAATTCACTGTAATTAAATTTTGCATAGAGACGTGTTTTTCCTGATTTACTTCTACGAAACTTTTCCCCGGAAAATGCGGGCTTTTCCAACAAAATCTTTAATTTTCAACTAAAATTTTAGATAAGTAATTGTTTATCAATAATTAAATAACTTGGTAATATAAAAACTCTTTTCGTATAGATTATAATTCCAGAAGCCGATGGAAATTGAATGAACAGTTTAGCAACAATTGAATTGTTAATTAAAAATTTACGGTCACTATAATAACCACAATAATTATGACTAGTGTGACCAACTCCAATTCAGTCGAATCCGGGACAATGCTGAAAAAAATACCTAAAATCCGGGACTTTTGAATGAAAATCGGGCCATTTGTTATTTTTTTAAATATAGGACTCTAATATCATCATTTTATTGGTTATTTAACATTTTTATGTTGACAATGATATTTTTGATGGGCCTAATCAAATGATACGCCCAAACACCTTCCCGAGCTGCTGTCTCTAAATCAATGCTCGATGAAGCTGTTGGCTTGAAAAATTAAGTCAATTTTTTGCTGCTGGACGCGGAGCAGATACCTCTTCGGTGTTTTTCACTTTTGATGTGACTTAGTATATCCGCTCTACCACTGTGGGCGATCGAAAATTTTGATCCACAAGTATCACACTTCATGTCACTGTTAGAATTACTTTTTTTTTTCAAAAATAGAAATTCTTCTTCCAATATTTTATTGAAAGTGTTTTTCTGTTTTTACTTTCTTGTGTTGGTTCCATATTCATATTAACAATAATAATATATTGGAATGAAAAAGTCAGGTCAAAAACAATAATTCCGAGATGGTCACTAATCGATTTTCGGATTCAAACTGATTACTGTACTGACAATAAAATAAATGTTTAGATAAAAAAAATCATATTGCAACGCAGCAGATTTGAATTTGGCTCAAAGCATGCAACGGTTTGGAAATCAAGCATATTTCGCGAACGAACCCAAGAGGTTTATCTACTTAAAGTGGTTGACAAAACCGAAAAAAAAAGATGCATCAGCAATAATTTCATTACATCGTTCGATGCGGCATGCGTGCCTAGGCATGATTAATTGTGACATGAATTATTATTGTTTTTGAATGGTCTTTTCGGAAGACGATAACTAAAAGACACAAATAAAAAAAATTCCACAGTTTTCGTTTTCTTTCATAGAACTATTAAAATTTATACCAAGCTAAATTTTTTTTTTCGTCTCGAACAATTTAATTTGATGTAAATTCTTAGAATAAAAACGAAAATATAGATTTTTACCAAAAAGTTGAAAATTCGGATGGCCCAGAAGCCTTCTCCGGGACGCCGGGACACAACTTCGTAATTCGGGCCATGTCCCGGATTTTTCGGGGTAGTTGGTCACACTAATTATGACACATAAGAATAATTTTGATTTTTGTATAAAAAGACACTGTACCTATATAATGTACTTTACAGAATTGAAATGGGACTGTTTAAGCGGCCTCAAGGATATTTTAAAATTATAAACAATTTTTTGGCTTATAAACAAATAGTATATCTCGGGAAATATTAAATTAAATTAAATCATGAAAACGGTATTGGAAAAAAAGCGGCAGGACGCTTCTTTTAAAATAAAAAACTTTTAATTGTGATGAGTGGTTCCTGAGATACAACCAGTCAAAGTTGACCGGCATTTACGGCAAAGATATAAACAATAGGATCATAATTTTTGAACCATCACCTTTCTATTTTTGTCCTCTTTCGCCACATTAATTTTCATATCTTTAAAATAGTCATAACATATCCATCCATCCAATGGCACTACAGCCCAAATCGAGCCTTGGCCTCCTTCAATAAGCTTCATCAATCATTTCAATTTACCGCTGTTCTTTTCCATGAACGCATTCCCAGGAAGTTCCTGGCATCCTCATCGACTTCGTCTTCCCATCTCTTTTTAGGTCTTCCAACAGGTCTTCTTCCCTGCATTCTTGCATTCAGCAATTTTCTGGGGATTCTATTCTCATGCATGCAGACCACGTGCCCTGCCCACCGTAATCTCTGCAGTTTAGTGAGTTGTGCTAGAGTTGGTTCGCTATATTGCTCGTATATTTCTCTATTATACCTAATTCGCCAGTTGTTATTTTCACTTATTGGGCCCAGTATCCTACGTAATACTTTTCTTTCAAACAGTCATAACATATATTATTATAATAAAAACTATCGATATTACGTGTGAAAATTGCCAAAAATAGCAAAATTCCAATCAAAAATTAGTTTGGAGAAAATGTAATCTCAAGTTCAAAATCGGATATGTTAAAAAAATGCATTTTCTCGGCTTCCCATAGAGCAATTTTCTTCATTCTTTTTTTGTTCCCAAGTAACTCGAGTAGAGCCACCTAACTAACGCATTATTAAATGTCAAATTTGCTTTTGTTTGTTATAATAAATTAATTTATTTATTATAACAAAATTTTTAATTTGTTTAAATAAATATTGTTTAAATAATGATACAGCTTTCAAATGAGAATATTTGCGTTTTTAATGTAAATAGGTACACTTGTAGTAAGTTTATCTAAAAAAAGTCTACAACCCGAAAAAATATGTAGTTTTCTTTTCTTATAAATAAATTAATCTATTACAACAAAACAAAAGCAACTTTGACATTTAATAATGCATTAGTTAGATGGCTCTACTCGAGTTACTTGGGAACAAAAAAAAATTAAGAAAATTGCTCCATGGGAAGCCGAGAAAATGCATTTTTTAACGTATGCCGATTTTGAACTTTGAGATTACATTTTCTTCAACCTAATTTTTGATTGGAATTTTGCTATTTTGGAAATTTTCTCTCGTAATATCGATAGTTTTTATTATAATAATATAGTTATGACTATTTTAAAGGTATGAAAATTGGTGCAGAGAAAGAGGACAAAAATAAAAAGGTGATGGTTTAAAAATTATGATCCTATTGTTTACAGCTTTGCAGTAAATGCCGGTCAACTTTGACCGGTTGTATCTCAGGAACCACTCATCATAATTAAAAGTTTTTTCTTTTAAAAGAAGTGTCCTGCCGCTTTTTATCTAATATAGTTTTCATGATTTAATTTAATTTAATATTTCCCGAGATATTCTATTTGTTTATAAGCCAAAAAATTGTTTATAATTTTAAAATATTCCTGAGGCTGCTTAAATAGTCCAATTTCAATTCTGTAAAGTACATTAGATAGGTACAGTGTCTTTTTATACAAAAATCATAATTATTCTTATGTATCATAATTATTGTGGTTATTATAGCGACCGTAAATTTTTAATTAACAATTCCATTGTTGCTAAACTGTTCATTCAATTTCCATAGGCTTCTGGAATTATAATCTATACAGAAGGAGCTTTTATATTACGAAGTTATTTAATTATTGATAAACAATTACTTATCTAAAATTTTAGTTGAAAATTAAAGATTTTGTTGGAAAAACCCGCATTTTCCCGGGAAAATTTTGATCGAAGTAAATCGGGAAAAACACGACTCTATGCAGAATTTAATTACAGTGAATTTTTATTTGGGTGTTTTTGGTGTAAAGTTAAAATCTTTGGAGTTATAGAGCAAAAATTGAAAAAAACACGATTTTCAGGCGCCATTTTGTTTATAAAAAAAGTAGCACACTATTTGCGGACTTTGCATACCTATATTATTAATATATACAATCATAAGATTCGATTCCAGCAATAAAATTGCTGGTAAATAACTTTTCCTTGTATTTTGCTAATTAGCCCAGAGTATTATAGTCAGCTGCTGAGTCGTTCAAACTTACCCTGTTTTCAACTTTTCATTCATCATTCTGTGGAGGGATGTAAACAAATGAATCCACCTCTTGAAGTACCAACTCTCTCCATTTCTCAACTGGCAAATTCATATCTTCAATACTTTGATCATAAGGGGCTGAAATAGGCTCGTCATTGGGGTCTGCATAAGCTGTAAGATAAGCGTGTGCTAAAGCCTGTTCTGCAGTTATCCGTTTCTCACTGTCAAGCTCCAACATTAGTCCCAGTAAATCTATAGCTAAAGGGTTAGCACCGGATATATATCTTTGTAAGTCTTTTTTAGGCATAGGAGGTAAAGAACGCATATAATTTCTAGCACTTTCAGATGTAATTTTCTGCATGAAGTCCTCAGGTGGTGTACCTAGAACTTCCATTATTAAATTGAGTTGATGAATGTGATCTGTACCAGGAAACAAAGTTTTCCCCGTTAATAATTCTGCCATAATACATCCCACTGACCAAATATCTACAGTCTGGTTATAGTGCATCCAGTTAAGCATAATTTCTGGGGCTCTATACCACCTAGTTGCCACATATCCTGTCATTTCAGTTTCAGTAGGCCTAGCTAGACCAAAATCCAAAATCTTTAATTCACAGTCTTCATTTACAGCTATATTCGATGGTTTTAAGTCTCGATGTATTACGCCTGCAGAATGTATGTACTTCAAACCTCGCAGTATCTGATAAACTAAAAATTGCACATGGTCGTCTGTTAATTTTTGTGTTCTGATTATATTATTTAAATCAGCTCCCATTAAATGAGTAACTAAATATATCTGGCTGTTGTCCTCTTTGGGGTAAAATACATTTAAGAGTCCTATCACATTTTCATGTCTCATATGTTTTAGCAGCTTTAACTCTCTGTAAGTTCTCTTGGCATGAACAGCTGTTTGAAAAGGACGGGCTAATTTCTTTATTGCTATTTTTTTATTTGTTAGTGTATCTTGTGCTGAACAAACTTGGCCGTATGCACCTGATCCCACTGTAGTGAGCGATTGGTATCTACTCGGCACCTCCCATACAGTTTTATTTACTTCGACTTTATGGAAATTAGACATTTTATGTTGAAATATGGGCTTAAATTTCTTTTTAAAGCTTTAACAAACATCCACCATTATAGCTGTCACTGGCCCACTAACGAACTGGCCTTGTGAGATATTTGCATATTTGACATTTGACATAATAATGTCATTTAGCCACCGGCATCCACCGGACATTATACCAACCTTAAAAAAAGCTGTGTAAAAAAGCTGTTTCGTGTAAAAAGCTGTGTAAAAATATTTTTAAAGAATGTATTAAAGTTTATTTTTTATTAACTTTGAACAAAAATAACTGATTAAAACTGTAGATTAAATTTAACTATTAGGATCAGGCACGATCAGGTACAACATGTATTTATTTTGTACTTTCATACTTTTATAATATGACTTGACAGCTTAATCAGACAAGGATTTTTCCAATATGACAAATTTTCCAAAATAAATTTTGATTAAATTAAACTCTAAATTGTTTTTTAATAACATATTAAAGTAAATCTAGATTAAATATAAACGTAAATTATGGAAATATTTAAAATTTAATTAATTTTAATACTTACTTGATTCAATTTTAGTATTTTTTTGACAATCATATGACATTTATTCTATGGGAATAAACAATGCGTTAAAGTTTTTGACAGTTATCATTATATATTTACGAAAACGAAATTTATGGTGAAAGTTGCTATTTAGTTGCTAAATAGATATTTTATCAAGACATCCACAAATTTTTTTACTCATCATTTTCCAATGGAGTAAATAAACAGTTCTGAAGTTTAAAAACTTTGTTGCATTAATTTAGCTTTAATGGTCATTGTCCTCATTATCAACAAACAATAAATAATGGAAGGTGCATATAATAACATAGAACTGGGATGGATAGACCATACGAATTCAGCATGGGCATTAAAGAACAGTGATAACATTGCCAATAGAGATCTTGTGCAGTCAATGTATGATGTTCTTCTTCAAAGCAAGGAAATAAGGATCATTCCTTCTAATGGGTCATCTTATAGTGACATTCAAGTACTGCCTAGCTTTCAGTTTGATCCGTTATCAACAAACGATTTAAATCATTATATTACATCTTTATTAACATCCCAGTTACAATTAGCCAAAGAAGTATGTTCATCAACACAGTTTTCTGTTATCTTGAAACAAAGGCTGTTAATTTTAAAAAGGATATATTATGGATTACTAATGAAATACCATGATAAAGAAAAAACAGATAGTACTACTAGTGAACCTAGTACTAGCACTAGTGCGATGTCTTTGGCTCCCAGAGAGGTAGTATCAGGTTCACAAGCACTTTTGGAAGTAGGTGTAAAAACAGGTCTTAGTTTACTGTTCTCTCTACTACAACAGAACTGGCAAGTCAGTGGAATTCTTGGTAAGTATTTTTTTTATGATTGAATCACATAATATGTAATATTAAATTAATATTTATTGACGGAAAACTCCATTTTACAATTAAAATTAAAAGTCAAAATTAAACATTGAACACAAGTTAACTTACATTACTTACAATTAAACTAACGACATCAAAAAATTAAAATCAAATTAAAATAATTCACGTGAAATAGTCCTTTTAAAAGTATTTAGTGTGACTCCCATAAAGTCTATATTTGGAAACTCATTTACACTAGAAACAATTCTATTTAAAGGCATATTTTCTGCATGACGTGTATTGCACGATCTAGCAGATAGCAAGGGACATCTTCTCAAATTCCTAGCTGGAACATAAAAATCTATTCGACCCAGAATGCTAGGTGCAACAATAATACCATTTAACACCTTAAATACGAAATTAAGGTCAAAGTATCGCCTGCGATCCTCTAGACGGTGCAAATGAAACATCTGCATGACCTGACTGGAATTCACCTCTAGTACCTAATCTATACCGCAGATATCTAACGAATTTATTTTGAATCGATTCAATTCAATATTTGTGATTCTCATAACTTGGACTCCAAATCACTGAACAGTACTCTAGTAATGAACGAACATAACTCAAAAACAATCTCACAATTACAAACAAATTATTAAAATCATATGACATTCTGATGACTAACCCTAATGTCCGATTAGCATGTGCAATAATGGCATCATAATGGTCCACGAAACTTAGCTTACTATCCAGTAACACACCTAAATCCTTAATTACCTGAACCCTAGATAAATCCACATCTCCTATCTTGTATTTAAAATCACTGGTGGTCTTATTACGTGAAAAAATAATATATGAGCATTTCGAAGCATTCAATCTAAGATAATTTTCCTGGCACCAATGTACTAAAGAATCCAAGTCTCTCTGCAAACCCTCACAATCAGATTCTGACCTAATGCATTTAAATATCTTTAAGTCGTCTGCAAATATCAGATATTCAGATTTAAAGTTCCTACCAATATCATTTACCAACAACAGAAAAAGCTTAGGACCCAAATGGGAACCCTGCGGAACCCCTGACACGGCTTCAAATCCATTAGAAACACATCCTGCTGATCTTACTTGCAATGTTCTTCCTTGCAAATACGAAGTAAAGCAACCTAATAAAGAACCAGTGATACCAAAGTTTCTCAGCTTTGTAATTAAGACATTATGATCTAGTAGGTCAAAGGCCTTACTGAAATCGGTGTATATAGAGTGCACCTCGTAACTCTCATCCATTGCTGTACCTATACTATCGATATACAAAAAGAGGTTAGTGAGAGTAGAACGTCCGCCTACAAATCCATGTTGGTTGTCCGTAATAATGTTCCTAAAACAATTATCCAAACTTGGCAAAACGATTTTTTCAAATACTTTAGATAAGGCTGACTGAATACAAACTGGCCGATAATTTTTGATATCACTATGATCTCCTGCTAAGCTAGTATGGGATTGTGTGAGTGCCCTAAATAAACTAGGATATCGTAGCAATGTTACAGTGGCCTGGGTACCGGGGCACGAGGGTCATAAGGGCAATGAAAAAGCAGATGAAATGACCAAACAAGGCTCATCAATGCCATTCGTTGGACCGGAACCCTTCTGCGGCGTTGCAAAGGCAGTTAAAGAACGGCTACAAGAAAGTGGGTAGCTCACAAATCTTTGGAATGGTGGAGGAATTCACCAGGTCAAAGACAGGCGAAACAGTTCATTACAGAACATTCGCCAAAATTTACGGCAGACCTAATAAGCAAAGACAGGAAAACAGTCAAAGCCATAGTAGGTCTGCTAACAGGGCACTGTAAGCTGAATAGGCACTTAAAGCTGATGGGATTGGCAGATGATGACCTGTGCAGATTCTGTCACCTCGAAGAAGAAACAGCAGAGCACATTTTATGTCATTGTGACAATCTGGCAAAAGTTTTCGTTTTATCAAAACAACTTTGCTTAACAAAAATGTACCTTTTAGGTATTTAGGTATTTATTTATTTTTTACGGGCAAGCCCAATTCTACAAAAATACATAGTGTACAGAAAAAAAACAATAACATAATATAATATAAAAAACAGACATACAGAAATATAAATATAATATTAGAAGTAAATATGTACTATGAAATAATATCATAAAACCAAGTTAACAAATTACAAAACCAAGTTAACAAATTACAGACGCTTCACTCAAATATTGATCCCATCTAAATTTCTTTTAAAACGACTGATGGAGTTGTCGAACAGTTGTAAATTGCAAAGGGAGTTTGCTAAATTCAAGACTCTGGGTACGAATGAAAAAAGTGAATAATTAAACCTGTGGAATGGTACATAAAATGTTCGCACTTGTCTAGTGGTGCGAGGTGGTACAAACAGTGCGATCTTATTAAGTAGTTGAGAACAACTGCATATACCATTTAAGATCTTGAATAATAGCAAAAGGTCCCTTTGTTTTCTCCTGCTTGCAAGAGAAGGGACCTGCAGTTGATGCTGCCATACAGCGTAATCTTGATAGGTATGAAGCTTAAAAGCAATGTAACGGAAGAAACTATTTTGGACTTGTTCAAGTTTCCTAATGTAGACCAAGTAGTGTGGGGACCACACTGAAGAACAATACTCAAGGTGAGACTTGACCAAAGAGAAGTAAAGAACTCTAATACTGGATATGTTTGTAAAATCACGAGTTGTTCTTTTTACAAAACCCAGCATTTTCATAGATGTTTGAATGACATTGATGATGTGAGTATTGAAACAAAGAGAGTTTTCCAGTGTAATCCCCAAGTCCTTGATTCTATTAACAGTGTTGAGCAATTGGCCATCAATGTAATAGTTTGATAATATTGGGTGGTGAGTACGGTTAAAGTTAATTACATGACATTTGATTGAATTAAGGTTCATACCGTTAAGTGAACACCATGCAGAGAGGTTATTCAGTTCTGATTGCAATATGGCAGCATCATAATGATTTTTTATAACTTTAAAGCACTTCAAGTCATCAGCAAATAGCAAGGCGTTACAATCGTGAAAACAGTTGGTAATATCATTAATAAATATATTAAAGAGTAATGGGACCCCTGTGGTACACCTGACTTAACTGGAAAGGTTTGTGAGTAAAAGTGGTTTACTCGAACTTGTTGAAATCTTTCGGTTAAATAACTCTGTAACCACTGCAACAAAGGTCCACTTATGCCATAGGAGCTAAGCTTTTGAATCAGGAGTTCATGATTTACTCTGTCAAAGGCCTTGGAAAAGTCAGTATAAATTGAATCAACTTGAAGTCCCTCCTCCAAGGCTTCAGACAGAAAATCAACATAGGTCAACAAACTCAGTTCAGCAGACTTACCTGTAGTAAAACCAAATTGCTGAGAGTTTAGGATCCCGGAGCTATCGAAGGTGAGGAAATCAGTTATAATACTCTCAAACACTTTTGGTATAACACTAAGAATAGATATAGGGCGGTAATTACTAATATTAGACTTATTACCAGATTTATATATTGGTGTGACATAAGAAAGTTTCCAAAAGTCCGGAAACTGACCTACATCTAAAGATTTATTAAATATATGAAACAAAGGTCGCGATAGTACAAAACTGAATTCCTTAAGAAAATTAGGTGGTATACCATCAGGCCCAGGACCCTTGTTGACACTTAATGATGAAAGCTTTTCGTAAATTTTGGAAATCTGGATACGATATGATGAGATATTGAGTTGAGACTGAATATGGTCAACATTGCAATTTTAAGTAATATCACTATAAACTGATGAAAAGTGATCTGCAAATAAGTTGGCAATATCATTGCCACATGAAGCTACAGAGTCATTCAGGGTCATTGAGTCAGGTATACAATTGTTTTCACACTTGCTACCTACAAATTTCCAAAAATGCCTTGCGTTATTTTGTATAGAAAATTCGGTGAAACGTATGTAATTGTCATAACAGCATTTAGATAGATTTTTACAATTTGTTCTCAGATGACAAAAATCAGCATAGCTTTCAGGAGTCTTTAAGGTTTTATAAATTTTATGAGCTTTTATTTTTTCCTTTAACAATTGCTTAAGCTCAGAAGAATACCAACAAGGAAATTTCTTAGTACTAAAATATTTAACTGGAGTGAAATGTTCAATGAGAGAGTAAATAATGTCATAAAACATAGCGATCATGTCGGAAAGATCTCTACCACGAAACAGGTTATCCCATTCTATATATTCTAGACATTGGTGAATTGCTGGAAAGTTTGCATTACGGAAATCATAATAATATTCGTTACCAGAAATTGACCTATCAAAAACATTAAGCTGCAATGATGTTAACAGAGGAGGATGATGAGAGTCAGGTGAAACCAGAGCATCGTCAGCTTCAGAAATGACAAGCTCTTCTGGGGCCAGGATAAGATCCAGAATAACACCCCTGCTATTAAATATAAAGTTACATTGAAAAAGATTATGATAAGCACACATATTTGAAACAACCTCAATGGCATCAACTACAGCTAGAGGTGATGAAGTTTGTGAGGTTGCAGAAGAGCAATAATCTTCAACTCTCCACCTAGCTGAGGGGAGATTATAGTCACCAAATAAGTGAAATTTCAGGGATGAAAACTGTTCACTTAGAAGCATCAGTTGGTCAGCATGAACTTGATAGGTGTAGGCTGGAGATTGAGGTGGAATGTATAGAGCTCCCAGAATAAGTTTGCCGTGGAACCGTACAAACAGCTGTTCAATAGAAGGATCAGATTGGATTCGTAATGATGAATATTTCTTTAAAATAGCTATTAATACTCCACCCCCTCTAAGAGATGAACTAGAGGCAGGTGTACGATCCTGTCTATAGATATTGTAATTGACAAGACCAATTTCAGCATCAGCAATGTCACTATTGAGCCAAGTTTCTGTAAGAATGATAATATCATAGGTACAATTAAAAACATTGAGGCTTAATTCAGTAAGTTTTGTTCTGAGACCCCGGACATTTTGGTAATAGACTGTAAACTTGCCCAAGTCAGTAGAGTTTAAAGGTTTTTTTGAATGATTTTAGGTATGTTATTGAAATACTTAATCGTGAGATTAACCTCTCCAGCATTTTGTCTCTCTGAAAGCTCGGACCTAAGACTATCTAAAAGCTTTCTTTGGTTAGGGGTTTGATCTAAAATAAAATATATCTTTTTTTCACGACTAACTGTTTGTTTGTTTTTAATAACATGAAGAGCATCACTTGCTGAAGAAAAAATTACTTTAATGGGACGATGTCCATTCTTGTTCACATTTCCAAAGCGTAAGATTTTGACTTCATTTGTGTTGATGGAGGCATGGGCCTTTGATAAAATAGATTTTACTTGAGAAGCATCTTCAGAAGTGTTACTTAATTCAGAAAGATTAAAAATGAGGATGTTTTTAGATCTTTTTTCCCGTTCATGAAGCTCGTTTACCACATCATCAACAGAAAATGAATTAGCACCTTTTTCAGCCTTAAGTTTTAACATGTCCTGTTTCAAAGCACTAAGTTCATTTTTAAAATTGTCAATTTCCCTAATAAGTTTGGGTACACTTTTAAAAGATAAACGACAATCAGCACAAAAATACATTAAGGTTCTTTTTTGGATAACAACAGCGCGTAGTTCAGAGGCGCATAAACCAGTACAGTGTTCAGACTGGTGCACAGTAACATGGCAGCTATCACATGCGACAAACTTGTCAAGAAGATCATCATTACAACTGGAACATTTGCTAACCATTTTAAAGTTGAATTGGAGATATTAAGTTCACTAATGAAGCAAAATCAAATTAACACCTGGCCTATAATGAGTAAAGGTTCTGCTTGCTTAAATTAAATCCATATACAAGCCAAACTCATTAACTGGCCTATCTTCAAATTACCTTATCAGAACTAGTTTTTTGTACAATTAAAATTTTTAGTATTTTATTTTTAGCAGTATATTGCAAATTACACAAATACCTCAAAAATAGGACAAAAACGGATACAGCCACTGTATAACTCACAACTTTGTCCACAAAATGATATTATTTTCAAAATAAAAGACTCACTTTAAACTATGAAATTCAAAGAATTTTTAGGAGCAGATGTTTTGTGTCTGTTGTTGACAATTAGTTTTTTTGATTTTTTGAAAAAATAAACAAAACAAAAACAAAAAAATGTTTTTTTTTATTTTCTTTAAGACCAATAGTAATCGAGCTACACTTTATTATATGTTAGCTCTTCTTCGTCAAATGCTAAATATTGTAGTTTCAAATTCGAAAGACGGGAAAACTGTGTATTTTTTGAGGATAACTTGTTGAAACTAATTTAAAGCATTTAAAAATATCTATCTACAGAAATAAAAAAAAAGTATCTAGCTCAAAAATTAAGTGACTTATTATGAAAAGAATGTCAGTCCCTATTTTTTTCAGCGAAAAAGTGATCGGAAACTTCCCCCTACCTACCATCCTAATTAAAATTAGTCATTGACCTTATTTGGTCTTCTATATTTATGTATTAATAATAGGTTTTAAAGGTTTGAGCGGCTTAGAATGATTAGTTTAAAAAAATGGAGTTAAAAGCGAATAACGAATTTTTGTAGTTTGGTAAAAAATGTCTTTTCTTCAGAATAGAAAGATTAACATCAGAGATACGAAAAAATATGTAAATATAAAATTGTAGCTTATTTACTTCTCAAGTACGGAGTTAGCAAACATTTTTTCTATGGCAAAAACTGAGTGAGCTATTGACAATTTAGACTTGTAATAACATGCAAAATCCACCTTTACCAACCCTTTGACACTCACCTCTTTTTGAGACATATGCCCGATTTCACCAACGATACCTAAATATTTAAGAATTACCTAAGTGGGTTTAGGTACTTCCTAACTCTAAAACGGATTTCACCATACGATAAGAATTGCCTAAACCGCTTAAGCATTACCTTATGTTAGGATACGGTTTTCGATCTCCCTAAATTTTAGGTATTACTTATCGTTGACAGTCAGGTTATATTTTTACAATTTTGACTAATGTACTTGTGACGTTTGTCAATAATTTGCTTCTTACCTTAATTTTTCTGTTATTCTGTAATATTAGGTATATTAGTTGTAATTTTGTATTATCTTTTATATTAATAATATAATATGTGTTGGAAAACATAGAAAATCATTTGGAGTTTTTTACAGGTCTATTGACAAAATTATATAGTCTACCTACTACGTAAGAAACTAGTGTTGTGTTTCAAAAACCCATTCATGATATCACTAAAAGTGTGTCGTGTCATTAAAAATTAATAATAAAAGAAGCAATTTTCAATATATTATTTATTTTAAAATTATTTCATTAACGACAATTCAACTAACTTTTTTTCGTCACATGTGAAATTTACAAGTCTTTTCTTTTCCTCCATTTCACTGTACATATTCAAATAACATACAAGATTTGACAAACTTAATTCACAAATAACTAACTACCAAATAAAATAACTAAATATCACAGTACAAAACTGAATAAAACCAACTTGGCAAACAAATAGTAATGACAAATAATCGAAAAAGTAAGGTCATTTCATCTTATTCTTCTTTTTATTTATTAAAAATAGTTCAAACGTACCTAAATTAATACCTAGGAAAGAATTTCCTAGATAAGCAGTTCTTAAAGTTGTGAAACGCTATTGTTCGTAAGTATTGACTTAGACAGTTCCTATCGATAGGAATTACTTAATAAGACAACTGTTTAGGTATCGTTGGTGAAATCGGGCAATAGGGTTTCAAAAGGATTTAATATCAATAGCTTTATAGATCTTGTAGAGACCTATAAAATTCTTTTTTGCCAAACTTTCTAGGATAAAAAATAAAAAAGTTACGGTTAAAAAATGAATATA
Source organism: Diabrotica virgifera virgifera (assembly GCF_917563875.1). NCBI lineage: Eukaryota > Metazoa > Arthropoda > Insecta > Coleoptera > Chrysomelidae > Diabrotica > Diabrotica virgifera. Next base: position 175,562,966 of record NC_065450.1, on the reverse strand, counting down.
TTTTTTTGAAAAAAAAAGGAGAGATCCAAATCGAAGCTTAATAATGTAAGTTAGCGGTGTTTTTAGTCATTGGCCTTACTTCTTTATTTATGTATTAGTAAGAGATTCCAGAAGTTTGACTGGTTTAGAATGATTAGTTTTAAAAAAAAACTGGAGTTAAAAGCGAATAACGAATTTTTGTAGTTTGGTAAAAAATGCCATTTTCTTCAGAACAGAAAGATTAGCATCAGAGATACGAAAAAATGTTTAAATATGAAATTGCAGGTTATTTAAATTCCAAGATCTTGCTTTGAAAAAAATTTTTTTACGGCAAAAATTGAGTGAATCGTAAATGAGAATAATATCGAAAAACATTGATTTTTTCGATATAAAACTAACACTTTCGATAGCGAATAAATCGAAAAATACTAATTTTGTCAAAAAATTCTATAGAACATTTTTTGCTTAAAATGAATGTTTTTATCAACTTTTGCGGTCAAAATATAATAAAAAATTTCCACCCCCAGCGCCTTTCGGCATCATATAGATTTTGATCCTTGGACTATCCACTACTTATTCTCAAATTTTCAAGCAAATCGATCCATTCTGTAAAAATTGCGAGCTGAAAAGCTTCAGTTCCTGGACTATATAGCTTTACTGCACTTTTGTTACTCTACACAGGTATATCACACTATGTTCTACTTAACACGTTGACGGACAGTGTGTCAAATGTATAAACAAGTTTTGTGATACTATATGTATTTTGCAAAGTAGAATAGGGAAAAATGCAATGTCTATAGACGTTGTGTCACATTACATCAATGGAAATTAGACGTCTATAGACGTTCTGTCCGTCAATGTGTTAAAAACAATAACAGAGATAAGCACCACATGTTTAGATGCAGAGGGTACCAAGTGGACATGAAGCTCTATACCTTTATATGCATTGTTAACATTACAGTACCATCTGGAGACAGTGCCTTCACAATATACTGTAGACTAAATTGACTGTTTATTTTTTACAATTTTGTTTAGTTATATGCAGTAATTAAGTGATTATAATAAGTAAATACAACTGATTATGGAGTACAAAGAACATTCTTTCATAGTGTTTAATGATGTGTTTACAAACAATTTACCATTTCCTTTAAATTAAATTTTTTATTAAAATTTATTTACTACATACTAGTGATGTAACGAATATTCGTATTCGCATTCGCGAATATTCGCATATTTTTGCATATTCGCATTCGCATCTGCATTCGCGAAGTTTGTGCGAATGTTTTGCGAATATGAATATCAGAAAAAAAATCATTTGAAGATATTATTAGGTTAATAAAATGAAAATCTATTCACTTCTCAACTTTTCTTTTATTAAGAAAAGGTAACTTAACCTCGAATAATCACATTATCAGCTTTCACTTTATTTTATTATTTGGTATTATGTGATAAAGCTTAATATTCAGATTGATTTACACTAAATACCAATTAACTTTTCAATATAAATTTAGGCAACATTACAAAATATAAACAAATTATTAAAAAACTGGACATTCGCATTCGCATCCGCATTCGCGAATGTCGGTAGCAGATATTCGCATTCGCATTCGTATTCGCGAATGTTCAAAAAATGACATTCGTTACATCACTACTACATACAATCAGTGGATAAAAATTATAAGCATGTTTTTTGTTTGTACGTAAGAGTGTATCTGTAAATTTGGATTTGTTATCCAAAAACTCCAAAACAAAAACTCCACTAGTCTCTTTGCTTATTGAAATGTGCCTTTAACACTAACTACTTCACTACTGCTGCTTAGAACCTATATGGTAGCTCCAATGGGTTTTGCCTCTTCAGTCTCCGAGTCTGCTCACTATTATGTAGCAGGTTTAGTGCAAGATGGTTTTTGTGGTTCTCCAATTTTACCAAATAGCGGCTGCTGTATTCACTTAGTATTTCCTTAACTGTGGCTACTTGGAGATCATCTCGAATTTCCCTCTTTGGTATAAACCAAGGTGCATTTGTTATGGTCCGTAGTATGATCAAGCGAAGATCGGAGGGATATGCGCATTTTATCAATGAAATTCGATATTTTTAAGACATTCCAGAAGCCGCTACAGATAAAATGTTTTAACAACCCATTAATCATTCCGAATTAGTGGATGGATATTAGTACAGTTAAAATAATTAAGACGGTAATGATTTAATGAGTGAAATTTAAAGTTTTTTCTACTTTAATGACAAAAAAAGCAAGCTCATTAGCAGAACCCAATTAAAAATGATTTTGAACATCATATTTGGAACATTATTTGGTTGAAAAATTTCATTTTTGTTGGCAAAAAAATATATTAATTTGTCTGGACTAAATTATAGTTCTGTTTATCTTAAAAGAGATATGTTACATCTTAAAAGAGAGATATATTACTTAAAAGAGTACACAGTGTTGCCAAACTGAATTTGTTATTTTGAGTGTAAATTTTCCCAGTCATCTCCGAGGGTACAATACCTTCAACTGAAAGCATTCTAATATCTCTATGTTTGTGTTTGCGGCCGTACCCCATAGTTTTACACCATATTGGTTTTAATGCTACTGTATAAATAAATAATTTGTTTTTAAGCTAAGTTTTGACTGTCTTCATTAGTCTTAGGAAGAAGTAAGACAAGGGTTTGTTAATGAATGTGCATTAAGAGCGTAGGCGAAAAATTTTGGACCAATGCTTTTTAATGCATTCATTTTTTTTGATTCCTGAAAAAACTAAGCGGCTGTCTTCATTAGTCTTAGGAAGAAGTAAGACAAGGGTTTGTTAAAGAATGTGCATTAAGAGCGTAGGCGAAAAATTTCGGACCAATGGTTTTTAATGCATTTATTTTTTTCGAATCCTGAAAAAACTAATAAATATTTTGAAAAATTTAAATGTGGAATGAGAGATTACATTATTACCGAGGGGCCAAAGTCCCTTAGAATAAAAAAATATTTCTTTTGAATGAGATATTTGAAATTAAAAATCACACTCAATTTTTTCTTTTTTTCACCTCTGTAACTTATTAAAATAAACATTATAGAAGTTTTCAGCGACTTTCGGCCCTCGGTAATAATGTAATCTTTAATTCTGCTTTTAAATATTTCAAAAATATTTATTAGTTTTCTCAGGATTCGAAAAAAAGAATGTATTTAAAAAGCATTTTGTGTAAATCTTCTACTATAAAATTATATAAAAAAACTTCTCCTATAAAATTTCAAATTTGTGTTTTTTCTATAAAATTTTACTACACTTTATTGCAAATGTATATCCCCTAAAAAAAAGGAAATTGTACTTATTAAACTAAATTTTTAATAAAATTTTCATTTTATTTTTTTTTTACTATTTTTTCTATTGTTTTGCTTTATTTCATATTTATTAAAATTTCATATTTCATTTGCCACATTTCGAAGATTTTTGGTTATTTTCATGTGGATTCTCCAATGATGAATTTTTTATTATTGTTACATTTCTATATTCTACTTACTCTCTTAAGTGTCTATGGATTATTTTATTTATATCTACATTGTCTAGAGCAGGGGTTCCCAAACTTTTTTGTACCACGCCCCCTTTTGTTGAAATGAAAGCTTCTCGCGCCCCCCCCCCCTTTACAATAAATTGTATGCGCCTAAATAGGAACAAAACAAAACATTTATTTATTCTGCCACAAGATACAACAATATCAGTTTCCATAAAATACAAAAATTATTAATAAAAGAAAAATAGATCAGGTTGGTTAGTGAGATGGATGTGTTTGCGTTTTATTTACTAGTATGCCTATTCGTGGCTAAGTTTTAGTAAGTGCAGAGCACAAGTCACTAGCAACATCAAGTTTATTCCGATGCTTTGTTTTAATTGCCACAAGTGTTGAAAATCGCACAGTTACTTGAAAAAGGCAAATATAAATGAAGAGCTTCCCGTGATACACTAAGATTTACTTTTTTAAATATTTTAACCAAAATGAAGGTTTGTCAATTATAACAAATTATTTGGCAGAGGAATCATGCCAAAACTCATTTGGATTTATTTGCAAAGCATCTTCTTGAAGTGATTCAGGTAGGGAGTCTATGTTGACATGGAATGGATCAGTTGACATTCTGTAAATAAAATTGTCACAAGTGTTTGGGAAGTATTTCTGGAACTCTTCAATTAGGCTCTCCAAATGGTTTGATATTTGGATTTTCAAACTTGATCCTTCATAAATGTCCTTGAAGCGTGTTTCTTCTAAGATTGGCTCTACTTTAGAAAAATTTGAATAATTTCAGGGGTTTGCTGATATTTTACGCCTCCAAAGTTGAGTAATTAAGCCTCCATCACAATGAGTAACTACTATATTTGAGTCTCCACCCTGCAGTTTTAGGTTAAGGCTGTTCAACGAGTCAAAAATGTCTGACAAATAAGCCAATATTACTTGGGTACAATGTTTTTTGAAGGCTATGTTTAGCTCATTTTGCTTTTGATGTTCCAAGGTGATTACTTCATCTCAAAGGTCAAATAATCTTGCCAACATGTTTCCTTTTGAGAGCCATCGTACTTCTGTATGAAGTAGCAGTGTTTTGGGATTACTTTCTAAATCTCCACAAAGAGTTTTAAACAGTCGAGTATTCAACGCACTGTTTTTTTATGTACTTCACTACTGTAATACACAACTTTAAGACAGCCATAAGTTCATTTGCAAGGGTTTTTGCTGCCAAGGCTTGTCGAAGTATAAAGCAATGTATCCCAATCACATCAGCATTTTTCTCTATTATTAATTGCAGATAGCCTGAGCGAAAACCAAGCATTGAAGGTGCGCCATCTGTACATAAACTGATCAGTTTTTGCAAAGAGAGTTCATGTTTGTCAAAAACCTCTCACACTGCTTTCATAACATTAATAGCTTTTGTCGTGGTCTCCAGTCTCCAACTCTGTAGAAAAGAGTAGCTCGTCTTTCATTCTTTCGTTTTGAATATACCGAACATAAACAATTAACTGAGAACATTGTGCTGTCAATACTCTCGTCTAGCTGAATAGCAAAAAATGGCGATTATTTTACTGCATCAACTACCTGGTTTTGTATGTCTTCGGTCATATCATCAATGCGGCGTTTCACAGTGTTGTCAAAAAGAGGTATTTGAGATAACTTTTGCTTACTCTGCGTTACCAGACACAGTCTAACAAGCGGTTAATTTTGAATTTTAAAAAAATAACTAAATTTAATTCAATGTTCAACTTGTCTCGCCCCCCTTCCAGTTTGGGAACCCCTGGTCTAGAGAGAGTGTTACTTTTGTAATTTTGTAAAACAATAAAAAATGTTATTTGGAATATCTTATAATAATTTAAATATTTGGTTCTTGCTTTCTAAAACATTATATTTTAAATAACTTTTTTTCAGGCATTCCATCACTGTGCAACTCCGTTCTGGAAACAGCTGTAGGGTTAATTGATAGACTTCCACCATTGTGTCTTTCTAATGAATCCCAACTTACAAATTTGGGTATAAGTAGCTTAGATCAAGTTTGTTCTTTTTTAAAAACTGCAGTTTTGTTGGAAAATGCAGCCGACAAGAATGGAAAGTTGCTTTGTTGTGAAATACTTTTAAGTTTAGCCTTACAAAGAGGTTCTTTACGATACCTTCTTGAATGGATAGATATGGCATTAGATGCGTCTTGTAAAGAGCCTATACTTAAGAGCAAGTTAGCGAAGAAAGCAATATCTCAACTTGAAAGTCACAAAAAATGTAAAGATAAAGTTTTCACAGACCGAGCTGATGACGAAATGGGGGTATACACTGCTGCTTTATTTCTGATGGAGATTTTGGTGTCTATGGCAACTGATGATGGTGGTGCTGGGACTTTAGAAACAGATGCAAACTTGGGAGTCTATGAAAAATGTGAAGTATATGTTTGGGGAAGCAATTCATCCCACCAGCTAGCAGAGGGCCACCATGAAAAAATATTGATGCCTATCAATTCAAAGATATTTAGTCAAGTGCAACAGGTAAGTTATAAAAAGATTTTTGAAAGCTTTTATAAAGAAAACTTATTTTTTCTGTCCAGTGGCCAATTATATTTTAAATTAATTATAAGTACAGGCGTGCTTATAATTGTACAAAAAATGTTTAAAAATTAATCATCTTCATTCTGGCTTTAAAACCCTATGTTTAAAAAAATATTTATATTACTGAATATAAAATTGAATAACCTTTGAAATGAGCTAGCACACGACCCCTATAGGGAACTTGCATACAATTTTAAATTCGAAAAAAATGATATAATTCACAACAGAACATAATTTAAAACATCTATCAAAGAAAAAAAAAGTTGTTTTGTGTTCCGTTTGGCCCCTAAAGACGATTCTAAATTCAAATTATAGCAGCTAGCCCAAAACGCGTCGTGACGTCATATGGTTATATGTTTACATTCTGCACCAACAAAGTAAACAACATTGTATATAATTTTAAATTAGACGTTTCTAAGTTTCATATGATAGATTAGTCACATATCACCTTCATTCACTAAGCAACTCAACATTTTAGAGAATGTCACATATCCCCTCCTTCCACTTAGGTCTTAGGTAATAATTGTGGTATTACCTCATTTATAAAAATTATGATTTATTTTCCAAAGGAGTGCTTTGCAGGAGTATTATTGCCTTCTTGCACTTGCGTTTGTTTGTGGAACAGTTTTTGTTACAGCTGCATTTGACAAAATCTTGTCCGGATCCAACTGAATCTCTCGTAGCTGCAACCTTTAAAGATATTTTAGAGCCTTAGTTTATATTTATAGTTTATATTTTTTCCTCTTAAAAAGTTTGGGGGCAAATATCGAATTCTGATTTGCAAAAAAAATTATCAAATGCAGCTGCAACAAAAAGTATTCCACATACTGATGCAAGTGCAAGAAGACAATGATACTTCGCAATTCTAAGTGACAGCAAAGCACTCGATGGAAAAATAAAAAAAGAATGTGTGTACTTTGTACGCACGTAAGAAGTTATACTTCTAAAATATAATTTCAACGAAATAAATATACTTAACAGTTACAATACAAAAAATTAACAATAATTACCAAAAATTAACCAAAACTTAAGAATGCCAAAAATTAAAAAAAAATATGAATCGTCCGGGATTTGAACCCGCGATCTCACGATCTCTCGATCTCTGGTCCAATGCCCTACCAACCAGGCTATCAAGGCGCCTGTTATTGACGTTTCGCGTATACATAATTACACATCACGGTGACAAGTGAAATATAAAAATATATATTTTATTATTTTACGCACAAGGAAGACAAATCCAAAGACACAAAAATTATAATAAATAATACATTTACTAAAAAACACTAATATATTATTTTAATGGCTTATTTGCGCTGATACATAATTTGAAAGATTAACTACGAACAACATACTATTGAACGTAAAGAAATAAATTTATTAATCACCTAGGTAGATCTTGACCATAGAAATAAGTTGCTTTAAACTGCAGCTAAATATATCGCAGTAAATACTTAAGGCATTATAATAGCTGCACATGACGAATAGAGGAGAATTCAACATAAGGTTAGTTCTAGCTTGTGTATTTCTGAATGTAATCGAATTTCTTACTGGATAAGACGGATAAGATTATAATAAATATACAATAAAATGTTTTAATAATACTCATCTTTCTCCTGAGGAAGACAAATCCAAAGACACAAAAATTATAATTAATATATTTACTAAAAACACTAATATATTCTTTTCACACCTTTTCTTGCACTGATATATTTATACATAACTAGAAAGATTTAGCAACTAATCGCCATACTGTCTGTGTGCGCATGCGCGCAGTATTATGAAATTTTACTCTCAATCGCGCCTAAAGAAGTATAACTTCAATAATAATTTTTATAATTGAGGTATAATAACTATTGCTTTTATAAAAAATACTAATTATTTTTTATAGTATATTACAGAGTATGGTGTATTCCACGAATATACGACTGTTTTGGATTATCGCGACAACGAATATTTTAGTGTGCAACATAAGAAGTATACTTTTTCTCATGAGCATCTTTCAGTGCGTCACAGTTTTCGATTTCTTTCTAACGCATGAAATTGTATGTGACAGAAAAAAAACGCACGTCGGTGATTACATTTCGTCGGTGACATTTATAAAATTTATTCTAGTTGTCAATAAATGGCGCTATAATCGAAAAAAAAAATTATTTACAAATTATATAATATATCTACGAATATAATCTGTACAATTTATAAGACTCTACAAATCAAAGAAAATACCATTTTATAAATGCAATAAACACAATTGATTTGTTTTTATGCCAAATTGCAAATAAAATGTGACAACTGTCAGATTTAACTAAAATGCCATGTCACTAAAATGTATATTATCACGGACTTACCTTTTTTCCTATCATTTGTGACGCACTGAAAAAGGCTCATGAAAAGTAGCATATGAAAGTATTTTGCTCTAATAATTACTCCAATAAACAACAGTATAATTGCAATTTACAATTTACTTTCGTTCTTCATATTTTGCACACTAAATTATTCATTGTCGCGATAATCCAAGAGGGTCGTATATTCGTGAAATGGGGTATATTTTATTCAGTTTAAATAATGTCGGTTCGCTAAACTAAGACACAACTGGCTAGTGATTTTAGTAGGTAATTTTTTTGTTTTTGGTCAATTTTGCCAAAATTGGCAAAATTACTAATAGTCTAAGAGCTAGTGAACCCTCCGACTAACGGTCTTCCTGTAAGGCTAGAAGTGCATAGTTTAGGGGAAAAATAAACTTTCTCCTGTAAAGTTTAAAATTTAAGTATGTGTTTGAGTAAGTCATTTAGAAGAAATGTCTACAATGACAGGCGATTCTGAACAGCATAAGACCTTGCCAGGCGAGGGGAAAGATTAGGGTTTTTTCCTAAAATTATTTTTTTTTTTTGCATCGAACAAAGTTTTTTTATGTTTTTTGAATCATTACAAACAGAAAAGGTCTTTAGTGACTTATCTCTTAGGTTAATAGTTTTTGACATATATGCGATTAAAAATTTAAAAATTGCGAAATCGTCCATTTTTAACTCAAAAACTATGTGAAAAACTGAAAATTTCAATGTTGCCAAGGTAGGTAGATATTCTTTTAACATCGATTGATGAAATCCCGAAGAGTTTTTTTGCAATACAATATTGAAAACCCCTTTGTTTTTTAATTGCTAATCAAGCGGGCGCGACACTGTAGTATAAGTGAGGACGTTTGAGTTTGCATAAATTCATTATCTCGAGAATGGGCAAATTTGAAGAGAAATCCCCAGACAGGTCGATTTTTATTTTTAAATTAGGACTTTTTGCCATATATATATATAATATTAGTGAACGTCATCCATCTGGGCGTGATGACGTAATCAATGATTTTTTAAATGAGAGTAGGGGTTGTGTGGTAGCTCATTTGAATGGTTATTTAATTCTCTGTTCAGTAATATAAACATTAACATAATTATTTATATAGAGTAAACAAATTTTTTTTTATTTAATTAATTTATACAAAAAGAAGAAAAATTTTTTTGCGCACCCTGTATAAATAATTATGTTAACGTTTATATTACTAAATAGAGAATTAAATAACCTTTCAAGTGAGCTATCACACGGCCCCTATTCCCATTCAAAAAAATCATCGATTACGTCATCACGCCCAGATGGATGACGTCACTAGTATTATATATATGCCAAAAAGTCCTAATTTAAAAATCAAAATCGACCTGTCTGAGGATTTCTCTTCAAATTTGTCCATTCTCGAGATAATGAATTTATGCAAACTCAAACGTCCTCACGTATACTACAGTGTCGCTCCAGCTTGATTAGCAATTAAAAAACAAAGGGGTTTTCGATATTGTATTGCAAAAAATGCTTCGGGATTTCATCAATCGATGTTTAAAGAATATCTACCTACCTTGGCAACATTGAAATTTTCAGTTTTTGACATAGTTTTTTAGTTACAAATGGCCGATTTCGCAATTTTTAAATTTTAATCTCTTATATGTCAAAAACTATTAACCTAAGAGAAAAGTCACTAAAGACCTTTTCTGTTTGTAATGATTCAAAAAACATAAAAAACTTTGTTCGATGCAAAAAAAAAATAATTTTAGGGAAAAACCCTAATCTTTCCCCTCGCTTGGCAAGGTCTTATGCTGTTCAGAATCGCCTGTCATTGTACACATTTCTTCTAAATGACTTATTCAAACACATACTTAAATTTAAACTTTACAGGAGAAAGTTTATTTTTCCCCTAAACTATGCACTTTTCGATTCACCTGGTAGATACAAGTGCAGGGCTGATGCCTGCCAGGTCATGGTTTTTAGCCTTGGTGTGCTATGAATTATCACTATACAAATTTCTAGCCTTACAGGAAGACCGTTAGTCGGAGGGTTCACTAGCTCTTAGACTATAACTATTTATATATACATACTAGTAATTATTAACTATTTAGTAATTTTTTTTTTGCCAATTTTACCCAATTGGCAAAATTACTTACTATAATCACCTGCCAATTGTGTCTGAGTTTAGCGAACCGATATCTATTTATTTATGCTTCTTAGGTATACTATAATGTTTATACTAGGCCGTACTAGTTTATCCTACATTGTCCGTATTAATATCAGGATAAACTGGTGTGGCCTAGGCTAAACTAGTTTATCCTATCGCGTCTCGGACAAACTAGTTTATCCTGAAATCGGGTTTGGCCGGTAACATTACATTCATTAAATTTTTCAGATTGAGGCTGGTCAGTATTGCACATTTGCCATTCACTGGGACGGATTTGTCACTGCCTGTGGAAAAGGTAGCTATGGTCGTTTGGGCTTAGGAGAATCAGCAAACCAGTGCCTTCCAAAACGAATATTGTTGGATCCTGTTGTTAAAAAATTATCTAGTTCAAAAGGCAGTGATGGCCATACTTTGGCCTTAATGGAAAATGGACAAGTCTATAGCTGGGGTGATGGAGACTATGGGAAGCTGGGGCATGGAAATTGTGCAACACATAAACAACCAGAGAGAATAGCTGGACCTTTTTTAGGAAAAACTATTAAATTTATCAATGCAGGTAATATTATAATCTACATGGTAGATACAATTTAATAAAATTTTCTGAAATTGTTTCTTGCGGCATCTCAACTGTTATGAAATATATCGTTGCTTATCTAACAACACCACCCATGTCATTTTGACTAATTTTACAGGAGAGGGAAAAAATAAAAATTGCATTAATTTTATTACACTGACCGGCAAAAAAAGTGGCCCCCAATAAATTTCCGAAAATAAAAATTCATTGGAAGTTTTATGCACCGTTTCATATTGCGTCTCTATTTAAATATTTATTGCGATCATGTATGCTTGATAAGTTAAAAACATTTAATTGAACAGTAATTTAGCTTTTCAAACGTGTATTTCGACTAAGTGAATAATTAAGATATGGTGTTATCTACAGTAGATGTTGCTTGAATTATATTGCATTGTTACAAAATGGAAGAAGCCAAGTTTATGTATCCAAATCTTTAGGTATTCCGAGAACTACAGTACGGAGAGCTTTCCATCACTTTATAGAGACTGCTACATACTCACGACACTGGTTTCGGTCGTAGAAGAGTTACCTGGCAAAGAAAGAGATGATCATTTTATTGTGATGAAACTTTTAAGAAATCTCCATTCCACTGCAGTTGCTGCAAGAAACCGTCTGCAAGAGGTTCGAAATGTGAATGTAAGTGAGAGAACGGTTAGAAGACGCCTCAATGAAAGACCCCAGAAAGACCCCTAACATTGTTTAAATAATCAAAATGTCACAAAATGGAGGAAAAATTCGACTTTTTCTTGCTGCAAAATAGTAATAGTTGCGAAAAAACCATAAAAAACAAATATTGGCATTATACGTTTTTCACCCATTTATGCTACACTTGGGACCTTCATATTTTACTCAGAAAAACTTTATGATATAATTAAACAATACTGTGGATTTCATTAAGATCGGTTCAACAGATTTTGCAAAATAAATTTTGCAATTAAGCTTCCGCAAAAAAAATTCATTTTTTCAAAATGTTACAGGACTGAAAATAAAGCAGACAGCAAGTTGATTTTTTTTACGTATAGAAGAAGATTGTACATTTCATTTGCAATTTGCAAAATTAAAATCGGATAACTACCACGGCGTCGGGAATTTTTTTAAATAAATATTAATTTTTGGTGCTAAGCGTAGGACAGCGGATACGTTTGCTCTGATTGGGAATTCCAATGACCTTTGATCATGATTGATAAATCTTAATTTGTAGTACATCTCGATATAAATAAATACTTTTGTTTATTGCAAAATAAAAACACATACTCTGTCCATTGAAAAAACAACTTTTTTAGCAAAAACTTTCTTTGTTCATATATTTTAACTTGAGAATAAAAGTTTATTATTTTTAAACATATGCAATTGTTTAAACAATATTTCACAAACAATAATCAAATTAGTTTGATTTTTGTGGAGTTAAAATATTAAAATATAACAAAATTTAGAGTAAGAAAATAATATATTAGATAAAGATTGGAAGAAATTTTGGTGAAAATCAACTTGTGTGAATCGAACACCGCTGTCCTGCGCGTAGCACCAAAAATTAATGTTTATTTAAAAAAATTCCTGACGCCATGGTAGTAAACCGATTTTAATTTTGCAAATTGCAAATGAAAGGTACAATATTCTTCTATAGGTAAAAAAAAATCAACTTGCTGTCTGCTTTATTTCCAGTCCTGCAACATTTTGAAAAAATGAATTATTTTTGCGAAAGCTGGATTGCAAAATTTATTTTGCAAAATCTGTTGAACCGATATTAATGAAATTTACAGTATTATTTTATTGTATCATAAAGTTTTTCTAGGTAAAATATGAAGGTCCTAAGTGTAGCATAAATGGTTGAAAAACGCAAAATGCGAATACTTGTTTTTTTTTCTTCGCAAATATTGCTATTTTGCAACAAAAGTGACAATTTTTAAAATTTCTAACCAATCCTATATTGTAGGAAATTTAATTACGCAACTTTTATGTCAGTGCAACTTTTCTGGGATGTGAATACTTGTTAAAGTTATAATCAAAAAACGAAGAAAAAAATCGAATTTTTCCTTCGTTTCTTGACATTTTGATTATTTAAACAATGTTCCGGATCTTTTTGAATGGGAGGATAACTCAATTATTATTATATGAGTTAATTCCAAGCAATTTCTGCAAAAAAATTTGAGTCACCTCTTAACGTCCATCTCAAAACAGATGCGTCCTGGACTATCAATTTTTTATTCAAAATTAGTTCCTTTCCCTTCCAAATGGCATGCAAACGGTTATTGATGTTTTAGGGCATAATACCCGATATTAGATAATTTTGTTCAAGTTCACTCGTAATTTTTATTTTTTGTAATTATTCGTTTCGATATTATACTATTTTCTTTTGTAGCCTTCTAATTAAATAAATTATGCTAAGGAATCAAGCAGTAATGACCATTTTTTGTTTTAAAAGTGAAAGCTGTTGAGGACATAAATATGTAGTATTATATGAAACAGTGCATAAGACTTGCAATGAATTTTTATTTTCGAAAATTTTTTTTTATTTATAAGATGGCCACTTTTTTGCCGGTCAGTGTATTTTTGGGAGTTTGTAAGTATTTTTTTATTTAAAGATGTTTTTAATAGATTAAAAAGCACCATGAAATAAAAATACGTGGTTCAACACAACAACCACAAATCTTTTTAAAGTAGTAGTGTGCAAAGTAGGTACAAATGGCCATCATGATGGCTAATAATCGAAACGGATAGGCACTACAAGAAGAAGAAAGATAATTTGCCACCCTTAGTTATGTATCACTTTTATATTGGTACTTTCCCCATAGAATCACTTAAAACAATAAATATTACTACTCTGGGCTAATTAGCAAAATACGAGGAAAAGTTATTTACCAGCAATTTGATTGCTGGTTTTTTTGCTCTATAACTCCAAAGATTTTAACTTTACACCAAAAACACCCAAATAAAAATTCACACTAATTAAATTCTGCATAGAGACGTGTTTTTCCCGATTTACTTCGACGAAAATTTTCCCCGGAAAATGCGAGTTTTTCCAACAAAATCTTTAATTTTCAACTAAAATTTTAGATAAGTAATTGTTTATCAATAATTAAATAACTTGGTATTATCAAAGCTCTTTTCGTATAGATTATAATTCCAGAAGCCGATGAAAATTGAATGAACAGTATAGCAACAATTGAATTGTTAATTAAAAATTTACGGTCGCTACAGTAACCACAATAATTGTGATACATAAGAATAACTATGATTTTTGTATAAAAAGACACTATACACATCGAATGTACTTTACATAATTGAAATTGGACTACTTAAGCGGCCTTAAAAATATTTTAAAGTTATAAACAATTTTTTGTCTTATAAACAAATAGAATATATCGGAAAATATTAAATTAAATTAAATCATGAAAACGGTATTGGAAAAAAAGCGGCAGGACGCTTCTTTTAAAAGAAAAAACGTTTAATTGTGATGAGTGGTTCCTGAGATACAACCGGTTAAAGTTGACTGGCATTTACGGCAAAGATATAAACAATAGGATCATAATTTTCGAACCATCACCTTTTTATTTTTATCCTCTTTCTTCACACCAATTTTCATATCTTTAAAATAATCATAATATATATTATTATAATAAAAACTATCGATATTACGAGTGAAAATTGCCAAAAATGGCAAAATTCCAATCAAAAATCAGGTTGGAGAAAATGTAATCTCAAAGTTCAAAATCGGTATACGTTAAAAAAATGCATTTTCTCGCCTTCCCATGGAGCAATTTTCTTCATTCTTTTTTTTTTGTTCCCAAGAATAATATACGTAATGATTATTTTAAAGATATGAAAATTGGTGTGAAGAAAGAGGATAAAAATAAAAAGGTGATGGTTCGAAAATTATGATCCTATTGTTAATATCTTCGCCGTAAATGCCGGTCAACTTTGACCGGTTGTATCTCAGGAACCACTCATTTCAATTAAACGTTTTTTCTTTTAAAAGAAGCGTCCTGCCGCTTTTTTTTTCCAATACCGTTTTCGTGATTTAATTTAATTTAATATTTCCCGAGATATTATATTTGTTTATAAGCCAAAAAATTGTTTACATTTACAAAATATTCCTGAGGCCGCTTAAATAGTCAAATTTCAATTCTGTAAAGTACATTAGATAGGTACAGAGTCTTTTTATACAAAAATCATAGTTATTCTTATGTATCATAATTATTGTGGTTATTGTAGCGACCGTAAGTTTTTAATTAACAATTCAATTGTTGCTAAACTGTTCATTCAAATTCCATCGGCTTCTGGAATTATAATCTATACGAAAAGAGCTTTTACGCTACCAAGTTATTTAATTATTGATAAACAATTACTTATCTAAAATTTTAGTTGAAAATTAAAGAATTTGTTGGAAAAACCGGCATTTTCCGGGGAAAATTTTCGTCGAAGTAAATCGGGAAAAACACGTGTCTATGCAGAATTTAATTATGGTGAATTTTTATTTGGGTGTTTTTGGTGTAAAGTTAAAGTCTTTGGGAGTTATAGAGCAAAAATTTAAAAAACACGATTTTCGAGCGCCATTTTGTTTACAAATAAAGTAGCACACTATCTGCGGACTTTGAATACCTATATTATTAATATATACAATCATAAGATTCGATTCCAGCAATAAAATTGCTGGCAAATAACTTTTCCCAAAAATGGCCTATTCTTCGATAATCTGCCCAGACTATACATCTGTTTTACTAATACACAGACTAGTTCGACTCTTGTGAGAATACACTGCAGAAAATTAAATGTTTTCAGTAATGTTGGATTTCATCATTTCGTTCGTAGATTTACGTTACCAAATGAGTGAGTCAGATTCATAAAACTTTGCAAGTAGTCTACTATTGATGATAAAATGTATTGCTGTTCTTATCCAGCCACTAGGATGCACGTAATTTGGAATATTTTTCTTTTTTTCCTTCGAATGATTAATATGTATTTTTTTAAATGTAATTCCTCGATTATGCGTGATGTTTTTGATTTTAATTTATAATATTTCAGGTTACAGTCATAGTGCAGCTATTACAGACGATGGAAAACTTTACACATGGGGTGAGGGAGACCA
This sequence comes from Diabrotica virgifera virgifera, assembly GCF_917563875.1. Taxonomy (NCBI): domain Eukaryota; kingdom Metazoa; phylum Arthropoda; class Insecta; order Coleoptera; family Chrysomelidae; genus Diabrotica; species Diabrotica virgifera. Next base: position 175,546,784 of record NC_065450.1, on the reverse strand, counting down.
CGGAAGGCTAGGCCATTTAGACAGTAACGCCAGGCATATTCCAACGTTGGTCCAGGATTTGGCCAATGTAGAAGTCGGTAGTGTAGCCTGCGGCAGCTCGCACACATTAGTTGTTTCAAAGGATGGTCAAACTGTGTGGTCTTTCGGATCTGGAGAAAATGGAAAACTAGGACATGGTGAAATTGCTAAGGTTTATAAACCAAAAATAATAGAAGCGTTACAAGGATTGGTTATACAGAAAGTGTGCGCTGGAAATTCTTTTTCTGTAGCATTGACTACTATGGGACAGGTATGTATCGTAAGAATCGATTTTTTGACGTCGATATATTGAAATTATTGTAAACACACTAACATACACACACATTAGTAATTAGTTTTCGAAAGTACAAGGTGATTCAGTGGAACAGTACGATTTGACAACGCTGCTGATGATAAAATAGAGGAGCCGCGGGCTTACGACGTAAACGTTGTGAATCTAGAGAGTGGAAAGTTTAGTTATCATGGAGGCGTGGTAGGGTGAACAACGCGCATTTGCTGTGAAGGCTTATTACAAAAATTGTGAAAGTTTTGTGCGTGTGCAACGAGCGTGTTGTTTACACTACCATTTGCCGCCCCGCGCTACAATTCCTTCTAACATGGCTATTAAGACTTGGGTTAGAAACTTTGAAAGTAGTGGTTCAACATCACAAAAAAGAGGTGGCAGTGTCAGAACTGCTCGCACACCACAGAGTATTGAAGCGGTGCGAAATTCATTATACGCGAGTTCTCGAAGATCCATGCGACGACTCGCGTGTAATGAATTTCGCACCGTTTCAATATTCTGTGGTGTGCGAATAGTTCTGACACTGCGACGTCTTTTCTACTTGAACCACTATTTTTAAAAAACTCATACAGTAGTAAAAACTTCAAGTTGTATACTGGTATAAAATTGTTTATTAAAAAACTTCATAAAATGTCGTGCAAAACGTTTTCGTTCTAATTCAGAACATCTTCAGTGCCTAGAATGAAGTATTTCCACGTTAGATTAAGGCAAAAAAGGTTAAAATTGTGACTTTTAATAAGAAAAACATGTGGAGAATACTTACATTCTGCTAAGTAATTGTAACTAGCACACTATTCAAAGTGGTAACTTCATAATAGATGGTTAACATGTTAAATTTTATGAAAATATGGTGACTGCCAGTCGATGTTATAAGATTAAATTAAGTACATGCTTAAAGGGCAACATGCTTCCCTGCTCGAAAAAAACTAGGTAATTGCCAGTTCAATGGGCACAGACCAACTGATAAAATAGGAAATGGGCTTTCAAAATGACAAATAGTGACATAACAAGACAAGATAAAGTCAATTTTTGGTTAAGAACTTCAAAAAGTGTAGTTATAATTTTGGATTTTAATTAAAATGTAATAGTTGTTAATAGCTCTTTGAAAATGTAATTAAAATTGTTTAAAAATTAGAATCTATTGTAAAGTCTAAAATAGCAACTCTCTATTCCAGAAAAAACTTTTGGATTGCTGGATTTAAGGTGGGTATATTTCATGGTTAAAAGTGTGAAGTCATCGATTGTAAAATGATAAGATGAAAGTTTAGTTTTTATCAAACTAAATTAAACTTTCATCTTATCATTTTACAATCGATGACCACACACTTTTAACCATGAAATATACCCACCTTAAATCCAACAATCCAAAAGTTTTTTCTGGAATAGAGAGTTGCTAATTTAGACTTTACAATAGATTCTAATTTTTAAACAATTTTAATTACATTTTCAAACAGCTATTAACAACTATTACATTTTAATTAAAATCCAAAATTATAACTACTCTTTTTGAAGTTCTTAACCAAAAATTGACTTTATCTTGTCTTGTCATGTCACTCTTTCTCATTTTGAAAGTCCATTTCCTATTTTATCAGTTGGTCTGTGCCCATTGAACTGGCAATTACCTAGTTTTTTTCGAGCAGGGAAGCATGTTGCCCTTTAAGCATGTACTTAATTTAATCTTATAACATCGACTGGTAGTCACCATATTTTCATAAAATTAATGTTAACCATATATTATGAAGTTACCACTTTGAATAGTGTGCTAGTTACAATTACTTAGCAGAATGTAAGTATTCTCCACATGTTTTTCTTATTAACAGTCACAATTTTAACCTTTTTTGCCTTAATCTAACGTGGAAATACTTCATTCTAGGCACTGAAGATGTTCTGAATTAGAACGAAAACGTTTTGCACTACATTTTATGAAGTTTTTTAATAAGCAATTTTATACCAGTATACAACTTGAAGTTTTTACTTCTGTATGAGTATTTTAAACTATGGTATACTGCCAACTACTGGGATATTCCCATTGATTTTACTATTTTTAAAGTTCCTAACAAAAGTTTTAATAGCCATGTTAGACGGAACTGCAGCGCGGGGCGGCAAATGGTAGTGTAAACGAATTGCTCGTTGTACACGCACAAAACTTTCACCATTTTTGTAGTAAGCTTTCACAGCAAATGCGCGTTGTTTACCCGACCACGTCTCCATGATAACCAACTAAACTTCTCACTCTCTAGATTCACAACGTATACGTCGCAAACCCGCAGCTCCTCTATTTTATCGTCAGCAGCGTTGTTAAATCGTACTGTTTCACTGGATCACCTTGTATAATAAATCTTCAAAAAATTTTACAGCATTTATACACTCTGGACCAAAATTAACCGGCCATCTTAAAAATGGGTTATTTTTGATGTCTTATATCTCCTAAACCTGTTGTCCGATTTAACTGATTTTTTTAATATGTTATAGCCTTATTCCTTGACAATATCGTTATAATAATACTGTTGCTAAAAAGGTAAATTTTCATTGTATACCGGGTGTACGAATCAAACTGTGTTTTTTTCTTAAAGTTTGCATCACTCTGTGGAATATTCTAGCATTTGTAGAATACTGAAATTAAAACCTAACTATAGCCTCATGCTTTCTCAACATTTTGTTGTTTGATTAATTCGCTTATGTTGGATAATAAAAAAGTTAGGTGCTTTAACAATTAGACATGTTGTTTTTTGTTTCCGAGACATGTTGTTTCCGAGATACGGGATGTTGAATTTTTTCTTACAAACTGACGATTTATTTATTGCTTTAAAACCAGTCGAGATATGCAAATGAAATTTGGTAGGTTTTAAGAGATAGTTATTGCGGATTTTTTGGCATAAAATTAGGAATTTTATATTCACCATAAGCGTACATATACGGGTAATATGATCGGTCATATTACACGTATGCGCGCTAATGGTGAATATTAAATTATTAATTGTATGTTGTTCTGAAGCTATTTTCTTGTGGCATTTTTATAATCAAGTACATTCAAATGGGAAATAAGCCACAATTTTACCTAAAAATGATTTTATTAACGTTTCGACGCCCAAGTCGGGTGTCGTTGTCAAAGTATTATTTTGTATTTTGACAACGACACCCGACTTGGGCGTCGAAACGTTAATAAAATCATTTTTAGGTAAAATTGTGGCTTATTTCCCATTTGAATATACTTGATTATTAATTGTATGTCAAAAAATGTGAAATAACTACGTCGTAAAACCCACCAAATTTCATTGGCATATCTCAACCGCAATATAGCAATAAAATAAATCGTCAGTTTGTAAGAAAAAATTCAACATCCCGTATCTCGGAAACGAAACGTTTGCGGACATACGTTTATAAAGCCAACTGTCATTATTTTTTCATGCAGAATTATCCCTTAAAGTTTGTCGCACTTATTTAGAAACACCGTGTATTGATGAAGAACATGTCTGGTTGTTAAAGTACCTAACTTTTTTATTATCCAACTTAAACGAATCAGTCAAAAAACAGAATGTTAAGAAAACCTGAGGCTATAGTTGGGTTTTAATTTCAGTATTTTATAAATGCTAGAATATTCCACAGGGTGATGCGAACTTTGAGAAAAAAACACAGTTTGATTGGTACACCCGGTATACAATGAAAATTTACCTATTTAACAACAAGATTATTACAGTGGTATTGTTAAAGAATGAGGCTATAACATGTTCAAAAAATCACTTAAATCGGCCAACAGGTTTAGGAAATATGAGACATCAAAAATGACCAAATTTTTAAGTGGGCCGATTTCTATGCACGCAAGTTTATAATATACCATATACACAATGGGAGAAAAACAACTTAAAATAATCTGCTATGCAGACGACGCAATACTAATCTCTCAAAGTGAAGATGATTTACAACGTATGCTGCACCAATTTAATATAACTGCTAGAAAATTTAACATGTTAATTTCCCCAAAAAAGTCCAAATGTATGGTTACAACAGCAAATCTAATAAGGTGTAAATTAGAGCTGGAGGGTCAGAATAATAGAACAAGTGATGGAGTTTAAATACCTATCCATCACATTGTGCAGCTACGGCAAGCTCAAAACAGAAGTGGAAGATCAAGTGAATAGAGCAAACAGAGCCGCAGGTTGCCTGAATGAAACAATATGGAGAAATAAAAATATCGGAAAAGAAGTGAAAGGCAGAATTTACACAACAGTCATCAGACCAATAATGACAGGCGGCAGAAACACGACCTGATCCAGAAGGGACAAAATTAATGCTAGAAATAGCACAGATGAAAACCCTTAGAAAAATCGATAGTAAGACACTATGGGATAGAGCTAGAAGTGCAGATATACGATGGAGATGTAAGGTGGACAACATTGATAACTGGGTAAAAAACAGAAGAGTATAATGGAACGACCACATAAGCTGAATGACAACAAATAGAGTAGTAAGGACGGCGAGAGACGGTTCCCAAATAGAAAGACGATCAGTGGGAAGACCACAAAAACGATGGAATGACAACTTACTGTAGGCACATTGAAAAACAGACAGTGTCATGTCTACACAAAAAGAAGAAGGAGAAGAGTTCAGACTCGCTGAGTGGGTTGAGTTATTCACATCAAGCTGATTAGCCGGAGGCTAGGCATGCGTGGGATGATACTTCAAGAGGTATCGCACAGATGGATGGACAATTTTTGGACAAAAATTTTTTTACACATTAGTAATATTTTTTAAATTTTCGTTTGTAATACATAAAATAACGAGTTTAAATGTTTACCTTTAGGTGTACACATGGGGAAGTGGACCGATTTTGGGTATGGGTTCTGCAGACGCAATTTGCTTGAGACCACTTCTTGTTGAGGATTTAACACCGTACAGAATAATTGACATATCGGCAGGAGGTACGCATTGCCTCGCTCTTAGTGACGAAAATGTTGTGATCGCTTGGGGAACCAACAGCATGGGACAGTGTGGCCAGGGACATGTCACAACTCCGATAACAAGGCCTGTTAAAGTTAAAGGTTTAGAAGGAGTGCCTATAAGGCAGATTAGTGCCGGTAAGATATTATAATTTTTCTATGGATAAGGTAAACTGTGTTAAAGGTAATTCTTTTCTTGTTGTACCGCTCCTATTAAAACTGCATACCATCTTGATGATTTTTAGCCAAGCCATTTTCTTTTTGGCATACTGTTCGTCTTTTTCGGCCCTGATTGATTATATCTTTGATTGAATCTTACATATCATGAACAGTACGTATTTGTATTAACTCATAATATACACTGACCGGCACAAAAAACGGCCACCCCAAAAAATGTGTAATATTTTTGATGTCTTGAATTTCCTAAACCCGCTGTCCGATTTAAGTGATTTTTTTAATATGTTATAGCCTTATTCTTGAACAAAATTTCTGTAATAATATTCTTGCTGGACAGGTAAACTATCATTGTATACCGGGTGTACCAAGCAAACTGTGTTTTATTCTCAAAGTTCACCACACTTTATTGAATAGAATAGAAATATGATTTATTGTCACTGAAAATACAAATTTTATGGACAAAGCTTAATTAAAGTCAGAAAAAATAAATAAATAATATCTAACAATAACAATAACAAATACAATTTTCTGAAATTTGATAAATCGTCAATATAAAAAAAATATACATAAATACAAAATATAAGTTAATAAAGTAAAGAAAAAAAAACAAAATCCATATATTGCAACAATTTATAGAAATTGCAAAGTGAATATACAACAAAGTAAACTATTTATAGACATAGGAACTAATAAGTTTAAGCTGCTGCATGTGACACCCAAATATAGATAAGTTTGGTTACTTGTACATTACTGTAATTTCTTAGTTAGTCATTAAGAAACTCTTCTACTGAATAATATGGTCTTTTAGATAGATGAGCTTTTGTCATTTTACGAAACTTGGGGAAAGATGTTGCAGATTTGAGTTGTAGAGGAAGATGGTTGTATAGTTTTTTTGCGGAATATAATATAGATTTCTTTACTAACTCAGAGGACGGGATCGGTAAATAGACATCAAAATTTGAATTTCTGGTGGAGTAGTCATGACGAGGCCTTGCTGGAAATATTCTAGCATTTATAAAATACTGAAATAAAAACTGAACTATAGCCTCAGGTTTTAATATTTTGTTTTTTGATTCACTGGCTATGTTGGATAATAACAAGGTTAGGTACTTTAACAACTAGCCATGTTCTTAATTAATACAGGGTGTTTCTAAATAAGTGCGGTAAACTTTAAGGAGTAAGTCTGCATGAAAAAATAATGGTCGTTTGCTTTATAAACACATGTCCGCAAATGCTTTGTTTCCGAGATATTGGATGTTGAATTATTTTCTTACAAACTGACGATTTATTTATTGCTCTAAAACCGGTTGAGATATGAAAATGAAATTTGGTAGGATTTAAGATACAGTTATTGCATATTTTTTGACATGCAATTAAGAATTTATATTCTCCATTGGCGCGCATACTGGTAATATGACGGGTAATATTACCCGCATGCACGCCAATGGTGAATATAAAATTCTTAATTGTATGTCAAAAAATGCGCAATAACAACCTCTTAAAACCTGCCAAATTTTATTTGCATATCTCAACTGGTTTTTAGAGCAATAAATAAGTCATCAGTTTGTAAGAAAAAATTCAACATCCCATATATCGGAAACGAAGCATTTGCGGGCATATGTTTATAAGCAAACGGTCAATATTTTTTTATGCAGAATTATTCCTTAAAATTTGTCGCACTTATATAGAAACACCCTGTATTAATGAAGAACATGGCTAGTTGTTAAAGTACCTAACTTTTTTATTATTCAACATAAGCGAATGAATAAAAAAACAGAATGTTAAGAAAACCTGAGGCTATAGTTGGGTTTTAATTTCAATAAATGCTAGAATATTCCACAGGCGGTGGTGAACTTTGAGAATAAAACACAGTTTGATTAGTACACCCGGTATACAATGATAATTTACCTGTCTAGCAACAATTTTATTACAGCAATATTGTTAAAAGATAAGGCTATAAAATATTAAAAAAAAAGAATGTGTGTGTACTTTGTACGCACGTAAGAAGTTATACTTCTATTATATGATTTCAACGAAATCAATATACTTTAAACAGTTTATTTATATTTTATTTAAATATTAAACTAATTTTAATACTCACTACTTTCCAAAAATTTTTATTAAAACAATACCAAAAATTAAAAAAATAAAAGAATAAAACACGCAAACACATTGAAAAATGAAACAAAGAAATGATTTCTGAACACAAAAATTTTAACTAAATACGTATTTTCTGAAAAAAAAAAATATAAATATACTTACAATCATAAAATGTATAAAAAAAATTAAAAAAATAAAAATTTGCATTGGGAATTGAGCCTGCGTCTATAAGGTTGTCAGATTTTGAATTCACCGCACGCAGAACTTAGCTAGCGAGACATTTGAATGATGTGGGAACATATAGCAACTAAACGTTTTAAACTTTTTTGACAGTTGCTTTTTCTCTTAGTTTAATTAAATAAGTTTGTTTCTTGCGGAATTAAAATATTAAAATACAACAAAATATAGACTAAAAAATCAATTTATTAGATATGAAGATTGGTAGAAATTGTATTGGTAATCAAATTATGTAAATCAAAGCAGGTAGGTCCTAATCCTTTATTACAATACTGAAACATTTAAAATTACGTACCTGTTGCTTTTAAAAACTATTTAAAAGGTTACTACAATTATAAACTTGCTTTTTGTGTCTGTCCTCACAACAGTAAAAACTAATATACTACATACAATTTGTTTACCCGTAACCATTGACGTATTAATAAAATAACCGACATATTGAACAATTGTTGACAGGTCATTGTAATTACCCAATCAGAGGACGTATAACGTTTAAGCTGCGCCGGGTACCAAGATTTTGATGATTTCGCGCACATATAAATTTACTCCCAATGCGCCTAAAGAAGTATAACTTCAAAAATCACTTAAATCGGACAACAGCTTTAGGAAATTTAAGACATCAAAAATTACCCATTTTGTGGGGTGGCCGTTTTTTGTGGCGGTCAGTGTAGTATGGGATCCGAATATAGGTCGATCTGTACCCATGTGCTTACCGGATGAAACATTGTTTTTATTAAATCTCATACATAGACAAATATTTCTAGCATTAAGCTAGGCATTTCTAGCCTTAAGGGGGGCCGTAGGGGTTGAAATCAATATTCCAAGCACATTTTTTTTTTCGAAAAGTATTGTAGAATTATTTTATTTTTAAATTAAATAGGCATATTCAGTACAATTCATAGATTATTCAAGAAAAACTTCAAGGAAAAATATTGAAAAATAAGCCAACGGTGACAAATTTTTGAAGACACCTCAAAATATAATGAATTTTGCGGTGGACATCAGAACTCATCATTGGATCATGGTAAACAAAAAATTCAAAAAGATTTTATTAGCTTATGAGTTTTTCGAGGTAACGCTGTCGAGTTTTTTAGTTTTATCGAATTTTGACTTTTTAATATCACTCAGAAATCCAAACAACGATCTTTTTTGCAAAAAGGGTGAAAATCAACATATTTATTATTGTTAAACAAAAAATAAGCATATAACAAAAAATATCTCGACAGCGTTACCTCAAGGAATGTCATAAGAAAATACCACAAACAAAATTCCAGGTGGGTTGGTCAAGTAGATTTGAGTTACAATGTCTATAGCCTTGTCAGAGTATTGTCAACTTTTATTTTCAATTTTTTTTGTCTGTCAAATCGCAAAGTGATGCTTACTGGAATCTGTTCTTGAATCGCGCAGTAATTTGCAAACGAAAATGAGAACAGCTGTTGACCGTTCGTTGATCTCACTACACTCAAGCGCGCTGGCGCGAACTGGCTGCAAAGCGAGTCGAAGGTAGGGATGTAGGGAGACAGTGTTGAATATCCCTACCTTCGACTCGCTTTGCAACAGGTTGTAAATTACTCCGCGATTCAAAAAGATATTCCGGTGCACATCATTTTACGATTTGACAGACACAGATGAAATTGAAAATAAAAGTTGACAATACTTTAAACGCTTTTTCCGTAAAACTGCTTTCCGTAAAAAAAACTCGACAGCGTTACCTTGAAAAACTCATAAGCTAATAAAATATTTTTGAATTTTTTGTTTACTATGAGCTAATGATGAATTCTGATGTCCACCGCAAAATTCATTATATTTTGAGGTGTCTTCAAAAATTTGTCACTGTTGGCTTATTTTTCAATATTTTACCTTGAAGTTTTTCTTGAATATTCTATTAATTGTAATGAATATGCCTATTTAATTTAAAAATAAAATAATTCTACCATACTTAAAAAAATGTGATTGAAATATTGATTTTAACCCCCACGGCTCCCCCTTAATGATAGCTATGACACGATTTTGATAGGCAACCCATGCTAGAAATATTTTTCTATGTATGAAATTTAACAAAAAAAAACAACGCTTCATCCGGCAATAGGCATCCGAAAATAAGAATGCAGCGCCAAAGTGAGCAATTGTAGAACTATAAATATTGACATTGGTCATTGGAGTTTTGCAATGGTTTTGCATGAGTTTTGTATTTGTTGAATGTTGAAATAATTTTTAATAGTAATAATTCGTTGGTAATAAGTTTAATAGGTTAATAAGTTTAATAGTAATAAGTTTTTAATAGTAATAAGCCGATTTGAATTGCGTTTCGAAGTTTCAACTGCACTAGCCTAAAGTTTTTTCTTAAAAAACCAGTTGGTTTACACCAAGGTTTCAAGCATGTGGTTTAAGCCTGTCAACCTTGAACATAACCTTGATTTCTGCAGCAGAATCGATAGTGTTCATATTAAATCGGCCACTCACGATACTGCTGGGTGGTCCAATTTTGTCGAATTCGACTAATTGGCAAAAATTTTGATCGTGTGTGACCGCGTATTGCCGTGCATCCAACAAAATCGTTATAATTTTACCACTGATAAGAGAAACTGGTTTCGATACTGCAGTACTGCAGAATTGATATCATCGACGATTTTGTCGAACGCCACCGCAGTATCGTGAGTGGCCGGCTTTATTATTAGGGATTCATGAACGACGTCCAATACAATTGGTTTCATTTTTTTGCTTTTTCTTAAGTAACATGTTCGCCCCTTTTGTGCTCTTTATTCCAATAAGATTATTTTTTCATTGGGTGTAACAACGATTGATATAGCCATTCAGTATATTTGTTGTGATACATATTATGATACGAGACTTATAGAACATTTCCACTATGTAACCCAAAAATTTTTCCACAACTTTTTAGGCTATGTTTTAATATTTTGTAATGAAAAGTGAATTTCAATTCGCTATTTGAAGCAATACCTAAAAGCCTATTTGAAAACAATACCGATTTGAACAACTCATTCTTATCAAATTACTTTTAAGACGTAAATATTTTTATACAAACACACAAACTCAAACCAAAATGTAAGAACAATGTCAATATCTTTAGTTACTCGTATGCTCACCAGGTGGCGTACCGCTTATTTTGATTTGCCTATAGATGGGTACAGATCGACCTATATTCGGATCTTAGACTATTATCATCATCAACAGCTCTGCTATATTATCAAATGTAAGCCTCCCTTAGGTGTGTCCATTCGTTTCTGTTTGTTACTTTTTGCATCCATTCGTGACCAGCCATTCGCTTGATGCCATATCATCTGGTTAGGTCTTCCTCTACTTCTCTTGTTTGCTCTTGGTCTCCATTCAACAGTTCGCTTCGTTTAACGGTTGTATTCCATTCTTCCTATGTGTCCTGCCCAGTTTCATTTTAACATGGCAATCTTTTGGATTACATAACATCTTACTTTTGATCGTCTTATTATTTCTTCATTGGATTTGATTTGCGATCGCTGAGCTTAATATTGAGCATTCTCTGTTCCATAGCTCTCTGAGTTACTTGGAGTTTGTGGACTATGTTGTTGTTAAAAGCCCATGTTTCAGTTCCATATGTCAGAACCAGCAACACGTTTTTAGAAAATCGAGTTTTCTAAAACGCGCATGTTTTAAAGCGACCATGGCAACATCAGTAACCTTAGAAACGTAAAGTCTAGAGTCAACTTTTTAATTATTGAACTAACAGAAGTAACCTGTAACGGCACCAATTAATTCCGACGCCGAAACGGCTGACGTCAACTTGGCTTGACGCCCAAATGGCGACGCCGAAATGGCCCCGCCGAAAACTAGTTGTGGTTTTTTGTTTTTGACTCTTATAATGTTTCCTAATAGTTTTCTATCATGGTGGTTATTTTTTTAATTTTTGTAATTTTCTCGTTTTCATAATTAACTAGTTTTGTAAAATTATATTTGTACCTTTCAATGTAACCCAAATATTCCTTCTTTTTATAGTCAGTATAACTTTATGTTTTTCCCTATCAATCCATACTATCTTTAGTATCATAGTTCAAAACTTTTAAAAGGTAAATCAGCATTTTAGAAAAATTAACTATTTTCATACTGTCGGACAAAAGTAGAGCAGCAAATTACGCAAATTAAGGTGTGGTCTACAAATTGTATACTTGCGAGCAAAAAACCGACTCACTCGATGAATTGTAGTTTATGCTTATAGGCCTGGATCCCGCGTACCAAAAAAAAGTTGACTAATAGCAAGCTGAAAATTTGTTAATAGCTTAACGGTGTCTAACGTGAAATTCACACTGGGATTGCAATACGGTTAAGATAGGAATACTTGAAAAAGTAAACGAATACAAATACTTGGGAACCCTTATCAATGAAACAGGTGACCAAAATCACGAGATAAAAAGATGTATTGAAATTGCCAGGTCTACTTTTATAAAAATGAAAAAATTATTTTGTAATCGTGATATTAGTATTCATCTACGAACTAGAATGTTAAAATGCTATGTATTCAGTACTTTGCTCTACGGTGTTGAGTCATGGACTCTTAAACAGAGAAATATTAAAAATCTTGAAAGCTTTGAGATGTGGTGCTACCGCCGTATACTAAGAATAAGTTGGGTGGATAAAATTACAAATGAAGAAGCAATACGCAGAATAAATAACGAGCCAGAAGTTCTACTGAATATAAAAAAGAGAAAACTTGAATACTTAGGCCACCTGATGAGGGGACAAAAGTACACATTCCTACAAAATATAATGCAAGGAAAAATCCAAGGACGAAGAAATCCAGGCCGTAGGAGAATGTCCTGGATGAGAAATTTGAGAGAGTGGTTTGGCTGTACCACTAACTTACTAACTTATTTCTAGAAAGTATGAAAAAGAGAAATGAAAAGAAACCCTCAAAACTGTGTTAACACCCAGATTTAATTAAATTGTAAATTTGATCCTATTTTTAAGAAATTTCTTTTTTAGTAATTTTGGTTTAGTATACAGTATACCCAACAATTTATGAAAGTTTTTTGAACATTACTTTTAGGCATTCTTGAGTTTTCGTTCATTGTTTACATATTTGTAAACAAGTAAATATTTGTTATTTGTCTGAATTAATCAATAAGATTTTTAATTTTTAATAACAGCTTTCGAACTCTGAGCTTGTCAAATGATATTTCTCCTAGGTATGATTTCATCTAACTTCTTCTACACTTGGTCAAACTATAACAGTTTTGTTTTTGGAAGAATTTTGATAACTTTTAATATACACGTTAACATTTCACTTCAATAGTAATAATAGAAATTTTTTGAAAATTTAACTTTAAAATTTAGTATTTTAACTTTAATTTCATTTAACCTATACATGGCTTTTTAGTCATTTTCAATTTTTAATTAATATTTATGAACATAGAGGTCGCATAAGATTGTAGTTCCTTCTTTATCATTTTAATAAATGACAGTCTTCCTCAGCTGATCTGCTGTTCACGTGGGCTCAAAATGGTTTGACTCAGCCATGTTGTCTTATTAATTAATAAAAGAATTTAGATGTGATTTTATTCACTTCTAAGGGTTATTATACCCTATATCTGTGGCTTTTGCCCAGTATACATGTTTTTTATTGTGTCGTTTAGCAATTGCTCTTCTATGAAGATTTTATAAGAGGACGTAAGTTTTTCACTTATTTTTTATATAAAAAAAATCTTATCTTAAATATGTCCTTTTAGGAAGCTCTGATGATGACACCTTATGTGTCGAAAGTACTTGGCTGATAATAAAATATTTTTTACACACTATCAAAAGTTTTTTGAAAACATACACCTGTTTGCCGTTTTGACCTATTTAGAAGTGTGTACAAGTCTTGTAGTCTTTTCCAATTCGAATAACTTTTGATTAAAAAATAAAACACAATTCTGCGTGCAGCATTTGAAAGTTCAAGTCAAATTATACCGGTTTTGATTATTTGCATTGCTAAAAATTAATTTTTTTTTATTGTTAAACAAAGCTATAAACAAACAGTGTTTGAGCGTATTGTCGCATGTCCGCACCGCGCCAAGAATTAAAACCGAACGGAACCGACCAGGTAGGACTTCCTTGGCGCGGTGCGGACATGCGACAAAACGCTCAAACACTGTTTGTTTATAGCTTTGTTTAACAATAAAAAAATTAATTTTTAGCAATGCAAATAATCAAAAGCGGTAGTATAATTTGACTTGAACTTTCAAATGCTGCAAGCAGAATTGCTATTTTATTTTTTAATCAAACGTTATTCCGGCTCAAACATTGCAATTTTTTAGATTTTTTTAACCGTATTTATCTCGAAAACTATGCATTTTACGAAAAAACTTGTAAGAACATTTTTTGCTTAGAATGACCCAAAAATACAAAAAAAATGTTTTTTTTTTTAATCGCTTCTGCCCGTAACATAGGGAGAGTGAGGGAGTAACAAGGCACCATCGCATCTTCCTGCAAGATTCAGTTTTTCATTGTTCAAGGTCTCAGGTAAAAGGAACTGAACATAGTTGCCGGTCCTCAGGTTTTGGGTCGGTAATCCAGCACCAGCGACAATAGCGGAGCTAAAAACTGCATTAGTCACAAGGGGGTCAAAATATAGTGAATAACCCTGTACATTCATTGGGGCCGACCGACTGGCTCTGTCCCGTCATACAGCTGACCGACTATAATAACTTTTATTTATATTCAATTTAGAATGTGTGTACTGATTTTCAGCCTTAGTAAATGGAATTAATTACCTTCGTAGGAAAGCAACTTTGATACCCTCTCAGTAACCCCTGTTCTACGTTTCGCTTGACCGACCGCAGTATATTTCTCTACACAATCACAGTAATCAACTGTGAAAAATTTAGCTTTAGTAAATTCAAAGAGATTTTTCAGCGCTGCCTCTCCGTCTATAATAAGGTCCTTAAGATCTCGCATGGAAAGTGTAATACAACGCAGAGGAGGAAATACTCAGTATTAATTTTGATTTTTTATGTTAATTTACTTTTATATTCATTACATAATGACTTTAATTCATAACATGTTTTCTCACATACAATATTATGTTATCTTTATTATGTTCTTTAGTTACTAACTTTATAAATATTGGTGCCATTGCAATAAAAATTACGTCTGCGCACAATATTTTATTTCTAATTTTACATTGTATGTGGATAGACACTTGCCAAACAGCATAGTCAAAAAATATAACTTATTTTTCTTTTAAGTCGAGTTTTTTGCTCGCAAGTGTAGATAATAATTTAGACTGTGCAGATTAGTTTAGTTTGAAGTTTAAGATTTATTAGTAGAATAGAATCCTTTTAAACAGAAAAATATTTAAAGACTAAATTTTCAATCTAATAGTACATAAAACAACACCAAAAATGTTGCTCTACATCCTACAAGATTGAAAACAATGGGAACCCTCTCTGGTTACACCTCCGAGGCTTCTACAATTTGCAAGCCATAACGGATGCTGAGACTAAGGAAGATGAGGGAATTTTACAGTTTATAATTCACGTCCCATCTGCTCAGCGCGGTAAAGTTCCAACGAGAATGGTTCCCTTCGTACTCCAATCAGAGTAAACATGTAAATCAAAAAATAAAAAAAAATCAAAAATGAATAACTATTTTCAATTTCGTTGCAACACGAAACTACAGCCGCGTCATATTCTAGTTCAATCAGAGAGTGCTGCATGCACCTCTACCGGTTTCGAAACTTATTAGTCTCTCATCAGGGGGCACATATGCTGCTCTCTCTGACCCAACCAGGACAAACCCCGACGTGCAGTCACGAATTGCAACGAACAAAATGGCAGGGATGCCCTAGCGGTAACTGCTAGCAAAAGACTAAGTTTTCAATCTAATAGTACATAAAACAACACCAAAAATGTTGCTCTACATCCTACCAGATTGAAAACAATGGGAACCCTCTCTGGTTACAAATTAATTGTCCGTTATGGCTTGCAAATTGTAGAAGCCTCGGAGGTGTAACCAGAGAGGGTTCCCATTGTTTTCAATCTGGTAGGATGTAGAGCACCCTTTTTGGTGTTTTTTTATGTACTATTAGATTGAAAACTTAGTCTTTTGCTAGCAGTTGCCGCTAGGGCATCTATGCCATTTCGTTCGTTGCAATTCGTGACTGCACGTCGGGGTTTGTCCTGGTTGGGTCAGATGTGCCTCCTGATGAGAGACCAATAAGTTTCGAAGCCGGTAGAGGTGCTTGCAGCACTCTCTGATTGAACTAGAATATGACGCGGCTGTAGTTTCGTGTTGCAACGAAATTTAAAATGGTTATTCATTTTTGATTTACATGTTTACTCTAAATGGAGTCGAAGGGAACTATTCTCGTTGGAACTTTACCGCGCTGAGCAGATGGGACGTGAATTATAAATTGTAAAATTTCCTCATCTTCCTTAGTCTCAGCATCCGTTATGGCTTGCAAATTGTAGAAGCTTCGGAGGTGTAACCAGAGAGGGTTCCCATTGTTTTCAATCTGGTAGGATGTATAGCAACATTTTTGGTGTTGTTTTATGTACTATTAGATTAAAAATTGAGTCTTTTGCTAGCAGTTGGCGCTAGGGCATCCCTGCCATTTCGTTTGTTGCAATTCGTGACTGCACGTCGGGGTTTGTCCTGGTTGGGTCAGAGAGAGCAGCATGTGTGCCTCCTGATGAGAGACTAATAAGTTTCGAAACCGGTAGAGGTGCTTGCAGCACTCTCTGATTGGACTAGAATATGTCGCGGCTGTAGTTTCGTGTTGCAACGAAATTGAAAATGGTTATTCATTTTTGAGAAAAATATCTGTTTTAGGTACATCTCATTCTATCGCATGGACTTCCACTCCTGCGGAAAACCCCCACGCAACAAAACACCGACCGTTTTGTTTAGATTTACACGAGAACACTTTTGGATCCTTGAAAGTATTTTTAGAGAAGTATACAGTCAGTTTTAAGTACACTGCGCCTCCGCAGCCGTTTAAAACGGCCGAAGAGCACCAACGGTTTGTCTTATTGACGTTAAAGCTTCTATGTACACATTTGAATTTGTGTATAAATGGAAATTTAAGTACTAGTGTTTTGAATACTCATGCCAAAGCTCTACGAGCTGTATTATTTAGGTAAGATCGCAGTTTCATTATGGATTTAAATTTATCTGTGTTTATAGACCAGGACGGATCTGTTTTGAGGTGGATGTGAGAGGTGACATCCACCTCAGGTCATTAATGTCCTGTCATTAAATGTCATTAAAATCCACCTAATAGATTTTGCATAATAAATTTTCAGTAGTAATTGCACAAGAGCTCTAAAATTATTGAATTTTTCCCGAGTGACACTTTGACAGTTTTAATTTTACGAGTAGAAGGCGAGTGAAATTATGTCAAAGTGTCACGAGGACAAAAATTATATATTAATTTTAGAGATCGAGTTCAATTTGTTGCGATTATTTCATGAATAAAACTGTTCAAAACCAAAATTTTATTGTAATTTATTTATGTAAGTACAAATTAGTACAACTAAACAAACAGTTGTTATAAATATTTGACGGTTGAAAGTCATCACTTTTATAATTTTTAAAGCATTAATTGTCATTAATGTCACTGAATGTATTTTTTTCATAGCAACGAAGGGCATCTGATGTAATATACTTGACGACGGGAAATTATCAAAAATTATCGGGTATAATATCACAAGAGAGTGAGAATAAATTGAAAATAATGCGACCGTTTTTCGAAAATTTTGTCTGGCAATAGCCACTCGAGCCCTGCAGGCTCTCGTGTATATTGCCCAATGACAACAAATTTGAGTAAAAATGAAGCATTATTTTCTTATTTATTCTTACTGTCGTGTGATATTCGTAAGATTATTTTTTAATACGTATATTATGGATATTTTCTTAAATGTGACAGTTGTCAAAAGTAGGAAACTGGTTGCCATTAAACAGAAACAATCTACTTAAAAAAAATTCTATCGGTAATTTTCTACAGTAGATAATTCTGCGTATAATTTTAATCTGATTGGACATAATTAAACACGTGATCAAATATCTTACTATACGATTGGAAGATAAAATCATTAAAAAATAATCAATTTAATTTTTATTTCTGTAGCTTTCTATTGGTCAGAATCTCCTATGAATGAAATAATCAATCTAATTTTTTTTAAAGTTCAAATTTGTAGACCATTTAGAAGTTAGTAAATTTTTTTACAAATAAACAGGCACTCTACCTATCTAATAATCTTTACAGAATTAAAATAGGATTATCTAAGCAGCCTCAGAAATGTTTTAAAGTTTAACAATTTTTTGGCTTATAAACAAATAGAATATCTCCGTTATTATTACTCGTATATTAAATTAAGTTACAAAACGGAACTAGAAAATACTCGGTACGACGCTTATTTTAACCGGCTGTATCTCAGGAGCTAGTTCTCAGAATACAACTTTTTTACTTTTAAAATGAGCGCCGTACCGAGTATTTTCTAGTTTCATTTTGTGAATTTAATTTAATATAATAGTAACGGAGATATTCTATTTGTTTATAAGTCAAAAATTTGTTTACAACTTTAAAACATTGCTGAGGCTGCTTAAAACATCCGATTTTAATTCTGTAAAGTTTATTAGATATGTAGAACGCCTGTTTATATGTAAAAAAATTGGCAAACTTCTAAATGGTCTACTTTTGGT
Organism: Diabrotica virgifera virgifera; assembly: GCF_917563875.1. Lineage (NCBI taxonomy): Eukaryota > Metazoa > Arthropoda > Insecta > Coleoptera > Chrysomelidae > Diabrotica > Diabrotica virgifera. The sequence continues at coordinate 175,528,337 of NC_065450.1, read as the reverse complement.
TCAGAAGGTTTTTAAAAAATTTGAACTTTAAAAAAAATTAGATTGAAAATTTATTATGCAAAATCTATTAGGTCGATTTTATTGAAATTTGGTGGAAGGTTTAAGTATGTTATAAGTATTCTCTAAGCAAATTACGAAGGTTCTAAGTGAAACCAAAGTGGTTGAAAAAAAAACAGGCTTATTTTGCCCCCTTATTTTGTATTTATTGCTATTTTGCAGAAAGGGTAATAATTTAAGACATTTTTAACCAGTGGTATATTATACAAAATTTAATTATCTTTATTTTATTTTGCTACAACTTTGTTCCAAAATGAATCGTTTTAAAGTTATAAGCAACGAAAACTTTGCGTTTATAAATTCGCAAAGTCTGTGTGTTATTGCGTCGCCGCTCCTGTAATACCTAGAGCCGATTTACCGATGGACTCCTATGTAGTTTTGTCTTCTGAATTCAAATCTGAAAACGGCATTTCGATATCTCTAATCATCTTCGAGATAACCGACCTCAAAGTCTAAAATGTGACGTCACAATCCTTTTATTTTCTTCCGACACACTAAACGTCATCTGAAATCGTTGTTATTAGTAAGTAGGCTAGTTTTAATCTGAATTTGTTAAGCAAAGCACAGGATATTTTTTGGTATTTACATTTAAGTTTGACACTTCGTGAATGTCAAACTAAATTTTAAATTAGCTATTAATAAAATATAAATGACATTTTATAGTGAATTTAATTATTGTATAAAATAAATAAGATGTTTAAAAATACAATTTGAGTATATTTTGAAAGCAATAATGTATTAACCTTTCCGGAACCGTGCCTTTCAGGCCGTGCGGGGTAACTATGGTACCCCATTAAAATACTTTAATAATTCATTTAAATTAGACATTATTGTTTGGAAAGTTCTATATTAAAGTAATAAAGCACTAAGTAACTGAAATATAATTCGATTTTATTATTAAAATATGTACATTTTCTTTTATTTTGACCTTTTATTAGAATTTTTGCTCTTATTCATTATTTTTATAGTCAGTGCATACAAATGTTTTACTATCTTCTCGACGCATGCTGCAAATGGGTTATCTGAATGTATTACATAATATTTTAGCCTTTCCATCCTGTGATCTCGCACAAGAGCTGCATTTTGGATTTTTATAATGTTGAATCCATATAGCGGTTTCTGAAACTGTGGTACTTCTGTTAGAAAGAAAGAAATAAATCTATAACAGTTTTTACAGTTTTGTTGAAAATTAGTGATATTGTATTTCTGGTTTAAAATATTTGGGAGTGCAAGTTCTTGTGCCAAGTTTTGTAAAAAAATCCTTCGTCTACTTCAGTCATTACCTTTCCAATCAGGAAACTTTTTAGTGAATATAATATAATATAGGCAGTGAGTGCATCCATATTAATAATTTCCATAAAAATTCTAAATTGCTATGTCCTACTCGATCAAACACATGTATATTCTCTGGTGATTTTATTTCCGGTGCCAACTGAAACTTTGATTTCAAGAGTTATATAAACAAAACTGCATCTGGGGTACCTAAAATACCCCGCAAGGTCACGGAAAGGTTAATAACAAAGGTTTGTACGAATATACGGCCTCCCCTTTAATGATAAATAGACTGTTTCATTTTTAGGCGAGCGGTAGCAACTCCTAAAATTACGTTATACCGACCACGAAAATCAACTTTAAGATGAATGACCAATTTTAGTGATTCTTTATATTTTCGATACCGCTGAATTTGAATATGAAGTTTATTTTTATCTTGACTCTAGAATCAATTTTAATTATTTTTCGACTTTACCTCGCTGTATCTTTGATCGCTGTAAATATTTCCTTTTGAAAATTTGACTGTGTCATCTTTGAATTATTTAAATAACAATGTGCTTTATTCAAACTGTTTAAACAAATTAAAAGAGGAGTTGTTAATTTTTAAACATTTTGTCGTCAGATTTCGTTAGTTTTATGTTTACTTAAAAAAGTTGATGGGAGGGCATTTAATGCCAAGCTTTCCACCTTTTTAAGAGTAGTGGATGGACATCCAAATACTCCAAAATATTTATTAAGGACCACTGGAGTATTGATAACACAATAAGATAATTGATAAGACAATTCCTTCGATAATTTGTTTAATAATTGTACTGTAATGAAATAAGGGCTGATTCTAACATTGATAACTTATCGCAATTCCGAATACATAGAGATTTATTTATAGAAACATTAACATAATATCTATAGTACTTCGGGGGTGTGAACACACAAAGGTTTTAGTGAAAACAATGTTAACGAATAACAAAGGACCGGTACATTTCAAACCACGTAAAGGACCCCGCACAAGCCTTATGGAAAATAGGTCCCAGTGGATTTCGTTCATAATTTGGAAAAATACTCTTTGAAGCATCCTGATAAAAAGTTCTCATGGGCACAACTCAATCGTATGAAGGATTTTCAAGATATAGAGGCCCAAACTCGGAAAATTATAAGATTTACGGGGTATTCCAATTCCGTGAGTTACTGCTTATTTGGCAACATGTTGAAGTTTGGATCAAGGAAAAGTACTAGTAGTCTAGGATTTTTTCCTGGCTATCCAATGGCGACCTTTACTTTGACCTTGACCTTCAACGGACGTCATCTTCTAGAGTTTCGAGGGTTTTAGGCATTCAATTGATATAAACAGATTACTCGTGGGTTTTTGGGATCGCAAAACACGAATATGCCATCAGAATTAACCTCCGGATGACGTGGTGGCCAGGTCCACTGCAAGGGACGTCATCTTATAGAGTCTAGAGTTTCGATGGTTTTCGGCATTTAATTGATGCAAATGAATTACTGGAGGGTTTTTTGAGGTCGCTAAACACGAATATGCCACCAGAACCGACTCCCGGAGCACCTGGTTTCCAAGGTCAATGAAAGGGGCTCCTGGAGTTTCGAGGGTCTTTGGTACTGCATTGATGCAAACGGATTACTCATAGGTTTTTGGAGTTGCTGAACACGAATACCCCATCAGAACAGACATCGGAGAACCTGGTGCCAAAGGCACGTCATGCTTTGGAGATTCGAGAGCTTTCGGTACTAAATTAATGCAAACTGATTACTCACAGGTTTTTGGGGCTGCTGAACGTGAATTCGATATCATATCCGATCCACGGAGCACCTGGTGCCTCTAAGGCAGGTCTTCTTCTGGAGTTTCGACAGGTTTCGGTATTAAATTGATGCAGATGGATATTACTCATTAGTTTTTGGAGCTGTTAAACACGAATACGCCATCAGAACAGACACCGGGGTACCTGGTGCCTAAGGCACGTCATCTTCTGCGGTTTCGAGAGTTTTCGGTACTAAATTGATGCAAGCGGATTACTCTTGTGTTTTTGGGGTTGCTGAACACGAATATGACTTAGATAAAAGACTGTGGAGTATCTAGTGGCCACGATGAATACCACTATCAAAATAGAATGTAGTAAATCGATATTAAAATAAATGAAGGAAAAACATTGTCAGATATAAATTGAGTTTATATTTTTTATAAATAATTAAAACAATTGAGTACTTAAATTACTCACTTAGTGAGTACACACACCAAAGCGTAATCCAAAAGAGCAACCCCAAAAACCTAAGAGTAATCCATTTGATTTCTCCGAAACTCCAGAAGATAACCTGTCTTAGACACCAGGTGCTCCTGTATCTGTGCTGATCGCGTATTCGTATTCAGCAACCCCAAAAACCTATAATTAATCCGTTTTCATTAATGTAGTACCAAAGACCCTCGAAACTCCAGGAGCCCCTTTCATTGACCTTGGAAATCAGGTGCTTCGGGAGTCAGTTCTGGTGGCATATTCGTGTATAGCGACCTCAAAAAAGCCTCCAGTAATTCATTTGCACCAATTAAATGCCGAAAACCATCGAAACTATAGAAGATGACGTCCCTTGCAGAGGCCCTGGCCACCACGTCATCCGGAGGGCAATTCTGATGGCATATTCGTGTTTAGCGATCCTTTTTGGCCCATGAGTAATCTGTTTATATCAATTGAATGCCTAAAACCCTCGAAACTCTAGAAGATGACGTCCGTTGAAGGTCAAGGTCAAAGTAAAGGTCGCCATTGGATAGCCAGGAAAAAATCCTAGACTACTAGTACTTTTCCTTGATCCAAACTTCTACATGTTTCCAAATAACCAGTAACTCACGGAATTGGAATACCCCGTAAATCTTATAATTTTCCGAGTTTGGGCCTCTATATCTTGAAAATCCTTCATACGATTGAGTTGTGCCCATGAGAACTTTTTATCAGCATGCTTCAAAGAGTATTTTCCCAAAGTATGAACGAAATCCACTGGGACCTATTTTCCATAAGGTTTGTGCGGGGTCCTTTGCACCAGAGGCGCGAAACAACACTCGTTGTCTTTACCTCAGAGAGGTCATCGTAAGACTGCTACAATTTCGGCGGAAAAAACTAGTCTTAACAACAAATTAAGGTTCACATTAGGGGAACGAAAACCAGTTGTTTTCGAAAGCAAATACATGCATTTACAATTCCTTATATAAGTTTTAAAATATAACAGTTGGACATATTTAAAATGAAATAAAATAAGTTGGTTTTACAACAAAAGTTGAGTGACAAACTTTTTAGTTTATAATTTTCACCAACACAGGAATAAAATATAATTCATGAAGAAGTTTTTTGGAAAATTTCAAGTCAAAGTATGCAATAAGAAAAAAGTTATGTGACTTTATAGACGAGTGGCACTCTTAAAATAACGCTTATTTCTTAAGATACTGACCACGGTGTGGTGAATGGCTAATTTTCGTCTAACATAGGGTTTTGATGGTGCTGAAAACGAAAATAAGGTTTATGTTAAATCATCATTTTCATTTATAACTCTTGCATTTTTAATTTGACGAAGAAAAGTTATTCTTCATAAAAATATCTTCATGGTCTAAGATTTATGATGCAGCAGCCATCACATATAAAATTTTATTAATTTTATACGAGGTATATAAAAAATATGAATTTTGAGTAAAGTATCTTTATAGTTCACAACATTTAAATTAGAATGATATAATTGCAAATTGAAACATAATTTTAATTCTAAATAACTTTTCGTAATAGTAATCTTCCATATTATGAATTTCTTCTCTTCTTCTTCTTCTTCTTCTTCTTCTTTTTGTATAGGCATGACTCTGTCTGTTTTTTCAATGTGCCTCTAGTAAGTTGTCGTTCCACCGTTTTCGTGGTCTTCCCACTGATCGTCTTCCTATTGGGGAACCGTCTCTCGCTGTCCTGACTACCCTATTTGTTGTCATTCGGCTTATGTGGTCATTCCATTCTACTCTTCTGTTTCTTACCCAGTTGTTAATGTTATCCACCTTGCATCTCCGTCGTATATCTGTACTTCTAGCTCTGTCCCATAGAGTCTTACCATCGATTTTTCGAAGGGTTTTCATGTCATTATTGGTCTGATGACTGTTTTGTAAATTCTGCCTTTTGTTTCTTTTCCGATATTTTTATTTCTCCATATTGTGTCATTCAGGCAACCTGCGGCTCTGTTTGCTCTATTCACTTGATCTTCCACTTCTGTTTCGAGTCTTCCGTAGCTAGATAGTGTGATGCCTAGGTATTTAAACTCCATCACTTGTTCTATTATCTGGCCTTCCAGCTCCAATTTACATCTTATTGGATCTGCTGTTATAACCATGCATTTTGTCTTTTTTGAGGAAATTAACATGTTAAATTTTCTGGCGATTATGTTGAATTGGTGCAGCATACGTTGTAAATCATCTTCACTTTGAGAGATTAGTATTGCATCGTCCGCATAGCAGATTATTTTAAGTTGTTTTTCTCCCATTTGGTATCCTTTTTTAGTTCTTACTTTTTTTATTATTTCGTCCATGATCAGGTTGAACAATAAAGGACTCAAGGAATCCCCCTGTCTTATCCCATTGCCGGCTTCAATTGGGTCAGTTAGTTCATCTTCCACTTTTACTTTTATTGTGTTGTTCTGGTAGATGTTTTCTATCGTTTTAATTATTCCTAGGGGTACCTCTCTCGAGTATAACCCCATATAGTGGATAACGTCCTTTAATGTGACCTTGCTAAATGCTTTCTTAAGGTCCACGAAACATAAATATGCAGGTTTGTTGTATTCCAACGATTTCTCTTGAACTTGCCTCATTATAAATATAGCGTCAGTGCATGACCTTCCCGACCTAAAACCTTGTTGTTCTTCTGCTAATGTTATAATTTCATTTAATTTGTTTGTTATCACTTTTAATTTGTTGTTAATTTTTTTAATGTTGTTAATTTTAATGTTGTGTTTAATAAGTTAATCCCTCTGTAATTCTCCGGGTCTGATTTGTCTCCTTTTTTGAAGAGAGGTATTAGGATGCTTGATCTCCATTCTTGTGGTATTCTGTTTTGTTCTATTATTTTTTGTATTAGTTTTAATAGTTGTTTAGTTAGATCTTGTCCTCTAGGTGTACTTTAGGAGTTCGTTCGATATTCTGTCCTCTCCTGGAGATTTTCTATTTTTTAATTTTCTTAATGCTTCCTTTACCTCTCCCTCCTCGATGTTTATTTCTTCGTTTGTCGTAACTTCAGGTGTTGGTGGTTCATTATCGTCGCCTTTAGCAAATAGAGATCGGAAGTAGTCTGCCCATGTTTCCTTCTGAATGTGTTTCGCTTTTATTAATTCGTTCATCTCCTTCCTTTGCTCTCTGATCATTCTCCATACTTCTTTTTGTGTTCCGTAGAAGTCGTGTTCCATCTGTTTTGAGAAACTCTGCCAGTGCTCCCTTTTTATTTGCCTCACTAAAATATTCGTTTCATTTCTGATTCGTTTGTAGTGGTTGTATGCCTGTTGTGTTTGTTTTGTTCTGTATTGTTTCTTTTCTTCACATTTTATCTTAACTTCCTCTCTAAACCACGGGGTTTTCTTCTTTAATATGTGAGTATTCGTTACTTTTATCTCTCCAAGTGATAATGTTGCAGCGTCGATTATGTTATCTTTGAGTTTTTGCCAGCTTTCATCGACGATATCGTTTTCTAATATTCCATTCTCAGTAATCTTCTCTGATATTCTTTTCCTGTATAAGTATTCCGTGGATTCCGTATGTAGTCCTTCGACTTTGATTTTTGTTTGTGTTGGTGCTGCCCTCTTAGGTATGAAATATTTCATAGTGATTCCTATTTTACATAATACTAGGCTATGGTCGCTACCTACATCTGCTGAATTGAGGCATCTTACGTCGATTATTTTTGATGGATGTATATCTCTGTTGGTTACAACATAATCTATCATAGATCTTTGTCCACGGGTGTTATTGAATGTATATTTGTGTTGGTCTTTGTGGTCAAAAAATGTGTTGTTTATTCTAAGTTCGTTATTTGTGCAGAAGTTTATCATCAGTTCTCCATTTTCGTTTTTAACATTTTCATTGTGTTTTTGCTTAATTCCGGGTATTACTTGGTTACCTATTCGAGCGTTAAAATCCCCAAGTATTATTATCTTCCCTCTAACTTGATCTACTACTTGTTGTAATTCGTCATAAAAGATTTCCCTTGTTGTTTGAGGCTTGTTATTTTCTGGGCCGTATACTCCGATGATGTTCAGGTCTTCCTTTTCCATTCTAATTTTTGCCGTGACAATTCTTTCTGATATATATTGACACTCTTTGATGTGATTTTGGTATTTTTGATGTATTAGTAATGCTACACCTTCTTTGGCCCTGTTTTCTTTTGCTACTCCACTGTAGATTAATATATATTCGCCTAATCTTGATTGTCCTTTTCCTTTCTTTTTTGTTTCCTGTAGAGCGCAAATATCTATTTGTTTCTCTTTTAATACTTGGGTGATTTCTTGATCCCTAGTGTTGAGTGATCTGATGTTCCATGTGGTAATTCTCATCAATGTTTTTCTTTTGTCCTTATTTCTCGCCATGGCCGTCTTCATATGATCAGTCCGGTTCCGAGGCTTCACATTGTTTCTTTGAGCAGTATTCGTTTTTCCGATTGGTAGGTTGCTAACCTTGTCGATCAACCCTCCACATTTTATCCGGGCTTGGGACCGGCTGTGGTAACCGCAGAGCTACTCGATCCACCCTGCAATTACCCAGGCAGTGTTATATTATGAATTCATATTATGAATTTAAATACGTAAATAAACAAAGTTTTCGTTATGATAATGCTCGAATTTTCAGCTTGTTTTATTAATGTTCCGGGCATATTTGAGAAGGAGCATAAGTCAAGTCAATTATAATTATTGAAGTTGTCACCTAACTTTATCAGCAAAAATCCGAATGCCACCTCTTACATCCAAAGATAGAGGTTTTTTCACAGAGATCCGCCCTGGTCTATTATACATTGTGTACACGAACGGGGGGTCAATCTTTTTGGGGCACCCTGTATATCCAATACTATGTTTTTTTTTTAATTTAAAATATGGCAACAAGAGGAAAATTGCGTGCGAGCCTTATTGTTTGACTTCGACCAGATATCTATATGTTTCTTGCTGTAGTATATTTATCTATATAAAAGTATGAAATTTCAGGTTAGTTGATATTGATGCACCTTCAGATATACACAACACTGCCAGAGAAGTCCTGAATATTGGGGCTCCTCTTCTTCTACCCCAGTTAAACGAGAGGGTAGAATTCCTGCACCTGCATTTATCTAGTGGCAATCAATTGACGCAAGGTCAACAGATGCTTCTAGGAATTATTTTAAGTAGTTTAGAAGATCCCATACATGTAGCTGCGTTATTAGGTTATAGTAGTACTCCGGAAAAAGTAGAAGACTTGAAATTAACTGGGATGCTTATGCACACTCTGCTAAAATCATTCACCAAAAATACGGTAAGTTAAAATACTTGATCTTTAATTCCATCAACTTATATCTTACGTGTGATACTGTTTAAATTATACCTCGCTTTGTAACCAGTTTAAAGTATATTTCACGAGCTTACGACTGTTTTGGATTATCGCTAGACACTGGACAGCCAATGGTCCAGCCTAAGGTACAACATAAGAAGTACGAAAGTAAGTTACTCTAGTAATGAAAATATGAAACAAGTGATTTCTAAATTAAATTTAAAAAAAATTTATGATCTTTTTTACAGTATTAAAAATAAGTTACAATTGAGTCCACGAGTCTTCACCCATGCGTCATCATTTAAAAAGCATACGAAATAAGTCGAAAATTTACTAAACGCAACAGCAAGTGACAGAAAGTGGGTATTATTCCGATCACGGGTTTAAAATTTGACGTTATCAAATAAATAGAATGTCTAATTTAAGTTTTGCTTTAAAATTTTGGTGCATAATTACAGCTACATTTGAATTAGCTTAATAAATCATTTTATTATTATTGATTAATAAATAAATAAACAATTTATAAAAAAATTCAATAACATATTTTCTTTTTGTTATTTTATTCACTTTGGCGGAACATTAAACACAAGCATCCCTTAACTGTGTCAACAATGAGGTAAGCTTTGTACATTGTCAAAATTTATCGTAAACTAACATAAACCTATCATGAAATTTCTAACTCCAATATAAAATTAGTTGTGAAAACAACTGTTTGTATACTATAGAAAACTTCAAAATGCAAAAATTCGACAAAATAACAGCAAAAAAAGTCAACAAACTGACAGCCACAAAAGTAAACAAACCAAAACGTCAGAAATTGTACTTAAAATATATGAAACCATCCCCATTCGTCTTTCTTTGTACCTATCTCGTTTCAATGCACTGAGCCTAGATCGTTCATAAAAATAACATGTGTTTTTACTTAATAACAGGCGGCAGCTGGTTTGCCATTAGTTTCATGCGTGGAAGAGAATGATGCTAGATAAAAAGTATGTGTTTTATCTCGCCAGGTATTAATGACGCACGGGTAAAGACTCGTGGACTCAACTGTATTTTTAGTAACTACTTTTGATGTAATTCATGTCCACTGCACATTTTACGCGGAAATGTTTGTTTGCCTAGCAGTTTTACCTTTTTTCCTCAACATGTTGACAGTTCCCTGTTGACAGGTTATGAATATGAATTAGATTTTTTAAACAAATTTTTAATATTTTAAACCTGCAAAATATTTTTACAACCAGATTAGTATTTACCTAGAATTTAATGTACTTTTAATCAGTAACCCCTGAGGGATTAACATAAGCGTAGATATTTATTGAAAAGAGTTTGTTTGTGCATTGTGCAAATCAAGTAATATTTAATTTGCACGCATATTTTACTGCTGAAAAAGGCAATCGAGGCCTTTTGCAACCAGTTCGATCCGTACGCGTGTGTGATGCATTGTGGATTAGTATGATAAAACCCAAGTCAGTTTTGAAAAACAGAAGAAGTGTAAATAGTGGAGTACAGTTCGCACAATATAAACTTATACCATACCTAAAACTAAAGATCTTCATGAGGGTTGTAAGTTTAAAATTCGAGACATTGTATATATAATACGTGAAAAGAAAGAACACGTTTCTGTAGGGACGGTGTTAAAAAAATTAAAAGACAGAAATACATTCGAAATTTATAGGATAAGTATCTGGGACTTTTCATAGCGATTGGGTTTAGGTTCAAAATCGAATGCACGTCGAGCACAGAAGGATCGAGTTTTTAAGAAACTATAATAATTTTAAAATACAACACGCTTCATTTGTTTCTTTAGACGAAACGTGGATTTTTGCTAAAGATGGAATCAAACTGATTTGATAAGACGAGATCATAAAATCCATAAGACACACCGATACTGAGGGAAAGAGACATTATATTGCAATGGGGGCGGAAAACATACTTTTATTGAAAGGACGGTTCTTGTGTTTTCGCCAAAATCAAAATCGGCTGATTATCACGATAACATGAATACGTAGAAATGGTTGAAAGAAAAATTGCTATCAAGTTTACATGAACCATCTGTTATAGTTTTGTATAATGCCCCATACGATTCGAAAATTTTAAATAAGAAACCAACAAATTCCTGGACAGTATATAAAATCAAAGGATGGTTAAGGAATGAAAATATTTTATTTCCTCAGTATTCTTTCAAGCTGGAATTATTACTGTTAGCCAAAAGGAATGGAAACCCCAAAATATTTATAGTAGACGGGATTATACTAGTCCAGGAACCGAAGCTTTTCACCTCGCAATTTTTACAGAATGGACCGATTTGCTTGAAAATTTGAGAATAAGCATTGGATAGTCCAAGGACCAAAATCTGTATGATGCCGAAAGGCGCTTTTTACCATGGGGGCGGTTGCCAGCCCATCTCCTGGGTGGAAATTTTTTGTTATATTTTGACCGCAAAAGTTGATAAAAACATTCATTCTAAGCAAAAAATGTTCTATACATTTTTTTGATAAAATTAATAGTTTTCGATTTATTCGCTATCGAAAGTGTTAGTTTTATATCGAGAAAATCAATGTTTTTCGATATACTCGATTTACGATTCACTCAATTTTTGCCGTAGAATTTTTTTTTTCAATCCAAGTTCTTGGGAATTAAATAACCTACAATTTCATACTTAAACATTTTTTCGTATTTCTGATGCTAATCTTTCTATTTTGAAGAAAATGGCATTTTTTACCAAACTACAAAAATTCGTTATTCGCTTTTAACTCCAGTTTTTTAAAAACTAATCATTCTAAGCCAGTCAAACTTCTAGAATCTATCAATAATACATAAATAAAGAAGAGTTAATAAGGCCAATGACTAAAAACACCGCTAACTTACAGTATTATGCTTCCAATTGGATTTCTCCTTTTGTTTTTTTTTCAAAAAAATATATTGATTTTTTAACCGTAACTTAGAAAGTTTGGTAAAAAAGAGTTTTGTAGGTTTTTACAAGATCTATAAGCCTATTAATATTAAATATTTTTTAAAATCCTCAGTCGCAAAAAGAGGTGATTTTTAAAGGGTTGGTAAAGGTGGTTTTTGCATGTTATTACAAGTTTTAATTGTCAATAGCTCACTCAATTTTTGCCGTAGGAAAAATTTTTGCCAACCAGGTTCTTGGGAATTAAATAAGCTACAATTTCATATTTAAACATTTTTTCTCTGATGCTAATCTTTCTATTCTGATGAAAGGCCATTTTTTTCCAAACTACAAAAATTTGCTATTCGCTTTTAACTCCATTTTTTTAAACTAATCATTTTAAGCCGGTCAAACTTCTAGAACCTATTAATAATACATACAGTCGGAAAAATGAAAGAATACCCATGAACGATCACATCAATCACTTATTTTGTATTTGCTGTCATTTTCTATAAATGACAAATGTTTGTTATAGAAGAAGACAGCAAATACAAAGTAAGTGATTGATGTGATCGTTCATGGGTATTCTTTCATTTTTCCGACTGTAACTCGACACCTTACGGTATAAGAGGATCATCGATTACGTATGTATGTATGTATGTAATAATACATAAATAAAGAAGACTAAATAAGGTCAATGACTAATTTTAATTAGGGTGGTAATTAGGAGGTTGCTTCCGATCGTTTTTTCGTTGAAAAAAATAGAGACTGACATTCTTTTCATTATAAGTCACTTAATTTTTGAGCTAGAGACTTTTTTTTATTTCTGGAGATATATATTTTTAAATACTTTAAATTAGTTTGAACAAGTTATCCTCGAAAAATGCATAGTTTTCCCGTCTTTTGACATTGAAACTACAATATTTAGCATTTAACGAAGAAGAGCTAACATATAATAAAGTATAGCTCGATTACTATTGGTCTTAAAGAAAATTAAAAAAAAACGGTTTTGTTTATTTTTTCAAAAGGTACATTTTGTTTAAGTAAAGTTGTGTTGATTAAACGAAAACTTTTGGAGTTATTAGCAGAAAACTTATTAATAACATTGATTTTTTCGATATAAAACAAACACTTTCGATAGCGAATAAATCGAAAACTATTGATTTTATCAAAAAAATGTAGAGAATGTATTTTGCTTAGAATGAATGTTTTTACCAACTTTTGCGGTCAAAATATAATAAAAAATTTGCACCCCGAGATGGATTTTTGATTTTGATCCTTGGACTATCCACTACTTATTCTCAAATTTTCAAGCAAATTGATCCATTCTGTAAAAATTGCGAGGTTTTGTCCTATTTTAAGCTTCATTACTTGGACTATACATAGTTTTGGACATAATGTGTTAAGACTGCCTCCTTAGCATTGTGAATTCAATCCCATTAAACATATTTGGGGAATATATACAAAACTTATTACAATAACTATATTGAACGTAACGGTTACAGTGAAGATTTCTACATATTATCATGCACTCATCGTTTCCAGCACGTAGCGGTTAGTTTCCGAAAAATATTGATTTTAATGGTTTTAAATATGAACAATTCATACTGTCCGGAGCGTATAGTATCAGACACCTCTTTGTAAAATCAGGTTTTTCGGAGACTACGCTACGTGCCGGAGACGATGAGTGCATGATAATGTAGAAACCTTGACACAGCAGTTTTGGAAACATGCTAATATGCATTGAGTACTGCTACTACTACAATTTGGGAAAAAAGTGTGCGGAAATTTGAAAAGTTAGAAGAATGTTGGATGCTTGAAAATCATATAGAAGCAAATAATCCAGAACCCAGTCAAAGAATACATATCTCCCAAGAACCGACACAAACGGATTATCTATGAACTAAATTTTTATGCGCATGTGCCAGATCGGCCATTTCTCAATTTGTATGAATAGCAAATAATTTTGGTGACATTTGTCTTGTACAGGATCGGCGTTTGTTGTCACAGTTGTTTGTTTGGCTTGGCTTGGCGTTAGTATAGTATTTTTACTACAAAAACGTTATTACGTAGGTCAAAATTTTTGACGTAAGAGAACTGTCAAAACATTAGAATGTGACTTTTCATTATTGCCATGTTTATTATAAACACGGCAATAATGAAAAGTCACATTCTAATGTTTTGACAGTTATCTTACGTCAAAAATTTTAACCTACGTAATAACGTTTTTGTAGTAAAAATACTATATATTGTTTTTGTATCAGTTTGTAGCTCATAGTATTTTGTATAGACTTATTTTCTATATATATATTCTTATACAGTGCTAGTCAAAAGTCCGTACCCCCCCTCGTAACTTTTGAACGGTTATACTTATAATAGTGAAATTTGGAGGAAGGAAATGAACTGACGTATGCTTCTTAACTAGTCATGACAGGTGACGTAAAAGTGACAGATGACTTTACAGCGCCACTGTGACAGATAATTTTAAATGGTACCCTATGGTAAGCGATACCTCGTTTGATAGGTATTGAAAATACCCATTCAGCTATACTAATTTTGTTTGAGTTTAAACTCATTTGTATGAATAAATGAAATAATATAAAATTGTAGTTTCGCATTTAATTAATAAAAATTCAAACCTCCGCCTATGGTTACTTGTCAAAAAGGTTGACGTTGACGTAAAAACTACTAGAGAGCTGAAAAATGTCAACTTTTTTGACAAAATAACCATGGGCGGACATTTGAATTTTTAATAATTAAATGCGAAACTACAAAGTTATATTTATTTCATTTATTCACCAAAATCAAAATCAAATTAAACCCAAAAAAAGTAGTATGACTGAATAGGTATTATCAATACCTTTCAAATGAGGTGTCACTTGCCATAAAGTCCCATTTAAAATGATCTGTCACAGTGGCGCTGTAAAGTCATCTGTCACTATTACGTCACCTGTCATGACTAGTTAAGAAGCGTACGTCCGTTTATTTCCTCCCTCCAAATTTCACTATTATATGTATAACCGTTCAAAAGATACGAGGGGGGGTACGGACTTTTGACTAGCACTGTATAGCCTACAACTATTAATTGTTATTTTCCAACATTTATACAATTTAATTCTTTTTGAGATATCTTGATTATGTGAATTAATTATTTTAAGCTTTTTCATGAACTATAAACTATCGTATAAAAAATTAATTTTGTATTTATTGGGATTTCACAAAGAATTTGAATCTAAAATATCATACAAATTCTCTAACTTTTCTTTGACCTCTACTGTACCAAATGCATCTGCAGGAAGAGCACAAAGTCATATTTTATATGTGTTCATTCCACAAGCCACGTGCTGTGTTTAAAAAGTTGAGGATCCAATACTCACAAAAACTTCCATAAAGTACTTTTATCAGCAAACCTAAATTAAATTTAATAAACTATGTTTCATTAAATTGTTTCTGTAGTTTGTATAAAACAATAACTTAGGTCAAATATATAAAACAATTTATGACTGACTACTTGAAATTCAGGATTTTCAGGAGTAACATTATATAATTTAACTAATTCAAAAAGTTTGATCCAATATCACTTGAAATTGTTTCAACATTCAAGTTAATGCTTGATCATTGACAATACACTCTTCATAATAGGTTTACATTCTCTTGATTATACTTGCGTTCCAACAAAAAAAGCTAAAGGCTGCTTTCATATGGAATATAAAAGCTTCTGACCATAATGATCAAAACGTTTCCATATATATATATATATATTAATTAATATATTAATTTAAAAAATCACTTTTTCTCTTTTCTTCATTGCTTATTAGTTTTTATTGTATACTATATATATTTTTTCAGTTATTACATCTTTATATTTATAGAAATAAAATAGTACAATACTTATTGGTTTTTTATTTATTTACCCCGATATTCGACTTTAAAGAATGTACTGGCTGGTTTTGGCTGGAATGTACGGAATGTTTTGGCTGGTTTCCAAGACAATAAAAATTGAAAATATTGACATTCGATTTTAACATACAGTTTCTTGTTGTTGATCACGAACATTTGTCATCCAAAAAGAATTGGATTCCGTGACGGTTACAACGGCTGTTATTTTTCGATTATTTTACGAAATAACGAATATAATGAATTAGGAAATACCTCGACAAACAAGTAATTGGTCCTAGGTTTTCACCCAAAGTAATCGAAAGTAGAACTGGAAGTCGATATTGGAACTCTTCGTGTAACTTTGCTTCGATTGATCTACGATTTTACTAATTTTGTCATCTTGTTTTACATTCATATCATATTTTGAGTGACTTTAAAGCAATACCTACGGTTGTAACTCTAAAACCGAAGTCCGGTGTCAAATTTCTCATCTTTAATACCATCCATGGGTTATAAGCTTTCATTCGCCACCTCATTTGTCATTCTATCTGTATTAGTAACTGAGGAGTTGTATTCGCGGTCGGACGGACAGACAGTCATGAAACCAGAAGTATATATTTGTTCTCGTCTTGCGAATGCGCGTCGAATAATATATCACTTGTGCTATTGCGGTGACTTTAAAAGAGTACTTCCGGTCGCATTTCTAAAACCGGAAGTCCTAGGTCAAATTTCCCACCTTTAGTACCATCCATGTATTATGAGCTTTCATTCGACACCTCATTTGTGATTCTACCTGGTATAGTGACGGAGGAGTTACATCTCCGGTCGGACGGACAGACAGTCTAGGTCAAATGTCTCACCTTGAGTACCATCCATGGATTATAAGCTTTCATTTGACACCTCATTTGTTATTCTACCTGGTATAGTGACTGAAGGAGTTATGTTCGCGGTCGGACGGACAGACAGCCTATTAGGTCACACCAAGTCGTTCAAATTCTCACCAACTTGTTCACACTTTTTCAAAATTGGTGAAAACAACAAATTATATTTTGTATCGTTGTATCAATATAAGCCAAAAAGAATAATTAGTGAATGTCACGCCACTATAATATATTTTATTATTGGTCTTTCAATGCTAAAATCAGGATAAAAAAGGTATTTTATCCATGGTTTTAATCAACATAATTCTCACCATTACTTTGTGTTGTATTTGCAACCTTTTGTAAATCAAAAATAATTCCACCATATTAAGAATGTCAACAAAAGCCGGCCCTGCATGCAACCTTTCTCTCAGTGCAACTAAAATTTTATTGATACACGCCAGAAATGTGCGAGACGTTTCTCAGTGTACTCGCGTGTACACTTGCCAACTCGATACTAAAATTAAGTACATGCTAACAACAAAAGAATCGCCGTCCGTGTCGGTTCTTGTGAGAGATATGTATTCTTTGACCCAGTGATTATTTAAAATCCAAATGAAGATACCAACGACAGTAATTATGATTATGGATCTAATTCGTGAAACGGTAAAATATTTCTCATGTAATATGTTTGACTTAGACTTGAGAGTTGGACTGGCAAGATGTTATATTTTCTCGACTCTGCTTTACTGGATAGAAGCATGGACACTTAACGCGTCGACTGCTAAAAAGTTGGAAGCATTTGAACTGTGGGTGTATAGAAGACTCCTGAAGATATCATGGACCGACCATGTAACAAACAACGAAGTTATGAGAAGAGGCAACAAAAGAATGGAAATATTGGAAACCATCAAGATACGAAATCTACAATACCTGGGGCATGTTATACGTAATGAGAGATGCAACATACTTCAATTAATTATACAGGGGAAAATCCAGGGCAAGAAAAGGAAGGAGAAGAATCTCATAGTTGCGTAACTTGAGGGAATGGTACGGATGCACGCACATCAATCGAACTATTCAGAGCAGCAGCATCTAAGATCAGAATAGACATGATGATTGCCAACCTCCATCGCGGAGATGGCACGTAAAGAATAATCTGTTTTAATTTTCTCATTAAATTTTTTAGAGGGTTTTTGTTATTATTGTTTTATCAGTAAATACTTACCACTAAACAATAGAATTTGTAATTTTCTTCTATTTTTGCACTAATAATTGTATATTTCTCTAAATGAATATCAAATCCATTATAAGTTAAAACCGTAATTTTGCTTATCTTCGACAGTGTTTCAAATATTGGAAGAATTTGCTATTAACTTTCTTAGCATAGCGGACCGCTCTAGTAAAATCTTTCATCCCTAATCTAAAATAGTCGAAAATTCGTGAAATGTACTATAAAACATTTATAGTACTAAAATTATTACAATTTCAAGTTTAAATTCATCTACGGAATATTATTTATATTTTTTTTATTTAAATTTAAGGCGCATCAAACATCGGAATGTTATCTTATCTGCAAAGTTGTAATAAATAATAGTCGTAGAAGCAAAATCATTTTTACCCATAATGCTAAAGTTAACACATTGCGTGCCACGCTTTAATCGGGATAATAGTCTCAGGGGCCACTGATATCCACGGAATACAGTATACACATACATACTTGTATATCAAAAATGAGCGACGTGGCCCCCGGTAAAATATCTGTATCTCTCATATATGAGGGACGCGGCACGCAATGTGTTACAACTGAACTATCTCCAATGCGGAGCTGTATGCAATCCTTGAAGCTTTAAAATACATTAACAAATCGAACCAGAGAAATTACACAATGAACGAAATGAATGAAATTGAAATTGAACACAATGAATGAGATTACACAATGAACGCCCTTTGTGACATTTAAAACATATATTCCAACAACCCTATTCATAAAGACATTCATAAAGAACTTCAACATGCTGCAAAAGAGAACAAACACGTGGTATTAATCTGGGTTCCATCTCATATTGGAGTACAGTGTAACGAGTTTGTGAACCGCCTAGCTCACGAAGCAGCAACAAGTTCATCTAAATAAAATAGTGCCAACTGATGTTAAATTGTGTTTTAAAAACGTAGTTAGTTGTGCGTGGCAAAACAAATGGTCGCATCATTCCGAAAAAACTAAAACAAATTAAAGGCAATGCTTTACAAAAACAGGCCTTTTCGTTACCTAAGAAAAAACAAGTTATCTTCACTCGACTCCGACTTGGTCACACCCGTCATACACATTTCTACAGAATAACTAGAGATAATCCTCCATACTGCAACCAGTGTCAAACGAATGTAACAATAAAACATATCTTAACCGATTGTCAAATACAGTAGAACCCCGCAAATCCGAACCAACGGAAAGTGAAAAAAAAATTTAAAAATTCAAAATAAAAATTTAAAAACATGTTTATTATGTGAGAAAATAATTACGTAAGATGCTAGCTACAGTATTAAACACTGCAACACTAATGGGTGAATAAAAGCGTCGAAGACTAAACACAATCAATAAAGGAATGTGCATAATACACATTTCCCATGGTATACTATGATCGAAAACATTGAAAAAGATAAGAAACATGAGGAACATAGTGTAATCAATATCCAGATTACAAATTAAATGAATCATTTACATGACCGAATTCCCATGTCCCGTGACGAAACAAAACTACTGGCGTTAGCGATTTAATATTTCAGTAATCTAAATATTTTTCAGCTTTAGAATATTGGAGGCATAAACGTGCGGATAACGTTTCATAAAGGGATCGGTGGCAGTCCAAATCTTTTAAAAATCATCTTCGTTAGCTTCTTAGGCTAACTTTCGGATAATCCGAACAGGCTGTCCCCCCAATTAGTTCGGATTTGCGGGGTTCTACTGTATACCAGCAAATAAACTCAACCAAATACTATAGACTGTAATACATACAACTATTGATATTTCCCATTAATTTTGAGGAAGCAAAAAAATAGCGCAATCTAGCGGTATGAGTAGGATAACCAGAGCAATCTAACCTTACATTTATAAAATTGCTTTATTATTGTTTTTGTATAAGTGTTTGAACTATTTTTATTTTAATTTAATTTAGCAAAATTAGCTCGTTATTCAAAAATTAAATTTGAATGTTTACGTCAAATTTTACGTTGTCAAAACGTAGTTCAACTCAAGCCGACAGTGGCGCTAGTGGCAACATGCTTCCAGATTTCTGTGGGAGTTGGATGTATTACAGTCAATAGTATTTGACTCAACCTTGCCAGGGACATATCTGAGCTTCTTAGAGACAATAAAAATATCAACAATTTCATAAAGTTTTTAATGGATATAGGCATAAAAGACATTTACTTTGTATCACAAATTGTTCAGGTATCCTTTTTGATAGTACATATGTATTTACTTAATATTGTAATCTCTGTTTATTTTTAATATGTATTTTTCTATTGTTGTCGTTTATATCCCTAGTAGTTCGGACGAAATTAAATAAAAATAAATAAAAAAAAATAATTTTTTTAGGAGGAAACTCTGCAGAGCATTTTGAACTATATGTCCATTACTACCAAATTAAAATGGCAAAGCCCCGGAAATTCGAAAATCTACAATCTCCAACGACTTCTTTCCTCCCTTCAAGACCACATGCTAGCTCACTACACAACTTCATTGAAACATAAGTTCACCTTCCAAGAAAACGACCTGTTTCTAAGTCACGTATCTCACGTGTTCCAATTTGCCATAAAAATACTGAAGAGGGCCGCTAATATACTTATAATGTATCCGTCTAGTTTAGAATTGCTGTACAATGTTCTGTTAGAATCGGCTACTGGAGCTATGCTGTTTAAAATATTGAATTCTCTTCTACTCATACCAGCAGCGTATATCAAAAACATGTATCCGCTTTTGTTGGAATTAATGGATCCCATAGATAAATTCAATCAATTGCTGCCAAGAGAATTGCTGAGGGGAGAGAAAAATTCTTCCAGTAAGTATTAATTTTTTTTAATGAAAATTAATGATAAACGGATATAAAAATCATTAACAGTAGTAAACAGTAGCGCGTCATCAATATTTTTGTTTTTCGAAAGTTATGCGAACTTTCAACAGTGGGACAACAGTGTGTCGGCAATACGACAGTGACAGTGACATCATACTATCAAAAACAATAATTATTATACTCATAGGCACGCTAAATGTTGCCAAGTCAGTCACATTGGATTTCTTGTTATAGAAAATCGATTTTTAGTAGTTCCAATGTGACACAAAATCTAGGCATGGGATAAAAAAGTTTATTTGAAGAAAGTGTATTTTTTTGTTCTTCTTAATGGCGGTACAGGCTCCTTTTGGCAATCGTATGAAATATCGTATTGTAACCTAGAAGTCAAACAATTAGGAATGCACGTCATAGATTTAATGACATCATAACCTACCAGTACAAACTTGACGACAAACAAATTGAACAAATTTTTCCTCATATATTAGTTTTTTTGCTACCGTTAAGTTTAGCAGGAAAGCGCTGTTGCCAAATAAAAAACGTATGTATTTTTGCCAAAACAGCTACCGGCTACACTGTTTCTCTTTGTCTTTAAGAGTGTGAAACAAAGATAATTATCTGTAATATAAGGGTCAAAGTCATGTTGTAATATATAAGGTTATGTAAAATTTTTATTTGTATATTTTTTTTCTTCTTCTTGTGTGGCGTTTTGGGAGATGTATCAATTTAGCCAGCAACATTTCTTAAAATTAACGCCTAACTAAACCTACCATACAACAAAACTACATATTACGAACCTAATCGACCAATCAAGGATAGGGAAGGGAAAGGTTTAAAAAATAAACTGTCCTTAAAATATAAACTAAATAAATAAAGTATAATTTGAAAACAATAATTTGACATTATATTTAACCTCCAATATTATGACAGACGTCAGTTACCATTTACAATCTCTCCAAGTATAATAATGACGTCACATAAACTCGTCACTAATTCTACCCAATGAAATGCCCGCTGTAATAGGAATGCCATGTCAGGCACGTCAAAAAAATCTGATGATTCCCTATATATTTTTTCAAATTTAGAATATGGCACAATTACATGCATTCCTTATTGTTTGACTTTTCCTTTATATTTGAAAGAGGAGAGACACTGTAAGTAGAAATGTAAACTATTGGTTTTGAATGGAAATTTTGAAATGTAGGGTAGAAAATGAGGTTATTAGAAAAATTGTATTAATATCCCAGTAAATGAACGTGAAATACGGCGATACCGTGTAATTTTCAGGGTTAACTCAGAATTGCATGAAAATTTGGATTTAGATTCTACTACAACCTTACCCTTCCACTTCAAAGTTGGACTTGTGCCCTTGGTTGCTTTTACAAGGGGGGGAGTGAAAACATCCCCATATCCGGGGTGAAACATACGTTTAAAATAAGTCCGGAAATGGATAAAGTGACTAATTCTCAGCAACTTTTGTTATAAAGAGTTTAATCACTTTCAATACTTTTCTAGTTATTGACGAGTGAATATGTTTATTTTTCAACAAAAAAAAACGTGTTCAGGCTGTTTTTCACAAATAACTCAAAATATAGGTATTTTATCGAAAAAAATATTCCTAGCAAAATGTAGCATATAAAAAAAACGAAAAAAATGGTGTATTTATGGGGTTTCTAGAACCAATAAAAGCAAAATTGTAGCTCATGAAAAATACGTTCTTATTCGTCAAATTCCAAATCTACTATTTTAACGTGAAATAACCAAAAGATGAAACACTTTTCGGGTAAGATCCATTAAAACTTTTTTAAAGTGTTTAAATAAAGTTTTATTTTTATATTTTACAAAAGTTTCTAGCATCAAAACTAAGCGAATTACGTTCAAAATAAAGTTGGCCACTTTTTTTTGTAAAAAAACTCGTAAAAATCGCCCCCTATTTAGCACCCCAAAATTAAATTAATCGTTATCGTTTTACAAACAATTTACTTTTGGTATGTATTTTTTATATGATATGTAAGTTTCACCGGTTCAAAGTGTTTATTTTTGAAAGGGTTGTAGTTGAAAGGGCTTGAACGAGTCATTAATCACGAGGGTATTCAAAGTTTGTACAGCCATATCTTAACTAATTTTTTTCTTACAGAAAAACAAAATAAAACTAAAATATTTATAAAAGCAAAAACTACAAATTTTTACTCTTTGAGATTTTTAAAATATCACAATACTTTTTAAGTTATTTTGAAAAAAAGGCATTTTGCAAAAATTTTAGAAAAATTGTTTTTACTATAAAACCAAATTTTTTCAAAAATAGCACTTCGAACCGGTCAAACATACAGAGTATATAAACAATACCTATTATACAGTTGAGTCCAGGGGTCTTTACCCGTGCGTCATCATTTAAAGCATACGAAATAAGTCGGCAATTTATTCCACGCAACAGCAAGTGACAGAAAGTGGCCACTGTTCCGATCACAGGTTATATTAAAAAATTTGACGTTATCAAATAAATAGAATGTCAAATGTAAGTTTTGCTTTAAAATTTTGGTGCAGAATTACAGCTACATTTGAAGTAGTTTAACAAATTATTTAATATCATTAGTGATTAATTAACAATTTATAACAAAAATATGATAAAATATTTTCTTATCATTTTATTCACTTTGGCGAAAACTTCCAACCATTCCTTAACTGTGTGAATGAGGTTAGCTTTCTATGTTGTAAAAATTAGTGGGAAAATAAAATGCACCTTACCATAAAATTTCAAACTCCAATATAAAATCAGTTGTGAAAACAACTATTTGTGTAATATACAAAAATTTAAAATGCAAAAATTCTTAAAACAGCAAAAAATTCAACAGACTGACAGCCACAAAAGTAAACAAACCAGAAACGTCACAAATTATAGTTAAAATCCTGAAAACATCCCCAACCGTCTTTTTTGTACCTATCTCTTTTCGATGTACTGAATCTAGAGCGTTTATTAAAATAAAATAACATAATAAGTTCAACTTTGAAGTTGAGGGTAAGTAGAACCTAACTCCAAATTTTCATGCAATTCGAAGTTGACCCTGAAAATTACACTCCAAAACTTTCATTTACTGGGCTGTAATGGTTACATAGATCTACCAAGGTATATCAGTTGGAAATATATAAGCTTTCATCAAGCAGACTTTTTAAAATTCATTTTACAAGGTATTCGTGGTTAAGATCTTAATGAGCTCGATAAAAGATAACTGAAGTCCACTACTTCAGTACATAAAGAGAAAACATTGCCTGAAGAATGTTTATTTTTATTTACTATAGACAGAACAATGACATTGCCTATCTAAGCATGCACATACGAAACATTTTTGAAGTCACCAGTTGCCAAGAACAAGGCTTTTTCTGTGTTTTCACAACTTGAAAATTGTCTTTTGTGGTAATCACTAACCCACCATTATTTTGTAAATGTAATAACTAGCTAAATTTCCCTTTATAAGCATAGGAATGATGGCATTATGGTTTAAATAAACATTGAATATAATATAAACACTTCAGTTTGGGAACAATTTCCCCAATAATAAATACACGTATACAGGGTGAGTCACCACTAACGGGACGGAAGATTACAGCGAAATGGTAAAAGATTGGTAAAAAATTAATAGGTTGTAAGTTGATAAAAGCTACATTCTAAAATTATTTTGAAATATACAGGGTGTCCCAATAAATGCCGACGTATCAAAGTTGTATTTTTTCTTATGGAATACTTTGTATTTTATTGCATTTTTTAATTTTCCGCAAAAAATAAGTTATAGTTTTATAAGGCTATACCTATGTACAGAGTGTTCTGAGTTATGTTGACTTTTCTTAGAATTTCAAGTTTTAAAGGAAGGCTTATTCTCAAGTTATTTAAGAAATTATAAAAAATTACTTTTAAATTTAAATAGCGGGATACTGGTTGAATGCACTCCATGATTGATTATTGCGCATTTATTTACAGAGTGTTCAAAATTTACAATTTCATTATTGGATTATTCAATATGTCATTATGCTTATTTTAAATGGAACACCATGTATATTAATAAATAATTATACTAAACAGATTTACCTCTTTCGAATGGTGTATGGATGTCCGATACCTAGGTCTCATAGTTTTTGCGTAATTTGCAATTATTTAAATTCTTAATCTGTAAATCGATTTTAAAACAAAAGATGTAGGTAGTTAATTAATGTTATTGTATGACATTGTCATTTTAGGACAGTACGGTGTGGTAACTATCAATAATATAAACATCCGTGTATGAATGGGGTTATGTTAAAAATATTGTATATGCTACTTTTGCTACAACTACAGATGATATGAAATTAAGAATTTCGAACGCTTTTGCGTCTGTAACACCACCTATGTTAAATAATGTAAGCAAATCATTTGAAGATAAAATCACTTGTGTATTGCGCAAGAAAGCAAACATTTTGACCATCTATTACATAACTGATAATTTTATACTTATAGTAAGTTGTGGTTCATTTTGTATTATTTATGTATTTGTTTTAATAAAATTCTTTGTTTCGTTATGTATTTAATTATTTTCAATAACGAAAAAATTTATTTTACAAATCTGCATCTAAAAGTATACATTTTTATTTATAACTACACTCGTTTATACCAACTATGCCAAGATGATGGGTTTAAAAATCGAGAGTGACTCTAAAATAAATATTTTTAAAATCGATTTACCTTTTAAGAAAATTGTAAATTAAGCAAAAACTATGACTCCTAATTAGTTATAAAACATCCATATACCATTCGAAAGAGTAACCTGTGTTTAGTATAATAATTTATTAATATACGTCATACGGTGTTCTATTTAAAATAAGCATCATATATGTAACACATTGAATAATCCAATAATGAAATTGTAAATTTTGAACACCCTGTAAATAAATGGATAATATTCAATCGTGGAATACATTAATTAAGATAATTACCAGACCACACCGTACTGTCATAAAATGACAATGCGATACAATGGCATTAATTAACTACCTCTTTTGTTTTAAAATCGATTTACAGAATAAGAATTTAAATAATTGTAAATTACACAAAAACTATGAGACCTATGTATAGGACATCCATATACCATTCGAAAGAGGTAAATTTGTTTAGTATAATTATTTGCTAATATACATGGTGTTCCATTTAAAATAAGCATCATATGACACATTGAATAATCCAATAATGAAACTGTAAATTTTGAACACCCCGTAAATAAATGTGTAATAATCAATCATGGAATACATTCAAACAATATCCAACTATTTAGATGTAAAAGTATTTTTTTTATAATTTCTTAAATAACTTGAGAATAAGCCTTTTTTTAAAACTCTACATTTTGAGAAAAGTCAACATAACTTAGAACACTCTGTACATAAGAATAGGGAAGCCTTATGAAAATATATCTTATTTTTTGCGGACAATTAAAAAATGCAATAAAATATAGGGTGTTCCATAAGAAAAAATATAACTTTGATACGCCGCCATTTATTGGGACACCCTGTATATTTCAAAATAATTTTAGAATGTAGTTTTGATCAAATTACAAACTATTATTTAAAATTTTTTTCAAATCTTTTACCATTTCGCCGTAATCTTCCGTCCCGTTAGTGGTGACTCACCCTATATAATAAAGGATACAATCCTTTAGTTTAGATTTCTTATCTCCTACCATAGAAATAAAAACTTCCTCATTATACAGGGTGTCCCGAAAAGATTGGTCATAAATTATACCACACATTCTAGGGTCAAAAATAGGTTGATTGAACCTCACTTACCTATATACAATAGTGCACACAAAAAAAGTTACAGCCCTTTGAAGTTACAAAATGAAAATCGATTTTTTTTTCATATATCGAAAACTCTCAGAGATTTTTTATTGAAAATTGACATGTGGCATTTATTAATAAAAAAATTAAGTAAAATTTGTGCACCCCATACAAATTTTATGGGGGTTTTGTTCCCTTAAACCCCCCCAAACTTTTGTGTACGTTCCAATTAAATTATTATTGTAGCACTATTAGTTAAAACACATTATTTTTAAAACTTTTTTGCCTCTTAGTACTTTTTCGATAAGCCAGTGTTTATCGAGATAGTTTGAATATTTGTCGAATCCACCACATATTTGTATATGGTTAAGTACGGTTATAGAGACCTGTTAATAATCTGAAAATTTATTTATAATTTACATTTTTAGGTATATTTTGAAAAAGAAGCTACATCTCGATAAAAGGTGACTTATGAACAAAAGACTAAGAGACAAAAGTTTTAAAAACACTGTGTTTAACTAATGGTACCACAATAATAGTTTAATTGGAACGTACACAAACATTAGGGGGGTTTAAAGGAACAAAACCCCCATAAAATTTTTACGTAAATATATTGAAAAAGAAGCCGCATCTCAATAAAAACTGGCCAATCGAAAAAATACTAAGAGGCAAAAAAGTTTTAAAAACGTTGTGTTTAACTAATGGTACCACAATAATGAATTAATTGGAACGTACACAAAAGTTTGGGAGGGTTTAAGGGAACAAAATCCCCATAAATTTTTTATGGGGTGGACAAATTTCACTAAAATTTTGTTTTAAGATGCTCCTGACATAAGAATTATACATGTCGATTTTCAATAAAAAATCTCTAATAGTTTTCGATATATTGAAAAGAATCGATTTTCATTTTGTAACTTCAAAGGGCTGTAACTTTTTTTGTGAGCACATTTGTACTAAGGTAAGTTAGGTTAAATCGAACTATTTTTGACCCCACAATGTGTGGTATAATTTATGACCATTCTTTTCGGGACACCCTGTATATTTGCAAAAGTCATTTGATAGATAAACTTGTTTTATTGTTTCAGGAAGCGAAACTCCCACTTTGGATCAATTGGCCGAACAATCCTGGGTGTGGATAGTCGATCTACAGAAAACCTGCTCACTGGTCGTCGGCCATTGCCTGGGAGGCATGCTAGTAGGCGACCAACCAACCTACTACGAAAATCTTTGCCGGCACTGGCTTTCCAATGAAATATTCTCTTCCGGTTTAGAGAACGAAACTATCGATCTAGAAGCTCTAACAGAATTGTCCTACCAAGCAACGTCAAAAAACTCGGAACAGATTTTAATTACTTTAGACAAGTTACCTTCACCCGTCGAAAGCCTTTGCAAGGTGGTATTTGAACTTCCTTGTCAATACGACGAGGCTTGCGCAGTACCTCCGGATGAATTAAAAACCAGCAACGCATTTTACAACAAATTAATGGAAGATATAGAAATAGAACCGTGGGAATTTGACGAAGAAGACAAGAACGTTTTGGATAGCGTTACCAAATGCTATTTAATGACATTGTTAATACACACGCGGTTAATACACAAGCCTTCCTCCCATCCTGCAGTGAAGGAGGTTTACAGGAATGTTTTAAATTTAAGACAAAAGATGATTGGTCTGATCTACTGCGATGAGTACAAAGACGAACTCATCGGAGACAAGGACGCTGAGAATGAGCAGTCCGAAAATGTTAATGCCAAAGACGTAGTATCTGTGGACGAGGAATATAATTTTAAATCTTTTTGCCAAGGAATTCTGAAAAGGTCGTTATTCATGTTATTATTTGTTAAAAGTAAGTATATTTTATGAAATCAATGTAGTTATGATCTTTTTTACTATTTATGATATTGGGAATTCATCATCATCAATAAATAAATTAATATATTATGACAAAGCCAAAGCATCTTTGGCATTTATTAGTGCGTTAGTTAGGTGACTCTACTCGAGTTGCTTGGGAATAAAAAAATGAAGAAAATTGTTCCATGGGAAGCCGAGAAGATACATTTTTTATACGTATACCGATTTTGAACTTTGAGATTATATTTTTTTTAACCTAGTTTTTAATTGGGATTTTGGTATTTTTGGTATTTTTCACGCGCAATACCGATCGTTTTTGTTATTATAATATATGTTATGAGTCTCTTGAAGATATGAAAATTTGTATGCAGAAAGAGGACCGAAATAAAAAGGAAGAACCACTCATCGCAATTAAACTTTGTTTTTTTTTTAAGAAGCGCCCTGTCGCCCTTTTTCCAATACCGTTTTCTTAATTAAATTTAATTTAATAGTTGCCGAGGTATTCTATTTGTTTATAAGTCAAAAAATTGTTGGAAAAACATTTTGAGCAGTGTCAAGAATGTTAAAACATTGCTGACACTGCTCAAATAGTCCAATTTCAATTCTGTAAAGTACGTTAGATAGGTATAGTGCCTTTTTATACGAAATTCATAGTTGTTCTGGTGTATCATAACTATTATGGTTATTATTGCGTCCGTAAATTATTGGTAATTAACATTTAACTGTTGCTAAACTATTCGTTAAATTTCCACCGGCTTCTGGAAATATAATCTATACCAAAATAGCTTGTATGTCTCCAAGTTATTTGATTATTGTTAAATAATTATTTACCTAAAACTGGGAAAACCCGCATTTTTCGAGGAAAATTTTCGTCGAAGCAAGTCGGCAAAAACATGTCACTATTAAGAATTTAATTACGGTGAATTTTTATTTGGGTGTTTTGGTGTAAATAACTAAGTAAAATTGTTGTTAAATAGCTTTTCTTTGTATTTTGCTAATTTGCCCAGAGTATGTTAGGAATAACCTTTCATTCCGACAATACATCTATACTACCGTCCTCAATTAAAACGCGGTATCTGCAAAAAATTGAAAATCGAATTTTTCCTATATGTGGTTTTCTTGTGACCTTATTTATGCTTCTGCAATGTCTGAAAGCCGTATCATTTTATTTACTACCAAAATAAACAAATTGGAATATGCCGTATGTGCTAAATTTCAACAGTTGCTTAATTAAAATGCGGTATCTACAGAGTACTCAACTAAAAAGCGGTATGTGCTAGCGAGTATGATGTACTTGCCGCGTTTTAATTGAACAGAGCACATTTACCGCGTTTTTATCGAGACTCGTGTTGCGACCTCGTATTTTGAACATTTATGACATGTAGGTATTTTGCGTATATAATAAACAATTATAAGCTATTTATTTTTCTTTTTTGGTAACTATTCTTGCTTGTAAAAAATCCTACTTATAAATAAAATGCAGATACGGCACTATTTCTGATCCAGTAATATGTCCGCTGCTCAATTAAAACGCGGTATATGACTTTTTATTTACAGCTTTGATAAAAACATGATTTTTTTTAAGAATATATTTTTAAACAATGTTCAAATATCATTAGAACATATTTTACGTTAAAAAGTTGTCTAAAACATATAGAGTCCTGAGAAAAAACTTTGAGAGCCGATTTCTCGGTTTTAAGTTGGCTGCACATACCGCGTTTTATTTGAGGACGACAGTATAGTTCACCATTGAAAACACCATATTGAGAAAAGACGTTGAAATGAAAGTAACCGATTGCATTTCTTTTGAATTCAAGCTTCACTATTGCTCTACACGTGTTACGAATTATTCACCTTTCATCTGGAGCATTTGTGGTAACTTAATGAAATCAAATGCTTTTAACTATTTGGCCGTTTTAGTAACATAACAGGCCTAAGTACGCCAGTAGCGACCTAGGAAGTCTCTTAGGAGACTTCTCTTCGATAGCGAATTAGGTGAACCACAAATCCAAACTGACTGGATGCTATTGGTATTGCTACAGTACATAAATCTTTCAGCTGGACATATGTAATATCAACATCATCATCAGCAATGCTATTGCTATTCCATCCATCGTCGGATGTAAGCCTCCCTTAGATGTGTCCATTCATATCTGTTTGCTGTTTTTTGCATCCATTCGTGGCCAGCCATTCGCTTGATGTCATCAGTCCATCTTGTTTAGGGTCTGCCTCTACTTCTTTTGCTTGCCCTTGGTTGCCACTCGAGAATTCGCTTTGTCCAGCGATTGTCTTCCATTCTTCCTATGTGTCCTGCCCAGTTCCATTTTAACATGGCAACCTTCTGGATCACATCTGTTACTTTTGATCGGCTTCTTATCTCTTCATTGGACTTGCGATCACTGAGCTTAATGTTGAGCATTCTTCGTTCCATAGCTCTCCGAGTCACTTGAAGTTTGTGGACTATGTTGTTAAAAGCCCAAGTTTCGGTTCCGTATGTCAGAACTGGCAATACGTACTGATCGAACGTTTTTGCCTTTAAAGTGTTTGACAAGTTTTTTTTTGAACTTTGACAGTTCTCTTTTTGGTCCCAAGTATACAGGGTGTCCAGAAACTCTACCGACAAACGAATACAGGAGATTCCTCAGATAATTTTAAAACAATTTAACCCAATTCACTTAGTCCGAAAACGACTAAGGGAGCTAGAGCTATTTGAAGATGGCGTCTGGTAATTAGTTTTTCTTAAATAACTCCGGAACGCTTCTATTTAGAAAAACCAAAATTGGTATGCTTATTTATTTTCCAGAGATAAATCGACTCCATCCATTGCAAATTTCTAGTACCGGTCATAGGCGTCCGTTTTAGGTAAGGCAACGGTTACTTTATCGCATAACTTTTTTGTCTTTGACTTTTAAACATTTTTGACACTGGATTATTAAATTGTGAGGTATTCTTGTACTAAAAGATACTCTTGTTTTAAGTCGATAGGATACACCGTTTTCTAGAATAATCGATTTGAAAATTTTTCGTTTTTTAAATTTCAAAAAAAAAAAAAAAAAACCATTTAGAAAAACGAAAACTTAAACGTTTAATTATATTCCAGAGATAAATCGATTTCATTAATTGCAAATTTCTAGTATCAGTCATATGCGTCGGTTTTGGTTAGGTCAACGGTTATTTTATCGCATAACTTTTTTGTCTTTAATTTTTAAGTATTTTTGACACTAGATTATTAAATTATGAGGTATTGTAGTAGTCAAAGTTACTCTTGCTTTAAGTTGGTAAAATACACCATTTTTTTTTTAATTTTTCATTTTTTTTTTCAAATTCAAGAGACTAAAAATTTTCAATTCGATTTTTCTAGAAAACAGTGTGTCCTACCGACTTAAGTCAAGAGTACCTTTTAGTACTAGCATACCTCAAAATTTAATAATCCAAAGTGAAGAATGCTTAAAACTAAAAGACAAAAAAGTTATGCGATAAAATAACCGTTACCCTACCCAAAACGGACGCCTATGACCGGTACTATAAATTCGCAATGGATGGAATCGATTTATCTCTGGATGATAAATATGTGTACCATTTTTTGTTTTTCTAACTAGAAGCGTTCTGGAGGTATTTAAGAAA
Organism: Diabrotica virgifera virgifera; assembly: GCF_917563875.1. Taxonomy (NCBI): domain Eukaryota; kingdom Metazoa; phylum Arthropoda; class Insecta; order Coleoptera; family Chrysomelidae; genus Diabrotica; species Diabrotica virgifera. The sequence goes on along the minus strand of NC_065450.1, from coordinate 175,496,512 downwards.
AACTAATTACAATGCGCCATTTTCAAACAGCTCTAGTTCCCCTAGGAAGCATTTTCGGACTAGGTAAATTTGGTTAAATTGTCTTAAAATTACCTGAGGAATAGCGTTACCAGGTGTACCGATTTGCGCGGGACGTCCCGATTTTAAGGGGTCTGGAGACGCGTATCGATTTGTACCTGATCGGGACACTAAATGTCCCGATTTTCACCCACGAAAACCAATTTCAGGAGGACTTACAGTGAATTTTATAACTATGTTATAAAAACAATGCACTCAAAAAGCGGAAAAATCGAATGAAAAATATAATTTTAATAAAAAATAAATAATTTACTTAATCTACGATTTTTTGTTTGTAATTTCGTCTGATTATTATTATTATGTAGGATTAAATACAGATTATAGAAACACCTTTTAGTCCAGTAAATGAACTGGAAATACGGCGATACCGTGTAATTTTCAGGATCAATTCCGAATTGCATAAAAATTTGGACGGCTTATGCCGTTGGTTACTTTTACTCGGGAGGTGACAGTCACCCCCTACTTGGGGGGTGAAAAACGGAAAACGGATAAATTGACTAATTTTAAGCAATTTTAGTTCTATAGAATTTTAACTTATTTAATACTTTTCCGAGTTATTTACGATTGAAAATGTTTATTTTTCGACAAAAAATCACGTTTTCAGGCGATTTTCACAAATAACTCAAAAGTAAATATTTGATCGAAAAAAATATTCTTAGCAAAAATGTAGCATAATATAAAAAAATTTAAAAAATTGTGAACTCGTAAAGTCTATAGACCCAGCAAATGCAAAGTTGTAGCTCATGAAAAATACGTTCTTATTCGTCAAATTCCAAATCAAATATTTCAACGTGAAATAACCAAGAAATGAAGCACTTTTCGGGAAACCCCAATTAAAACTTTTTTATTAAAGCTTTATTTTTATGTTTTAAAAAAGTTTCTTGCATCAAAAATAAGAAGGTTATGCTCAAAACCAAGTTGACTCCTTTTTTTTTTGGTAAAAAAATCGTGAAAATCTCACCCTACTTAGCACCCCAAATGAAATTAATCGTTACCGCTTTACAAACAATTTAATTTACTTATGTTTTTTTTCATGATTGAAAGGGTCTGAACGAGTCACTAATCACGAGTGTATGCAAAATATGAACAGCCATATTTGAATCAATTTTGGTCTAACAGGAAAACAAAATGAATCATATCATATTTATAAAAGTAAAACCTACCTACTCTTTACTCCTTGAGATTTTTAGTATCCCTAATACTTTTTAAGTTATTTTGAAAAAAGGGCATTTTCCAATATTTTAGGAAAATTTTTTTTTATTATAAAACCAATTTTTTTCAAAACCAAGCACTCCCAACCGGTAAACCTTACAGATCGTATAAACAATACACATATAAAGTAAATGGTAAAGCGGTAACGTTTAATTTTATTTACGGTGCTAATAGGGGGAGATTTTCACGATTTTCTTTTTACCAAAAAAGGAGCCAACTTTATTTTGAGCGTACTCGCTTAGTTTTAATGCTAGAGACTTTTATATAAAACAAAATTAAAGATTTTTTTAAGCACTTTAAAAAGTTTTTGCTTAATTTTTTGGTTATTTCAAGTTGAAAAATTCGATTTTTAATTTGACGAACAAGAACCTATTTTTGATGAGCTACAACTTTGCGTTTACTGGTTTTATAGACTTTCTGAACAAACAATTTTTTTTGCTTTTTAAGAGCTACATTTTTGCTAAGAATATTTCTTTCGGTAAAATTACTTGAAAAGTATTGACTTAGTTTAAAAATTATATAGAACAAAAGTTTTATATAGTTAGTCAGTTGATCCATTTTACGACTTACTTTAAAAGCGCGTTTTTTTTACCCCCGAGAAGGGGTAACTGTAACTGTCACACCCCAAGTAAAAGCAACCAACGGTACAAGTTCAACTTTGAAGTAGACAGTAAGTAGAACCTAAAACTAGATTTTCATGCAATTCGGAGTTGACTCTGAAAATTACTGTCCAAAACGGTCATTTACTGGGCTATTGTTGTTTATTTGTCCCGATCTACAACCCTAAATCCCGATTTGTTTTTGCTTATGTACCGATTAAAAATAAATCGGACCTGGCAACACTACTGAGGAATCTCCTGTATTCGTTTGTCGGTAGAGTTTCTGGACACCCTGTATATACGACTCAACTTTTTCTATAATATTATTGTCCAGAGTTATATCTAGAGATTCGTTGGTTAGATATTTAGTTTTTGCTTGATTTATTTTTAATCCTATTTCTTTTGATTTGGCATTTAGGTTAAATAGAATTTCCTGCCATTCTTCTCTGTCTTTTGCTATTAGCGTGATATCATCGGCAAATCTCAGATGGTTTAGGTTTTCGTCGTCTATCGTCACTCCTTTATTTGCCCATTCTGAAGTTCGAACATATCTTCTAGACCTAACGTAAATAGTGTGGGTAAGATAGAATCTCCTTGTCTAACCCCCCTTTGCAGTTTTATCTTTTCCGTTTTTCCTTCTGTTTTTATTTGCGATGTTGCATTGTCATATATATACTTAATGATTTTTGAATATCGGTCATCAACTTTATTGTTGCTTAAGGCATTAAGGATTGCCCAAATTTCTATTGAGTCAAATGCCTTCTCGTAATCTACCAGAGCTATCCAGAGTTTTATGTTGTATTCGTTTGATTTTTCGATCACTGTTCTTATTACCTGTAAATAGTCTATGGTGTTATAACCTTTTCTGAATCCTGCCTATTCCCGAGGCTGATAACTATCCAGTTTAGTTGGTGTGTAATATACATTGAGGTAATTATGGCAACTGCGCTCTCTCGATGACAATTACAATTGAAAACCTTGGAACCAGAAGGGGACATGCCACCAAACAATACTTTGGAGAAAACATCATTTTAAACTTATTTTCAAATCCTGAAATCCAATTTTTACATTTTTCTCGGAAGTAAGGCCCATAATCGTTTGGAAATATGTTATTAAATACACAATAAAAGTAACACAAATGTTTATGTATGTTTTTGAGTTTTTGAACATTTTTTGAAAAAAATATGAGGCTTATCTCCTTTTGTATAAAAATTTATATTCTAAAAATGAACATAAAATTCAGCAATAAAATAATTCAGTTGTCAATATTTTCAATAGCTGAAAAGGGGTCCAAATGTTCAGTGTCTTCCAGTGGTTCATTATTCTCAGTATCTGGTAGAATCTGTTGGCAATTACCAATTTCTGTCTACACTGTTTTGTGCAACCGCAAGGTGCACCTAATTTTTTTGGTTCTATTTTCTTCTCTTTTGTATTTATATATTCGTGACCTATATTTCTTTTAGTCTTGCGCTTAATTTTTTATGTCGTTGGCTATCCTTGCATCTCCATCTAGAAGGCGCCTTCTTTTCTGGTGTTGGAAAGACACCTGGAGAGATCTATGGGGTATAAACCTATTCATTTTCCTTCAATAAAGTAAGTATTTTACTAAAAAGGGATAAGCCACAAAAAACCTTTAGAACAATACTAATATTTTTAGGTTCGAAAAATATAACATAAGGGGACAAGCCACACATTTAATAAACATACCGTTCCTAAGTTTGTGTTTTAGGAATCGCTGCTACTTGCGCATACTGTATAGTCTTTGACATCTTCGTTTTCATTTAAAAACAAATATTGGTCACTGTGTTCAGAATCAAATTCAGAAACGTCTATTTTCCATTTACATGCATGGGCATGTTCCGGCGCCATGTTGATTACTACTGTAGCTTGTCTCCTTCTGTTGCAATATAAAGTTATGGTGACATAACGGGACTTACTACAGCGGCGCCATCTATGAGAAATCAGCTGAAATTTTCTGTTTGGGACATTAATATGGCCTTAAAGTGTGCGATTTCTACTTTAACTCATTTTTGACGAAATTGTGGCTTGTCCCCTTCTGGTTACAAGGTCTTCAATTGTCAGATTTCAGCTGACACAAATAAACGTCAAAACATTACGATGTAGTAGCTGAATATTTTTGGACTGAGGGAATGGGAAAACTGTCTGTTTAATTTTGACATATTTTTTGACTTGCTATCTTTTGACATATTTTTTGACTTTTGACACTTGCTACCATACAGTCATCACGTGAACAAGTCGAATCAGAGCTCAGATGGTACCTAGAGCGTATTACATAGAATATTTTAAACATCCATGCTTAAGTTCGCATATTTCTTTGACGTTTCCTTGACGGATTACTTTTAAAGGGTTTTTACCCACATATTTTTGTAATATTGCATTTTGGTGGTTAGCATGTTAGATCACGTAAGCACTGATGATGATTGGTCAACCAATCGAAAACTAGTTCTGTGATGTAGCCCTTTTTAGGGATTTTAAATATATACCTTTTATAAAGGATTTTATTCGTTTTTTTGAAATTAGTTTTTGAATAAACAAATATTTTAAAAATTAAAGTAAAATTAATATCTAATTAATCATAATCTTTGTTTTTGATTTATTTGTGGACAGCCTTGCTTCCAAACTCATTCATTCTATTACACAGGTATCATAATAATTGTGCAAGCAGAAACCAAAAACGCAAAGTTAAAAAATGTGTACGATTACGAATATCAGTCAAGACACTATTTTTTTCAATTAAATTCTTGTAGACTAGAGTATTTAACTGTTACTAAAGTAATGATACTAAAAACTCGGAACAACGTATATAGTATGATCCAAAAGATGGCATAACCCAGACATCCAAAGTGAAAGTTATCCTCCTTAACACCAAATTGCTCTATATGGTCCACATAATGTTCAGAAAAAAGTCACACCATTTTGAGCGTCCGGTTTGGGGGGAGATGGGGGAGAAGTCGGTAAATTAGTAGTTTTCTTACGTTTTTCGTCAATATTTCTAAAACTATGCTTTAGAGTAAACAGTGATCTATACAAAATGTTCTACATAAAATTTAAAACAAAAAAGGTCCGATACATAATTGTTATAAAATCAACGGTTCCAGAGTTACGGAGGGTGAAAAGTGGAGGTTTTCGATACTTTTTATATTTTTTTGGGCAATTGATGATGATTTTGGGTGGCGAGGTTGACGGTTCTTCGAGGGCTTATCACTACCATACCATCGGCCACTGAAATAGCAATTTTTATTTACAAAACACAATCATGTTAAAGAAAATTTCTTTCATCAGTAATAATATTATAAATTGTCTAAAAAATATAAAAAGTATCGAAAGCCTCACCACCCGTAACTCTGGAACCGTTAATTTTATAACAAATATGTATAGGACCTTTTTTTTTTAATTTTACGTAGAACATTGTTTACGCTAAAGCATAGTTTTAGAAATATTAACGAAAAACGTAAAAAGCTACTAATTTACCGAAATCTCCCCCATATCCCCCCAAAACAGACGCTCAAAACCGTGTAACTTTTTACTGAACAATATGTGGACCATATAGAACAATTTGGTGTTGAAGAAAAAAATTTTACTTTGAATGTTTGGTTAGGCCTTTCTTTGGACAATTATACTATACTACCTCCGTAACTTTGGAACCATTCATTTTAGAAGGATTATGCATAGAACCTTTTTTATTTCAATTTTAATGTAGAACATTTTTGTATGGAAGGTTGTTCATGCTAAACCGCATAGTTTTAGAAATATTGACGAAAAACGTAAAAAACTACGAATTTAGCGATTTCTCCCCCCTCTCCCCCCAAACCCGACGCTCAAAATGGTGTGACTTTTTTCTGAATATTATGTGGACCATATAGAAGAATTTGGTGTTGAAGGATAACTTTCACTTTGGATGTCTGGGTTTGGGTCTAGTTATACCATACTAATAGTTTTCTAATTGACAATTGTAATTATCGTCATCGAGAGGGCGCAGTTGCAACACTTACCTCAATGTATATTACCGATGTCCAACTAAAAGATTTACGTACTGTATAACCAAGAACCTTTCTAATTTCACTCTATATTGGTGTAAGCTAATGGATTTGAATATATTGGTATTTTTTTTATAGACATACATGTGGAAATTTCTCTCTCATCGTCTCATTCGGAATCGGAGGAAGGAGAAACTGAAAAAGCATACGTCGAATATTATAAAGCACATAAAGATTCAGCGTCGTTGAACGATCTTCGGAAAATCTGCCACTCTTTACAATGTTTTGTAATGAATGAGTCTACAGATAAAAATAGAACGGGCATGACGAGAGAGAAGGGCTGGTGCACGGATCCAAAAGTTCTTTACGCAGCTCTAATACAACAAAAGGAACGAGCATTGTTTAGGTAAGTAATCATCCATATTTATTTTGATATTTTAATTTTTTAAAGTGGCATTTGCAGATATAGTACACTTAATGAATTCAACACCGAGCTATTTTCCTGGATAATAGCTATCATCTTAGCCAGATGCAGATAAACAATGTACATAAAAACATTTTCTTGAGCATAATTTATGTTTATTTTTTAGGTTAGAAAGTTTAGAACAACTGTTGTTCCACTTGGCAAGCAGAGAGATGTCCTTAACTGTGATAAACTGTATACAGCAGCAACTTCTGGAAGGCTCTTTTGGTTTTTGTAATATAAAGAGTGATGACTCTTGTACCCAATTACATCACTATTTGGAAGGAATTCAATCCGCTCCTCTAGATGTTCAAGAAAAGATTAGAACGGCTGTACACGGTATATATCACTATTTGACACTCTCACTGAAACGACAGGTATTGAGCCATTCGGAAAATAAACATTTCTTGCTTACTACGATTTTTTCTTTAAGTGCCAGGTAATTGAAATATAGTATTACTGTTTTTGTTTCCAATTTATTTTTTTACAGTATTGATATTTTTTATTTGTGTTTGAGTGTGAATATAAAAAGAATAGGGGAATATGTCGGTTAGGTGGCTCAACAGGTGGTCTCACTTTGTTGTATGTTTAGTGGGTGGTTGATGAGAGCTAATGAATCTGCTTTGAATTGAAAATTCGCGAATAAATCTGATCGAACAATGTCAGAGGTATAGAGTCTCGCCGCTTGATGACATTCATTAATTGATCCCTATCGTTAAGTTATTTGTTAAAGAGAACTTTGCTCCATTTACTATAGAAGTTTGCCAATTGTTAATTTAGAGAGGCCGTGAATGATTTTGGTGAAATATTGCCTTATTGTTTTACTCCTTGAACTAAGCTGAATTTTTCTGTTTTTGTAGTTGTATACTTGGTGTAGCGTTCTTATAATTGCTTCTGATTAGTGACATAGTGACGTATACCTGTAAACACTAAAAAATACAATATAGAAGAAAACAAAAGCATGAAAGCATTGAGGAAAATAATCGAAAATGGCAAAAAGGAAATCTTATAAATTAAAGACAAAAATGGAAATATAATCTCAGATAGACTAGCATATTACATACAGTGGACAGTTTCTACGAAACATTATATCAGTCAAATTATTCCTGAGCTCATCGGAAAGCCAATACAAAAGGTATAGAATGTAGGATCGGATGAAATACTTACCAGATATAAATATCAAGGTAGGAAGCTATTTTCTTGTGGCATTTTTATAATCAAGTATATTCAAATGGGAAATAAGCCACAATTTTACCTAAAAATGATTTTATTAACGTTTCGACGCCCAAGTCGGGTGTCGTTGTCAAAATACAAAATAATACTAAATAAATAAAATGTTGTTGCTTAGTAAAAAATTCTTCTAATAATTTATTTAATCTGACTCATTTATATCGGCAATTCAGACACGTATTATACATTTTAAAGTAGACGACTTTAAAATGATATTGCCAATATTGATGAGTTGCGTTCCTGGGACGACTTTACTAAAAGATAGTTCATTCGATTACATGAAATCAATCCCAACTCAAGAATATCCGCCACAAAAAATCATAGCATGTGATCTGTCTTTAAAAAGACAACCAAATGCAACGGTGGCACTGAAATTCTCGCGTTAGAGATTCCATAGTAAATCACGAGGGAAAACCAGGAAAAACCTCGTGATACTATCCCGACATCGTAAGTATTTGGGTTTACATTTAGTTTACTTTCAAAACTAATACCAAATTCTGACTTGATATTTTAAATTTTAAATAATACTAAAATACTAAATATGTACTAACTCGATATGTTACTGATTTACTAATTGTGGTATTTTCTTTCTATTGACTTCCTCCTTTAATATGGGTAACCACATCCTACTGCATTCTACCGAGGAATTTGCGACACAATTGGTTTCATTTAGCATAATTAGAGCCGCTTCTTTGATTTTTCTCTTTTTACTATCTGCTTCTTTTAGGAAAATATCAATACTATATGTAAAAGGACTATCCGAGAAACTTAAAACAATAGGAAATAAATTCAACATATCAACAACATTCAAAACAACAAACACATTGAGATCTATTCTATCTAAAACTAAACCTAACAGTGAACAAGAAAGAACAAAGAATTGTATTTATAAAATACCTTGTGAATGCGAACAATTTTATATAGGTGAAACGTTAAGACCATTAGACGTTAGAGTAAATGAACATCAGTCTTATATAAAAAATAGAGAATTTGATAGATCTCAAATATGTCAACACGCATGGAATAATGAACATAGAGTTCAGTGGAGAGATTCAAGTATAGTCCTAAAAGAAGCAGATAGTAAAAAGAGAAAAATCAAAGAAGCGGCTCTAATTATGCTAAATGAAACCAATTGTGTCGCAAATTCCTCGGTAGAATGCAGTAGGATGTGGTTACCCATATTAAAGGAGGAAGTCAATAGAAAGAAAATACCACAATTAGTAAATCAGTAACATATCGAGTTAGTACATATTTAGTATTTAGTATTATTTAAAATTTAAAATATCAAGTCAGAATTTGGTATTAGTTTTGAAAGTAAACTAAATGTAAACCCAAATACTTACGATGTCGGGATAGTATCACGAGGTTTTTCCTGGTTTTCCCTCGTGATTTACTATGGAATCTCTAACGCGAGAATTTCAGTGCCACCGTTGCATTTGGTTGTCTTTTTAAAGACAGATCACATGCTATGATTTTTTGTGGCGGATATTCTTGAGTTGGGATTGATTTCATGTAATCGAATGAACTATCTTTTAGTAAAGTCGTCCCAGGAACGCAACTCATCAATATTGGCAATATCATTTTAAAGTCGTCTACTTTAAAATGTATAATACGTGTCTGAATTGCCGATATAAATGAGTCAGATTAAATAAATTATTAGAAGAATTTTTTACTAAGCAACAACATTTTATTTATTTAGTATTATTTTGTATTTTGACAACGACACCCGACTTGGGCGTCGAAACGTTAATAAAATCATTTTTAGGTAAAATTGTGGCTTATTTCCCATTTGAATATACTTGATCAAGGTAGGAAATTCAACATGCTCTCAGAAATATCAAAAATAATAGAGCTCCTGGGAAAAAATGGTGTAGTCTTTGAGATAATTAAACTAGCAGGCCCACTTTTGATGTCACGAATCCAAACACTTTTTAATATATGTATGTCTGCATTACGAAAACATTCCAAATAAATGGAAAAGATTCAGTTACAATCCTTCTTCATAAAAAAAGATAAATTAGATCTTGAAAACTATAGGCCCACTAACTTGCTAAGCCACTCATACAAGCTGTTTACTAGAATACTGGAAAACATATTTGAAGTAAAACTCGATTTTTACGAAGCAGAGGTAAAACAGCAGGGCTTCGGTCAGACCACGGAATAAATCACCATCTGTAGGGTCTTGAAACTCTAGTTTAAAAGTCTATAGAATATAGTAGACCCCTGGTTCTTATTTTTGGTGACTTCCACAAAGCATTTGACACTGAGGAAACAATCGCTATCTTATAAGTACTATCAGAATACAGAATACACCACAGCTATGCGAATATTGGCGGTGGGGTGCGACAGGCAGATACTTTGTTGCCAAAACTATTTGTAACGGTCATGGAGTCTTTAAGTGACTAGAGTGGGACTCAAAGGTTATTAACATCGATGGCAGGAAACTATGTAAATCATCTCCGATATGCTGATGATATTGTTCTCATAACAGATGACTTAGGAGAAACCAGAGTTATGCTATAACTACAGCAAATAACACAGGGAGTAGGTCTAAAGACAAACTATAGGAAAAAAAGTGATGAGGGATCTCTTCCCATTGAGCTAATAAAAATAGAAAAACCGCTCATAAAAGATTTGGAAGGACATACATTTGAACCACGAAATAAGATTAACGTGAGACAACCAAACATGTGAGCAGAAGAAACAGAAACAGAAGAGTAAGTTTAGTCAGTGCGATTTACCAGTCTTCACATTGCAGAAACCTTAACTCTTACAGAAACATCAGCGGAAAAATTGAGGACACAACGTAAAATGGGGAGGTCAAGGCTTGAAATAAGCTTAAGAAATACATTGAGAAACGAGGAACCGGAGTATGGTAGTTGGGGTAGTTAGCACCGATGATGGGGTTGATTAAGTTGAACACTACTTACCAGACATATATTTATTTGCCAGCACTAAATATGTCAGTAACGAGTTGGTGGACAAAGTCTACATTCTAACTACATTGATGTCTAAATAATGAATGATGAACGATCTCTGCTTTACTTTCTCTGTATCTATAGATAAATCGTAATTGTTTTGTTATGATTTCATACCTGAACGTGACCATGAAATACTAATAGTACATAATTGCTGACTCTGTTGTTTTTCAAAACGAGTGGGCTACATTGCAGAAGTAATGTCACCTAATTTACGAAATCAAAATAATGCATGTAAATAATATTTGTTTGAGATTTTTTAAAAATGAAATCGATATGGATTACTCTTATTTTTTGAATGCTAATATAAATCCTGTACAGGAGTGAAAGACATTATCGAACGCATTACAAGGCAATTATAGAGATGGGTGAAACATGTTGCACAAATAAGACGATAGGTGGATAAAAAAATTGCTTGAACTGATACCGCGGGCAGTCAAGCTAAACCGGGCATAATCCCCAACGCAGTGGAGCGACGGCCTCAGAATTGTGACCAATTGGGTAGCAGAGGCGCAGAACACAAATAGATGGAAATATCTGCCATAATGGACAAATTAGGTCTTATTGATAATGAGGATGACCTGTAATCTATTCAGCGTTGTTTTAGTGTTTTCAGTACTGTTTCAAATTCTACAGAATCAAAAGCCTTCTCGTAATAGATAAATGCAAGGACCAGTGGTATGTTCTACTCGCTGCATTTTTCAATTAAAATTGTGCGGGACCCAAATGCTCATTTATGTGATATTTTCGATAAGAGTTTCATAAATAGTTTGTACCGGGTGTCCCAATAAGAATGGCTCTCGGCCATATCTCAGGAACCGTTTATACCCTCAGGAACCCAACAGCTTTGAGAAAAAAATATTTATAACAAAAGTTGCCTCGGGAAAAACCTGGAAATTATTTTCATAATTCTAGGGCCAACGCTAGAGGGCGTAATTAAATATCAAAAATTAAAAAATCAAAATTTTACAACATTTACCTAGTGAAAGGGCACTGGAAATCTAATCATCGTATCCTTCATAAAATTCTGCGCATATTTGATTTCACAAGTTTAAGTCTACCTTTGCAAATAAGAGGTGGGGTGAGTAGGAACCTTCTTATGAAAAAATGGCTGTAAGTCCGGTTCTTCTGCGTCAATGTAATAGTCTTATTTTCGAAATAGCCTAATAAGTAATATGCCAGCTAGTAGGCGTTATTTAATTATTTTTGGAAGTCTAGTTTTCTTTGGAGAATATTAAATACAAGTATGCATTTTTAATCTTGTATTACAAAATTAGACCAAATTAGCAACATAATACCGAAAACCGCATGTCGATACCTTTTTTCTATCTCGAGATATCTTAAGAAATGTGTAAATTTTAAACAACTGTTAATGTCACCGGTAAACGAAGAAGGAAAACTAGTGTGCTATGGAAAAAACAAAGAAACATTTTCCAGATGTAAACGTATATAATTAATGAAAACAACAATAAGAGAAACAACACTATAAAATATAACAAAGAAATAAAAGCAAATACTTACTTAGTGACGACCTAAATGTTCAAATTGTTGCCCATCATTTTCGATGCAAGCATTTACTCTTTCATGAGTAGATTGAACAGCAGTCTCAATTTCTGCTTTCGCTATGCTTTGAATGGCGGTTCGTATTTTCTAGATCATGCTTTCTCGAGTAGTGGGCCTAGCCAGAGAACAAGGACCACAGAGAAACGACACAACCGCACTAAAAACGTGTACCGTTTTTGAAGACGCATGCGCGAACCTGGTTGCTTAAGTATCACCAACATGCTAATTCTATCCCTCCTGGTTGTTTTACGATAGTCCGTAGGCGTGTATGGTAAATACTCGACTTAAAAAGTTTGTTTGTGCATTTATATAATTATAATAGTTAAAATGTTTGGTTACATTATATGTGTTTCACGGATGTTCATCTGCGACAGGACGATGTCCTAAGAATAATAACAGGTAATTGTTATTGCTTTGTAATTTTTACATAAGTATTAGTTATTACGTATCTAATAGTCTTAATTTGACTTGATTAAATATTATTGATAATAAATCATGACGAAAGTGATTCATTTTCTTGAATTTAATTACCCCTACGTAATGCATAAAAAACTAAACTTCGCTCTGCCAAGCAAGGGATATTTCAAATTAAAAATATTAAATTTGGTGTCAGACACAAGTCTACGAAGGGTCAGCCAGGTCAAAAATTCAACAGATGTTTTCCGTGTGTTATCGCACTCCAAGATATCCTATTTTTACGAAATAAAAATATATAAAGAGTTCTATACACGAGAATTTCTGATTTAAACGACAAAAACAAAATACGATTCAAACAAAAATTGTTGGAAACATAATTGGGCCGATAATTGACAAAAACTTCAAATTATAGCAGAACAAGACTTCAAAATTGCAAAAACACGGTTGCAAATAAACAAACTTACGTTCAATTATGAAAAAACTAAATACTTATCTACCTTTTGCAGTGCAGTATACAAAAATTGTCTGCCAACTTTTAATTATTTAAATATAAATAACAAAGGTTACCTATATATATATGGATCGGAGTATACATCGGAATCGTATTGTAGTGTTGTTTTCTCAATAGTTTGTTTTTTGAATGTACCTGATATCTTTAGAAACAAAGAAAGTAGACGGTTTTGTAGTTTAACATGTTTTTTGTGGATGCAAAGGTACAAAGGTGAATACATCGATATTATATTGTAGTCTTGTGTTTTATTTCACAGCGTGTTATGATTTCCGTTTTTTGCGTTATTTTTTCGGGTATTAGCGCACTCATCACCGTATATTATAGTATAGCTTTCCGTGCGTGACAAGCTTTAGGTTCTTGACGTTCGGCAATATTTGTACTGCTTAGAGCCAATTTAAAATATTTACAGAGATAAAATTCCGCTTAAAGAAATATTGTCAAATTATGAAACATGAAGAGAATTAAATGTAAAATGTCTTCGTACTTTTGCTCCAAAGATGTATCAGAGAAGGTATAGGTTTCCAAGATAATAACAATATTGACATTCGATTTCAACATAAAGTTTTTTGTTATCGATCACGAACATTTGTCACCCAAAGAGAATTGGAACCTTCAGAGTTTGTGACATTTCCGTGGAAGTTACAATGGCTGTGTTATTTTTCGATAACCCATATTAAAAAATATAATTTATTAGGAAATACCCCGACGAAAAAATTAGGTATATCTTGTATCAGCCCAAGCCAAAAACAATCAGTGAATGTCACACCTACCGTAGGAAATAGGTATATTTTATTATTGGTTTTCAATGCCAAAATCAGGATAAACAAAAAGGTATTTTCATTTATGGTTCCAATCAATATGATTTTCACCATTACTTTGCATTGTGCGATATATTTGCAACCTTTTGTAAATCAAAAATGATTCCATTATTATAAAGAATGCCAACAAAAGTCGGCCCTGCACGCAACTTTTGTTTTCGGTGCAATATTTTATATTTATTGAAAGTCAACATAAATGCTTAATTTTATTTACGAATTTATATTGTGTGACATGCCCACTGACTATTGGTACGCTGGTTGTTCAGGTTGCTTTGAAGGTCATTGGCGGCGTGCTCACGAAGGATCAAAGGCGTGTCGCTTCTCTGTGGTCCTTGTTCTCTGGCCTAGCGTCAAATACAAGTAGTCCAGAAAGCCACTGCGCATGCGCTAGGAAAAATATTCTAATTCGGATTTTTTGCACAATCTTACTCAAAAAGGACCCCTTTTAACAAATTTGCATGTTGCCAGGACCAAAAGTTGGTCAAAAATTGTTTAAACGTTTTTTTTTGTTTTTCTCCTAAAATTATTTTTTTTTGCATGGAACAAAATTTTTTTAGGTTTTTTGGATCATTCCAGACAGAAAAGGTCTTTAATGACTTTTCTCTAAAGTTGATAGTTTTTGACATATAAGCGATTAAAAATTGAAAAATTGCCAAATCGGCCATTTTTAACCCTCAAAAACTATGTGAAAAACTGAAAATTTGAATGTTGCCAAGGTAAGTAGTTATTCTTTATACATCGATTGATGAAATGCCGAAGAGTTTTTTGCAATAAAATATTCAAAACCCCTTTGCTTTGTAATTGCTAATCAGGCGTGCGCGACACTATTTTCCACCGTTGCATGTGTATACAGTATGGTGCAAATGAAAGAAATAAAGTAGTTATTTCGTAAACCGGCGACTTTAAGGAAAAATCCCGAAAAAGGTCGATTTTTATTTTTAAATTATGATATTGTGGCATATATGGTATACTAGTGACGTCATCCATCTGGGCGTGATGACGTTATCGATGATTTTTTTAAATGAGAATAGAGGTCGTGTGCTAGCCATTTGAAAGGTTCTTCAATTCTCTATTCAGTAATATAAACATTTACATAATTATTTATACAGGGTGTCCAATAATTTAATTTTTTGTCAATTTGTCAAATAATTTAATTTAATAAAATTTTTTTGGACACCCTGTATAAGTAATTATGTGAATGTTTATATTACTGAATAAAGAATTGAAAAACCTTTTAAATGAGCTGTCACATGACCCCTATTCTCATTTAAAAAAATCATCGATTACGTCATCACACCCAGATGGATGACGTCACTAGTATACCATATATGCCACAATATCATAATTTAAAAATAAAAATCTACCTTTTTCGGGATTTTTCGTTAAAGTCGCCGGTTTACGAAATAACTAATTTATTTCTTGTATTTGCACCATACTGTATACACATGCAACGGTGGAAAATAGTGTCGCGCACGCCTGATTAGCAATTAAAAAACAAAGGGGTTTTGAATATTTTATTGCAAAAAACTCTTCGGCATTTCATCAATCGATGTTTAAAGAATATCTACTTACCTTGGCAACATTCAAATTTTTAGTTTTTCACATAGTTTTTGAGGGTTAAAAATGGCCGATTTGGCAATTTTTCAATTTTTAATCGCTTATATGTCAAAAACTATCAACTTTAGAGAAAAGTCACTAAAGATCTTTTCTGTTTAGAAAAAAAAACGTTTAAAAACTTTTTGACACAACTTTTGGTCCTGGCAACATGCAAATTTGTTAAAAGGGGTCCTTTTTAAGTAAGATTGTGCAAAAAATCCGAATTAGAATATTTTTCCTAGCGGATGCGCAGTGGCTTTCTGGACTAAAGGTCTTCAATCCGTCCCGATAAATAAAAGTCTAAAACAGTTAAATATGTTGCTATTCAATCTACTCTTAAATGCTTGCATCGAAAACGATGGGCACCAATTTGAACATTTAGGCAGTCAGTAAGTACTAAGTAAGTAGTTGTTTTTATTTCATTGTTATATTTATAGTGTTGTTTGTCTTATTGTTATTTTAATTAATTATATACGTTTACATCTGGAAAATGTTTATTTGTTTTTTCCATAGCACACTACTTTTCCTTAACCTCGTTTACCAGTGACAGTAACATTTGTTTAATATTTACATATTTCTTAAAATACCTCGAGATAGAAAAAAGGTATCGACATGCGGTTTTCGGTATTTTGTTGCTAATTTGGTCCAATTTTGTAATACAGGATTAAAAATTCATACTTGGATTTAATATTTTCCAAAGAAAACTAGATTTCTGAAAATAATTAAATAACACCTACTAGCTTGTATATTACTTATTAGGCTATTTCGAAAATAAGATACTTACATTGACGAAAAAGAGCTGTTTTCAACAAGACCAAGTATGCAAAATTCGATTTAGCAGAACCGGACTTACAGCCATTTTATTATAAGAAGGTTCCCACTCACCCCCACCTCTTATTTGCAAAGGTAGACTTAAACTTTTGAAATCAAATATGCGCAGAATTTTATGAAGAATACAATTATGTGATTTCCAGTGCCCTTTCATTAGGCAAATTTTGTAAAATTTTGATTTTTTAATTTTTGATATTCAATTACGCCCTCTAGCGGTGGACCTACAATTATGAAAATAATTTCCAGGCTTTTCCTGAGGCAACTTTTGTTATAAATATTTTTTTCTCAAAGCTGTACTATAAACCGTTCCAGAGATATGGCCGATGGCCATTCTTATTGGGACACCCGGTAGGTACATATGTGTCAAGAGGCTGATGGGTATATAATTTTCTAATTTAGTAATGTCACTTATTTTGTGTACCAGATTTCCTCTCCTGTTGTTATTGCCTCAATAAAGACTCCATTATCACCAAGCGATAGATGGTTCTTCATTTTCTACTGATGGTTATTGTTATATTAGCTCAATAACACAGACTTTTAACACAACTAAATTTTAATTAAAATTACACTTTCATACTTTTTGCGTCTGCTGCTGACGTGTCACTTTTCTCTAATTAGAACATTGCGATAAATCTGAGATATTTGTTATAGTCTATAAGACTATTACAAAACATCCGACAAACAACGGAATGATATATTTTTCAGGAAATAATGACCCACACCACCGATATGGAGTAGCAATTGTTGTATCAAAAAAAATGATGCAGTCTGTTATTAACTTTACACCAGTGTCTGATAGAGTAATATTCCTTCAACTTCATACAAAAACTGTAAATCTTAATATCATACAGGTCTATGCTCCTACTGCAGAAAAATCAGATGAAGAGGTTGAGGAATTCTATGAACAAATTAACCATGTTCTAAAATCTATAAAGCCAAGAGACGTCACAATTATCCTTGGTGATTTTAATTCCAAAATTGGGGAAGGAAAAAGCGGCAAATATGTAGGAAATTGTGGTCTCGGGTTAAGGAACGAGAGAGGAGACCGAATGTTACAGTTCTGCCAAGAAAACGATATGATTATTTCAAACACATTTTTTAAACTCCCCAAAAGAAGGCTTTATACGTGGACATCACCTCAACATAACGCACAGAAAATAGTTAGGAATCAAATAGACTTTGTGTTGATAAATGAAAGATACAAAAACGGCATAAAATCGGTTAAGGCATACCCAGGCGCAGATGTTTCCTCGGACCACAATCCCTTGATAGCGCGTGTAAGCATTAAACTTAAGAAACCTTCACAAAGGGTAAAACCAGATTACATAGATACCAGCCGCTTACAGAACTCAAAAATCAAAGAAGAATTAAAGCAACAGATAAATGGTAACCTAAGAATGTTGTCTACAAAGGAACCAAACACGCACGTGGAAAACAAGTGGCAAGACTTAAAAGAAGCCCTAATAAAACCCGCTCAGAATATCCTTAGCAGAGGAAATACGACAAAAAGACAAGAATGAATGACAGAGAAAATTTTAAGTCTCATGGAGGAACGAAGACAGTTTAAGGGAAAATGCAAACAAAAATACAACGAGATACACAAGCAAATTAGAGATGAAATAAGGTCAGCGAAAGAAAACTTTTACAAAAGAAAATGTGAAGAAATTGAAGAACTGCAATTAAAACATGATACGTTTAACCTACTAAGGGCCGGTTTTTCAGTGCTGGGTTAACCCATATTTTTCGGTCACCGAAATTTTTATGGTTAATCAGTTTTTCAGTACTAGGTTATCGCTTAAACACGTTTAAGTTGACCAAGATTTTAACCGATACTCGCTATCATAGGTGGTTTAACTCCGAATTTTCCGACAGACGTTTATCTATATTTGCTGACAGAAGAGGTTAGTTAAATTATGACATTTTGTGTTATCGCGGGAAATATTGTATTATGTATTATTATATTCTTGATTATATCTTCATCATCAGATGAAGAATCGGAACTTGAATGCATTAATCATTTTTGTAATGTTATGTTATTTGTTATTTATAAAATAGGTTATGAAATTCTATTTTGTTTATTTTTCTGTCAAAAATCTATAGAATTGCACATCTTGGTTTAAAGCACTGAAAAACGATATAAGGGTTAAAATATTGGTTAATATTTAAACTAGGTTAGCTAACCAAAATTTTAACCGCTCACTGAAAAACCGGGCCATAAAAAGGTAAAAGAATTGGCAGGTATACAAAAAAGGAAGCATCCCAATGTGCTATACAACGCAAATGGACAAATAATAACTGACCTACAAGAAAAGCTTACGACCTGGAAGAATTATATAGAAGAACTCTTTGCCGATGAAAGAGAGGATCATGATATTGGTAACATACAAGGTGAGGAAGGACCAAAAATCTCTAAAGAAGAAATACTATATGCTATAAAAACAATGAAAAATGGCAAATCACCGGGTCCAGATGGACTTCCATCGGAACTTCTTAAGCTTGTGGAAGATGAAACAGTAAATGTTTTGGTTGACCTCTTTAACTGCATTTATAAAACGGGAGAAATACCTAAGGAATGGCTTCTGTCAACTTTTGTGACTATTCCAAAGAAAACAAACGCAAAACTGTGCACCGACCATCGCACAATAAGCTTAATGGGACACACACTAAAAGTATTTCTTAAAGTGATACATACAAGAATTCACAAAAAACTAGACGCTGACATCAGTGATACTCAGTTCGGGTTTCGAAAGGGGCTTGGAACAAGGGAAGCACTATTTGCACTTAATATCATGTGCCAAAGATGCCTGGATGTTAACGATAAAGTTAATATAAAGTTAATATAACTCGATAAAGTTCGCCACGAACACCTGATGAGACTGTTGGTAGAGAAAAACTTGGATAAAAGGGACCTCAGAATTATTTTCAATATTTACTATAACCAGAAGGCGAATATTAGAGTAGAACGGGAAACAACCGAGGAACTCGAGATCAAAAAAGCGTAAGGCAGGGATGCATACTTTCACCAACCTTGTTTAACTTATATTCAGAAGATATTATAAACAGAGCCCTTGCTGACCAAGATATAGGAGTTAAAATAAATGGCACTTTAATAAACAATTTGAGATACGCTGATAACACAGTATTAATAGCAGAAACCCCGGAAGATCTCCAAACACTGATAAACAGAATAGTAGAGTGCAGCGAAAAGTTCGGTTTATCACTTAACATCAAAAAAACAAAAATAATGATGGTGTCGAAATCTCCACAAAATTTTTCTGACATAACCGTACATGATCAAAGAATTGAGCGTGTTAGAAAATATAATTACCTGGGAACTGTGATTAATGAAAACAACGACAACTCTGAAGAAATCAAGATCAGAATAGAAAAAGCTAGAGCTACTTTTACCAAAATGAAAACAGTTTTATGCGGAAGAGAGCTAAGTTTAAATCTTAAAATTCGCCTGATGAGATGTTACGTGCTGTCAGTTCTTTTCTATGGAATGGAAGCTTGGACACTGAAAAAGATCGATACAAGGAAAATAGAAGCATTCGAGATGTGGATGTACCGCAGGATACTGAGAATATCGTGGACAGAGAGAGTGACAAACATGGAAGTGTTGCGAAGGATGCAGAAAGAAAAAGAACTTGCGCTTACTATTAAAAAGCGCAAACTGCAATACTTGGGGCATATAATGAGGGGACAAAAGTACCAGCTACTACAATTAATTATTCAGGGAAAAATAATAGGTAAAAGATCCATTGGCAGAAGAAAACATTCATGGTTGAAGAATTTAAGAGATTGGTACAAGTGCAGCAGCTGCCAATTATTTAGATCTACGGTATCAAAAATACGCATAGCCTTGATGATAGCCAAACTTCGGAACGAGGGCGGCACCTGAAGAAGAAGAAGAAGAAGATAAGACTATTGCATTTTCGAGGAATGGAATCCTTGAGGCAGACGGATGTGGTTCGGCACTTGTTTTGACTTATGGGGGTGAAGTGTGTTATTGGAGCTGTGGGATCTGGAGGCTAATTCACATTTAGGGAAACAGTATTCTTACAATATTGATTAATTTTCATTTAGCAAACGCGCTCTGTTAGTTATAGCTATCAACTCATTAAGACTTTTTGCACATGCTGCCTGTTTTCATACAGTTTTTTTTTTGTAGATATCATGCCAATGACTTGCCAATTGTCATAAATAACGATTTGATGCAGCTCTTGATGAGATTTATTAATTTTAACTTGGATTGTCCTAAATTGTACGACAAATCCGACATTTTAAGTATCGCTGCTTTGAGACTGACTCGAATATTAGCAATATCTTGTTGTGCGCATTCCAAGAAGTTAGACATGTCAACTCTGGAAAACGTCATTAACATTTTATATGATCATTTTGCTCAAACTGTGGTTTCCAAATGCTGTGAAAACTCGACGAACCCAACCACTTTTGCTCCGGATGGAGTAAGGAATCTTGGTGATTTCTTGCTGTTTTTAAGAATTATTAGTTCGAGTCATGCTATACAAAAGCTATTGGCTTCCAAAGACTGGATATATACCTTACTTGGTACGTTGGAAAATGCCAGTCCTTATACTAATTATTCAGAACAGATTAAAACGTTGAGGCCGAAGTTATTGATTTTGCAGGTTCTGCAAGTTATTTTGCCAGGTGAGTTTTTTTTTGTAATTTGAACTAAAAGCTTAATACAGGTATGTATTCACAAAAACAAGATACACAGTGCGTCCATAAAGTAACGCATACAGTCATTATTAGCTAAATAAACAACATTATCAGAAATTCCCGAAACAGGTTGATTTGTGATTTTAATTTATGATTATTTGGCATATATATATCATACTAGTGACGTCATCCGTCTGGACGTGATGACGTAATCGATGATTTTTTTAATGAGAATAGGGGTCGTGTGCAAGCTCATTTGAAAGGTATTTCAATGCTCTATTCAGTAATATAAAGATTAATATTATTATTTATACAGGGTGTCCAAACAAAAATTTTAATTTAATTAATTAACACAAAAATAAGAATGTGCGTAATTTATTTAATTCAAAATACATTTTACTGCTGTCAGAAAATAGAAATAAAATGTTTATTTCACAAATAAACATTGCATTTCGCCTGAATTAAATGTTCAAACTGCCAAGAGGCAGGTGGTTGGCATCTTCAACATTAAATTTAAGCGAAAAGTAATGTTATTTTATATTTGTGTTTTCTGA